>NW_027632872.1:135321-661006 GCF_902686455.1 Sciurus vulgaris | reverse complement strand
TGAAATCACAGAGAGTGACAGCCACTCTCTTAAGGTATAAATCAGATTCTAAATCACTGATCACACTTTCTTCCTCTAGACCCGGACGAGAAAAACACTTCCTTTTCATCATCAAATGCTAGCACTTAGAGAAACCAATGCACCAAAGGTGCTCTTAGGTTTAATTTTTATAGTCGTCTCTAAGAAAATAGCCTTTGAGATTATTAAAAAATAAAGGTCCTGTTCCTGAATGTCAGTGGTATTTTGATAACCTCACTTTGATTTCTTAAATCCAAATGCAATGCTATTGCTTATGCAGGGATTGTGTATCACTATCATGACACAGTTATTCCATACTTACTAGGAGCAGAATGCGCATGATTTTGGCATACTATGATACAAGCCAATGACACAGTGGCAAGTGAAATAGTATATCAAAGCTGTGGAAAGTCTTTATTCCAATTATTAGTAAATCATGAATATTCAAAAATTTTTAACATCATGGCAGATGCATATTTCTTCTGAGACATATTCAAAAGACCACAAAAAGACTTGGAAATGGATAAGATAAATGGATTGCAACAAAAGTTTTGCTTCATTCATACAATCAAATGAAATCAACCAACAAAAGAAACTCACAATCTCTTGCCTAATTTCTGGCCATAAGGCAGTTCTCAATACTGAAACCAATGTCTGAGAGGATGTGTCTTCAGGAGGAAGGGCCCTGTGACAGCCCCCAAGCATATAATTCCTAGTCCTTCCCCAAAGAGGTTCTACATGCACTTACTAAGGCAACCCCTGGAATCTCAAAGGGAAAGGAGAATATCCAGACATTGCAGAGATGTGAACAAGAATTGTAGAACAAGGATCAAAGTTGACATGAAGACCCAGAACCCAAGGCATCACCTCAGATTGAGGGTGTGAGTGGAGAACAAGGATTTGGACCTAGTCTGCTAGTCCATGGAAATTCGGTACTTGAGCATATAATGAGGATGGACCTTCTTGAGAGTGTTCAGAATTCCCACAGTGATTCCTCGCCTGTGGGGTAAAAGTTGGGGAGACCAACAGAAGTCTCTGGAACTGTCATTAGTCTTCCCTCTCCCTAGAGATGGTAATTCAAAGCCACTGTGAGTACAGGGAGGATGGGAAGATGAGTTACTCTATTTTTTTTTTTTAATGAGTAACTGAAGTTCATCTTTCCAGTTATTCCTTGACATGAGGACATGTGAGACAGTACCATGTCTCTGTTTGGGAAACACATGATGCAAGGAGGGAGGGAGATGGCAAGACATGAAGCCCCAGCTCTGACGCAGCATGACAAACTGCCCATGGGATGTGAACGGGTTCAGTAGAGCGTTGTTCAGGGCTGGGGTGGTAGGCTCTGGGAAAGAGTCAGGTCAATCAGAACTAGATCTGCAAGTAATGCTGCAATTTCTCAGGTCAAGGAAGATACACAGAGACTGCCAGAGAAGGAAAAGGGGAAGAAGAACCAAGTGTAATCATAGAGAGTGGAGGAAATCCTCTAAAGCCAGAACCAAAGCTGAAGATGCAACTGGAAAGGAAAATCCCATTACAATTGCCCCCAGTTGTCCTGGGAGGATATGTTCCAAGACCTCACCCAAGGGGAGGCCTAAAATCAGGGGTCGTACTTCAGAAGTGTCACTTATCAACAGAGACGTGTTCTGAGAAGTGCATTGTTAGGTGACTCTGTTGAATGAAGATCCTAGACCACGCTCACACAAAGACAGCTGCCTTGTAACTGGACAATATCATCTTACAAAAGCACTGAACTGTTGGCTAAGATGTCATTAAGTGGCACATGACTACTGACTTTTCCTATTCTTATATACCTATAATAAAGTGTCATTTATAAATTAGGCACAATGAGATGTTAACAACAATAACAGGCAAGCAAAACAGTTGTAAAAATATGTTGTAACTACATTTATGTAAAACATATATTATTTCTGGAATTTTCCATGAAAGAGATTCATTACTCTGAAGGACTCTGAAGTACTCCCTTACATCTCCAATTAATTCTCTACTCTCGTTCCTACAGATATCAGAAGGACTTGAGAGAGTGACAGTGGAGTACCACAGCAACCGAGTAGCTCTGACTGTAGCTGCTGGGCCACATGTGCCTTCCAGGAAAGGAAACTCCTGTCCATTTCCTAACTCCCAGACAATGGAGAAGACCTTACTTCAAGGCCTTTTATGACACATTTTTCTTTGAACTATCTGAAATGGAGATGTTCCCTAGGCATCCTTCAAAACTTTATGCTGAAAATGGCAGAGCTGAAAACAGTCTGGGTCCCTAAGTGACTGAGGAGACAAAAGCTACCCCACTGATCAAGTCAACAGTCCAGAAGTGTTACATGAACGCGAAAGAATCTCCTATGGAATGTGAATAAGCAAAAGATGGAATTTTTAAAATGTGCAGACAGAAAACACAGGGATGTAACAGGTTCTATGGAAGGGATCTGAAGTTAGGATGGGAGCCAAATGCTGAGAGATGGAAGAATTTATTTTCTTTCCATTGATCCAACTTGTGACCACTCTAGCCAAATGCTACATGTTACTATGAAGCTTGGATATCTTTAAAACTTTGTCTTAAAACTTTGTCCAATATTATTTCTTATAAAAATATGTATTTTTTCAAAGTTCATGTAATATTTGTAAATAGGAATTACCAGGTATAGAACTCCAAATGTTTCAATAGATGTAAGGTAAGGCTGCAGAAGCATGCTCAGGGATAAGGCACAGTAAAAACAGAAAATGATGAGAAACATCTTTAAAGCAATTCAACATGCAACTCAACTGAGAAACAGAATAAACACTCAAGGGAAGACAGGGAATGCCAACCAGAATTAGCAGTTAACAGAGAACTCTGAAAGAAGAGGTATGCGTTGGTACAAGGCCATCAGGATGACAAGCCCTGAGTCAGCCACTCCTATGTGATAGATAAATGCACACACCTGCAACTGCATGCTATGGATTAATCTATGCTAGTTCTGAACTTTGTCATAAAAATAACTTTGTTAACTATCTGCTGAAAGGGGCAAAAGGCTTTCTGTAACATGGAAAGGTTTGTTTCCATGGTAAGTTCCAAGGACAATTTGTGAATTTGAAACCAGAATATGATTTCCTTTGGTGTGACAATCTTTCTGTTCACCTACCTCTGTACCTGTTACTCACAGGGAGCCAATTTTACCTGCCATAAGTTAATTTATGGTGACATCACTGACCTAACTCTAAATAATTCAACATTTTGAAAGGACTGCAGCTCTTCTCCAAGTTTAAACACAGGCAAAGCTGTATTTCCTCCTGTTAAAATATATTTTCAAGTAAAATAAAGTGGTTAACAGATAACTTCACAATCCAATGCAGAATTCTAACTTTGGCTTTTAAAAGTTACCTTCATTGAAAAATTAGAGCTGCTCATTATGAATATAAAAGCTATAAAATTATGGAATAAGAAAATTCACTGAAAATAATTTTTATAGACTTGTTGAACTATATTTCGTGTTCTCTAACCACAATGTCTTATTTGAGAGCTCTGCCACAAAGTGAAACAGATTGGAACTGAAAAACAAATTCACTGAGGTAAAGAGAGATCATTAAATACATCACCCATTGTGCTTTAATTATTACTTTTTTTGAATTCTGTGAGGTTGTCCTCTGAATATGGGAATTTTAGCAGCCCAGGTAAAAATCAATTTTTATGCCCCTTTATATAACCCATGTCCTTTCCAAGTGCAGAAGATGGTTCAAACCAGGTTGGCATCCTCAATGCAGGGTGAAGATGCTAATGATGAAAGGATCCTGGAGGGGAGCAAGACGGGAAGTGTGCAGCATAATCCTAGCACTGGCCTGGTCCTAAACACTGTGATGAGAGGTGTTTGCCATCCCTCCACGTGGCCCTCTCCTCTAACTAGCAATGCACGAGAATGTCTGGAGCTCCAATTTCAAGTATTTCAGTGACATTAGTGAAACCCAGTCTCCTGTGGAGGAGGAAGAGAGGGTCACAGACAGAAAATGTCCAAGGGAGGGCCCGGCAGGTCCAGGAGGGCATCTGGCCACTCCAAAATGCTGCCAGACCTTAGACTCGCCTCGCTCCTACCGTGCTAATCCCTCTCAGCCACCAGCCTTCTGCTTCTGACTTGACTTCTAATATGGTCTGTCTCCTGGGGGACAGACTGGACTTAAAAAAAAAAAAAAACTGGCAATAGGGACCTCACATTTTCATGAGGCTGTGACAGTTATTTTCTTATAAATCACCAGGGTAGCAGCATGAGAGAACACTGCACACTATTTCAATGACAACCACAGATTTATTTCTCATTATAAGGAGTGAAATTAGTGTTAAGTAACTTATGAAAACATGCATTCCAAAGGAAAGATAACAAATGACATATAAGATACATGTGGGTTTTTTTTTATTCCTAGTTTACTCAAAATTCTCTTTTTATTTTTACAGACTGCATTTGATTCATTGTACACAAGTGGGGTACAACTTTTCATCTCTGGTTGTGCCCGATGTAGGTTCACACCATTCATGGAATCACACACATACATGGTTTTAAAGAAAAGCAGCACATTTCTACCTGCCACTTCTCAGTCCTTTCCTACCCCTGACCTAAACTTCTGTAGTCAAATAGTACACATGAAGAAAAAAAAAAATATCAGAACAGCTTCTGAGGTAGAAGATGTCTGCATTTATGGCAGAGGGCAGTGTGGAGAGGGTGACACAGGAGGACATGGTGCCTTGTGACCTCACAGGAATCCAGTTCTCTGGACTCATTATAATGAAGTGAAGTAGCTTCGCCATCCACTGCAATTAGATGTGTTAATGCACATGCATCTGGTGCTTCTCACTGAGCAGTCTTAGCCGGGGGAGGTGTAAAAAGTAACAGCATCACAAAGCAAGGAGAGATGAGTCAAAAGCAAGAGAGAATTAGGGCAGACAGCACAGGAGTACCCGGATGAGATTCCCAGACAAATGTGCCAAGACTTCTCACTGCAGATCCTAAGTCCAGCTAGTATGAGCCTCCTGAGCTCTTAGATGAACAAAGAGAGGACAATGAGATTTTTCTCTCCCTCTAAAATGTATGCTCTGCAAGCATCACCAGCCATTTTTATAAGTCCTTAACAAAGCAATGCAGGCTGCACCAGAAGAAAGATTCTTTATTCTAGCTTCTCTAGGATGGTCACTTCTCCTGTTGCAGAAATGTAATAGCTAATATAATTTCTTCCTAAATGATCAAACTCAAACTATAAATATAGTTTAAGATCTAAAACCATGGATATGTTCTAATTATTTTTATATCCTAATGAGAATTTTATTAATTATTTATAATACCTCAAAGTATATAAACATGTACTTGAAGTATATGTACATAAGCTAATGAATTTGTTATGGTTCCTAAAAGGGCAAATTACGGATAGATATACAATTGTGTATAACGAGAATAATGCTTTCATTTGTATGAAAACAGAAAATAAACCCCATAAAAAAGAGGAACCTAGAATTAATGATCTTTGTGAGTCTTCTAAAAGGAAAAGAGATAAAGTATATTAATGTTAATGTCTGATTTAAATTTTTTTTTATTCTTTGCTAGCCCAGTTGTCAAGGATAAACTTCTGATATCACAAACCTGACAAGAATTGTATGGAAGTGACCTACTTCTACTTAAAAATTCAGCAATTAAGGCTTCCTTTTATTAATAATAATGCCAAAGTAAAACTTTTTCCAAGTTGAAGAGGATACACATTTACATGCCCATGGGCATTTTCCTTCCAAGGAAGTTGGTTCTGAAACTATAATATTGAATACTTGATAGAGAAATTTCATTAACGTATTATAGATTTGCATCAAAACAGTTTATTTTCATATGGAATTTAAAGATGCAAGTCACCTTGAGTTCTTTCTTAGATTCTAAATGCAACATGGAGAAATATCCCCATTTCTGAAGAAAATAATAAAATGTCCTAAGAAATATATTCAGACCTTAAAGCAACCAAAGTAGGTAGAAAGGAGGGAGGATGAGGAAGGTTTGAACTGCACATCTCCTTGGGTAACCATGATTATAACCAGATGAAATATTTGTGATAAAAGAAAAATTAAATTGTGAAGAAAGACATGTAAAGAAAAACCCTCCACCATGAGGAAATTCAAAATATCTTTAATTCTAATCTCTTAAATAGAAATTTTGTTGGTCACTTTAAAAATGAAACTACAGGTTAAAAAAACAAGGAAAAGAAAAATCTTCAAGAAACAGCAAAAATAACTTGAAAGGTTAAAATTGACAAAATCCAATGTTTGTTCTAATCACATATCTGATTCCCTATCCAAGAATTCTACTGGAATTTTCAACAGTCATCTTTGACTGACATCTTTGACCTCCCAGTTCCCATCCCACCCACCCTCTTTCTCTCCCAGAAAATGGTGCTACCATCCAACATCCTGAAAAGTGAATCACTGGATCTTCTCAGCAAAGGGCATCAAGATGTGCCAACAGGCAGATGAAGAAATCAGAAAAGCCATTTTGTAATGTTCAAAACTGATATTTAAATTATATAGGGAACACCCATAAATTAGTTAAAAAAAGACATCATCTACATAAGAAACATGAGTAAAGATTAGGAGGCACAGGAGGAGACATTCAGAGTTATTAGTAATTACAGAAATATAATTTAATACACAGAGATACCACGCGAGTCCTATGTACTAACATACAGAAATTTGAATAATGTGAAGTGTTAATAAGTAAATAGAGAATTTAAATACAATTCATAAACAGGAAAATCTCTCATTTACTCCTGGTTTGGTTCCAGATTTTATCAAAATTTTAAAACTCTGTTCACCAAAAGATATTATTTCCCTGGGGTCTTGAGTTTGGGAAGTATGAACTCAAGTTATCTTCCCCAAAGACAAAAGTCCTAGTTTTTCAACCAAATCAACTTAGTAGCTACAAATACCTCCCTTGATGCCTAGATTGTGGTCTCCAAATATTTTTCTTACAAACAGGGTCCCTGGAGAAATTCCAAGTCTGCAGCAGAAAATGTGCAGGATAAGCTGAGAACACATTCTAGAAATAGGAAGAAGGTTATCTAAGACTATGGGGCTCATGGCAAGAGGATTCAAGAGGCAAGCTGAATGTTCCAGCTGGCCAAAGATGGGACACTTTGAGCAGCAATTAAAGATAATAACTAGAGTAAATTGATGACGTGTATAGTTCAAAACTGTGAGATTAAAAAATAGCAACAACCAAAGCTTCCACCAATGTTAAAGCAAGCTAGGAAACCAACTCGCTAGTTTACAAGTAGTAAATAAAACAAGAATTAGTAGGCCATGCCCTGCTTTCCTATATCAAGTGTTTCTCAGTATAACCTAATAGCTCATAGGAAGGAGCTTCTTCCATGAGAAGAAAATACTTTACAGAAGGATTCCAGGCAACAGATCACACAGAAGTGATAGGATTTTAGAATTAGTGCCATGCATACACTAATAGATTCATGTGAGCAATAATCATCAATGACTGAACACCCCAAGAGACAAATATCATGATGTAATGACACCTATCTTAGAAGGTCCCCCCTACAAAATGTTTTTAACAGTTCTCCTTGCATGCAGCTCTAGATTTAACTACAAATTACAGAACTAAAAGCTCAATGCAAATTGCACAACACATGTCATGTGAAGAGCTTAGACTGTTGGAAATGCTACAGAACAAAGGACAAAGTTTCTCCAGGAGAAACGTTGAAGGAGGAAAGGAAAAATAAAAAGAAAGAAAAATGGATACAAAGAAAAAAAAGTGATATGTAAACTGAAAGAAACTATATAGGTACACACACACACACACACACACATATATGTATATATATATGTGTATATATATATATATATATATATATATATAATCTCCAATTGTAATATACTATCCTTGTTTGGATCCCTGTTCAAAAAACAAACTACAAAAATATTTTAAAACAATGAAGAAAATCTAAACATTGTATTTTATCATATTAAGCAATTATTTTAACTTTAGGTACAATAATGGTACTATAGTTATAGTTTTTAAGACTACCTTACATTTATAGGCATGTAAAAAAATATCTTTAAAGGATAGTCATGTAAAGAATATACACTTTGCAAGGCACATGTTGACAAAGATTAAATATGTTAGGATGGTTTCTTATGTGATGGAAAGGGAATCCTTGAGGGGAACAGGAGAAAAACCAAGAAATCCTAAACAATGAAATAAACTGATGGTAATCATAATGTGCAGTGAAATAGAAAGCATGATTTACTCAATTCTTTCCAAATTGAAGCCTAAAAGTAAACAAAAACAACAACAACAACAAAAAAAAAAAACACAAGAACCCCAACACACAGTAACTGCACACATGTGGTCTCAAACATTTTAGTTTTCATGAACATCTTGATTCCAATGCTACAGATGGAGAAGCAGATATAAAACTCCCCAGGACCTGCCACCAGTCATCACTGCAGCTGAGATTCACTCTTCCCACTCAGGACACAGGCTCCTAGACAGCACCTCAACTCATATCAAGTAATTTTAAATTTTCAGACCTAACCCACCATATAGGACCATGGCCACCACATTCCTTCTTCACACACTCACTCCTTAACTATCCATGCTACCATCATGTAATTTCCCTTCTTTTTTCCTTTCTAATAATTCTGAATGCTTTTCTTCCTTTGAATATAATTCTTCTGCAAAAAACGTGTTATTGCAATGAACATATTTTTTGGTTAGAAAGACTTGTGTGTATGTCTTTTTAACATGAGCGAATGCTGACTTTTGTCAAATGTCTTTCTCTGCATCAGTTGAGATAATCATAGGGCTCCTTTTTGGGATATAAATGCTATTTGCAGGGTAAAAAAGCATTGTTGATAAAAGGAATAGAGGAAAAGATTTGTAGCATTCCTTTATTTTTTTAATGTTGCACATCAATATTTTTATGCCAAGTACTAAGTTAGAATTTGTCACATAAAATTATATTAAATGAAGTATACATTAAGGATAAGGATTTTGAAGAATTATACACTACTTGGCTGTAGAAATGAAATTCTCCATGGCAGTCCACTGAAAAATACAATATCAATCATGTGCTACAACTAACAATTCTGAAGCCACACTTGATACTATTTGAAATGGTGTTATGAATAGAGTTACAATGAACTAGTGCTTTCAAGGGTGAAACTCTTTTAAACTAAGATGCTAGGTCAATGAAAAGAAATGTAAGGTTTTCCTGCTGAGTTATATCTACAGCCAATCAGTCTGGGCTTTGAGCACTGAAATCAACTTCAACAGTGTTTGTCTCAGGGAAGCAACACAAGCAGCACAGGGTTTGGATGTGAGTGTCCACCAAATCTCATGTGTGGAAGGCTTGGTTCCCAGTGTAGCAAGGTTCAGAGGTGGGCTTTTGGGAAGTGACTGGATCATGAGGGTTCTGACCTCATCAGTTGAATAATCAAACCACTGACAGGTGACTGGCCTCCTGGGCAGACATGGAAAGTGTGGGCAGGTAGGGCAGGGCTGGAGGAATTAGGTCAGTGGGGACATGTCCTTGGGGATGAGATCTTGTCCCTGGCTCTCCCTCCCTCTCTGTTTTCCACTTGCCATAAGCTGAGTAGTTTCCTTCCACCACACCCTTCTGCCATGACTTTCTGCCTTAGAGGGGGCCAGCCATGAAGGAATACTCTGAAGCCATGAGGCAAAGCTAATCTTTCTTCCTCTAAGCTGCCCTGGTCAGATATTTTGGTCACAGTGATGAAAACTGACTAACACAATGGTACATGTCACCTTTGCATATTACTAGTTGTGAATAAGGCCTCAGATTCCAGTTTTTTTCTCATCTGAGAAATGGATAATAATGAGCATTTCAAAGAATTATGAGATTCTTATTGAAGTTTACAAAAGAAAAAAATCAAGTTAACACGTGTAACTAGTGCCTAGCACATGGTCAGACTGTTAGGCACCAATGTTATTTTTATTATTATCAAAGAATTTTGGCTGTTGTCCCCATTTAACAGTTTTTTTTTTTTTAACTCAATGAAAGCTCCTTGGTGTGAATAAAAGTGAACCCTTTCCCTGATAACTGGCATGATAACAAGGTAAAAGATGAGAATTTCTTTGAAACAGCAGGTTTCTATGTAGAAGTCTATGTGGGCTCAGAGCTTCTATAAATATTTAAGATAACATTTAAAAATCTGAGTGTATATAAAATGAATATTCATGGTTTTCATCAGGTTCTCATATGGGCTCATGAGTCCAAAAACTTTAAGGAACCCCTATTTAAATTCTAAAGTGATGCTTCCTGCCTTCTTTCTGCAGCCTCCCAGACCACCAACCACATCCTTTGTTTCTCTTCCAGAAACACGAGGCTCTCTAGAGTCTCCCACATATGCTGTGCAGTGTTCTCACCACACAGCCTGGCCCACACTGCCCCTGTGGGACTTCACTCTTGGGAATCCCCACTGATCTGCCTGCTCTGGGGGCTCACCATAGCAATGACCCCTCCTGGAATCTTTCCTCTACCTTTCTGTGGGAATGTTATGTTGCTTCTCTGGACTCCCATGATATTCTGAATGATGTATTTGAAACTATTGAATTTATTTTATTTTATTCTGCAACACTTGTTTAGTGAAGAGACTCAACTCTTTTAGCTCATCTTATTCATCCTTGGTCTAGCAAAATGCTCAATACGAATAAGCCCTCAATAAAGTGTTGGTTGAATGAATACATGAACAAAAAATCATTTGATTTTATAAGTCTTTCTTGGCTCCTGAAATATTGTATAGAGTGAAATATGCTCAGAAGAAAATATGAAGGTCTATTCACAGCTTTTCAATTACTGTTATCAAAATTCAAAGAATGTCCACTTGTTAATAGGTAGCATCACTCAGGAGAAAAGCAATCCTTCTCTACTGTCTCTTGAGCAATATTTTTATACATGAAACTTGCCTGGTAAAATATGGCCAATGCTCTCTACTCTGTGCTTTTACCTGGAGGGCTGCTAGTAGGGGTGACATTGGCTTCCTGTCATAATACAACTAGAAAGGCCAAGGCATATGCAATGAATCAATTTGGCCCTTTCCTCACTACACTTTTTTCCAGAATGGAAGGAATCAGATTTGTTATCAGCAGTATCTGAGCTAAAATGGAATATTCTTCCTCCTTGATAAGAACTGATCATATCCATTCATTTCTTTCTACTGAAAAACATATTTACCTGTTATTGGGGGCTATGCCACATGGACTACACCAACATGGTGCCTGGCAGCCAGCCAGAAGTTGTTTTGATCACATCGGTGGTAAGGAAATCGGTTAACATAAGCACACCCAGGTGTTTTATCATTGGCTGTATTCAATTAAGTCTACGCACACAATGCGTGCACATGTGTTCCCGAGTGCTCCTGCTTGTGCCTGCTCGTTTTGACCTTTACCGTGTTTGGACAGCTAGCTCCTTGCCTGATCTTTGCTTAACTAGCGTTGGCCCTACCCTTCGCCTCCTGGAGGGGATATAAGCTGGCTCTCCTCCAGCGCCGGTGTTCCTGGGTTTCTGAATCATCAATAAACCATTTGGAATTCAAGAGTCTCACTACTCATTTGTCTCCCTCGCCAAATTGACTCTACTGGGTGGTGTCAACGTGTGATGAAAGGTAAGTACAATTCTATTACAGAAGAATTACATGGTGATTATAGGTAATTTTTGCTTAATGTGTTTATTGTTTAATATTGTTTCTTCTATACAGATTGGCATCATGCTAACTTATAAATCATATTGTTGGCAACAGAGTTGTGGAGTGGAGAGGGTTAAAGTGTCTATCTGCATTCTGAAATGTGCCTTTAACAGGCACAATAATCCTTGCCAAGTCATTCTGCCTTTTGGGAAACCCGGTTTCCTCATCTTTAAAACTGTCTTATCTCTACCTCATATGGTTGCTTTACGAGCAAAATAGTTCTTAACAGGAAAATACACAGAAGTCCCTAACAAATATTTTTTGAAAAATACACACCCACAACCCAAACAAACACTCCCTTGTCTGAATTTCCAGTTTGATATTTCAAAAAGCTGCAGGTAGGTAAAGTCTGCCACACTAAGGCTCTTCCACATCCTGGAGCACAAAGGAGCCATAATAAGACAATGAAGAGGTACTGTTTCTGAATAGGAGGGTCTCCAACACAGACTGTCCAGTGCAAACAAGGGATGCGCAGGCAAATGTTCATAAAATACCAAGTTCTATATAAAAAGAAGGGGAAATGAGAATACATATACACATTTGTTTTGTTTCTGTTTTTATAGTTTTTACAAGAATCTGGAATAATCTGAAAGAGGGTGGTGTTGCTGCAGAGACAGGAATAAAAGTGAGATATCCTGAGGATACTTTCTAATCAACCTTTGCCTTTTTGGCATTACATAATCATGTTAGTAATTGAGAAAAAAGTTTTATAACTCCAAACTGCAACAAAATAAGCCTAAGAGCAGATGAAATTAATAGCAAGGGATCCAGAAAGAACAAAACTTACTATTTCAAGGGAAAATTTTTAGACACAATACTCTGACTGGAAATTTAAAGACAGAAAACCTTGCTAAGAAATCTCAAAGTTTGTTCAGTAGTTTTATGGTTTATGGTAATAGGGATGTGATTACTTTGAAACTCGCTGCTATACGTTATAGCGTAAAACAAGCATGCTGTTTCAAACTAGGATGTTTTTAGGCTAAATAAATACAAATAGAAAACAAATAATTTTTAAAATGTACATTAAAATTAATTCCAAAACACCACATTATTAACTCATGATTTACATATATATTCACATAGGTACATACATATGCACACACATATTCACACAAATATACACACTTTTACTTTAGCTCTGTTCACTGAAAGGTGAGAAGCAATACCATACAGTAGAAACAAGCACACCTATTGCTCAGATCTCGATTTCTAAACATCATTTCCCATTCTGGAATACTTAGGATAATATGATGTGATGCCTGCAACTTACTTTCAAGTAATTTAAAAAGAAAATACAGCCATAGGTAGAGACAGAGCATGCAAATGGTTCCCAGTTTGATGTATCAGTTTTTATCTTTATGATTGTGAAAGCAGTTTGTATTCAGTAAAAAGCATATTCAAATTTTGAATTTTGGTCAGTTCTTGGGCTAGCAATATGAGTGTTATGGTTTGGACATAAGGTATCTCCAAAAAGCTCATGTGACAATGCAGGATTGTTCAGGGGTGAAACAATTAGATTATGAGAGCCTTACCTAATCAGCGTATTAATCCATTTGATGGATTAATAATCTGAATGGACTTTTGGGTGGCAACTGAAGGCAGGTGGTGACATGGCTGGAAGTAGGTCACTGGGGGAAGCAGTTGGGAATGGTGTATCTTGTCTCTGGCTTCTCTTCACTCCTCTCTCTACTTCCTTCCTAGTTGCCATGAGTTTAGGAACTTTCTTCAGCTATGCCCTTCAGCCATGATGTTCTGCCCAACTGTGAGCCCAAAGCAATGGGGTTGGCCAACCACGGACTGAACCTCTGAAACTGTGAGTCCAAAATAAACTTTTCCTCCTCTAATTTGTTCTTGTCAGGTATTTTGGTCACAGTGATCATCACCTGACTAACAGAGCCTTGGCACTACCTCATGATGCCAGGCAGCAGCAGCACAAGTCAGAGCTCCCAGTTAGCCAGGAGATCACGACAGCTAACAGTGTCTGCTCAACAGTTGCTCAGCTACAAAGTCTAGCAAGTTAGGTGTTTAGAATCTACTTTCAAATATTTTCAACTGACAGCAGGGTTACCATAAGTCCAATAACCTCAATCACAAAAGGTTGAGGAGCATCTTTTTTTGATAAAGTGTTTAAGAACATTAAAAGTAGTTGTTTGGAATACACTGTTCATTGTGATGTTGATTTAATTTATCTGCTTACATGATGATTATCATAATAAAATGTTTACTGGGGAGAGAAAAGCTACACAGATTATTCCAATGAATACTCCTAATTGAACCACTCAATGCACAAAAGGTATTTGAAACTGGTTACCATTTTTTAACTGATCCAATAAAAGTTACATATTCTTATGTGCAGCTATAAAGCAAAGGGTACAGGACTAGGATTCAGAAAACTCCCAGACTGTTATCAGGTTTGCCATGCACTCACAATGTTGCTCTATGCAGTTTTCTCATCATCTAAGAAATAGAAAGAACATAGAGTCTGATTGCTTAAAACACTGCTAGGAAAATCAAGTAGACAACAAAGAAGGTACTTCATATGCTGAACATGCTGTACACCTCTGAAAGACATCATTTTTGACCAATTCCCAGTCGATCAGATCCAGAGGTTATTTTATAATTTCTGAATAGCAGTCAAGAGATATTAGTAACACATTAAATTCAGTCTTCAGTGTAGACTATTCTACCTACTTAATATTATATCAACAGTGTGCGATCTGTTTCAGAAGGTGGTATGGAATTAGAGGCAGCTTTAATCCTATTCTATATCAAAGTACGTTTCTGTGCATGCATTTGTGTGTGTGTATACATGTGTATGTCTATCATCTTGAGTTACAGATGCAACTTGCTTCCTGAAACTAAAGCATTTTTTAAAGCTTCATTGTTACACTTATTCTATATACCTCTGAGTCAAATATCACAATTTGAATAATGACAAAAATTTTCTACGTACATATATGAATATACCACAGTGAATCTCACCATCGTGTACATCCACAAGACTGGGGTCCTAATTAGAAAAAAAATTACATTCCATGCTTCGATAATTATATCAAAATGGATTCTAGTATCATGTACAACTAAAAAGAATCAGAATCAATTAATAAAAAGGCATGTAGGAGAGTGGTTTTTAAAAACTCCTTCCTGGTAAATCTGAGATACAGAGTGCATTTCTTTTCCTCAGTAAAATTTCATTGGATGAGTTGAGGTTCTTGGCGCAGGTGGGTGCATACTTCCATGTCACATGTATTGTACGTGTGTACATGGGCCCTGGAGCTGGAGAAAGGAGGCAGAGCTTCCTATTTCCATACTTCAAGTGTCTGCAGTGTCTGTTATGCAATAGGTGCTATAGGTGTTTAGATGTAAGTATTTAAGGTGGTAAGTCAGCAAAGTCAAAAAATAAATAATCTGAGTGTTGGGCTTAATTCTCAAAGAAAACTAGTTTGATTAAATATGGCTAAAATTATACAGGGAATATTTTTATACTAACTTAAAGAGGACACTGAGACCTCTAAAAAGACAAGAAGAATTGTACAACCCTGAAATTTTACTTCTTACTGTCTTATTTCACATTAAAATACACAGTCTTCCTACTATCACATACACCAACGTCTACTATGACAGGATAGGTTTTGGTGTTATGATTTTAAAATGCTGCAAGGAGGAGGGTGAAAAAGAACCCAGAGGGAGAGGGAGAGGAGAGGAGAGAAGAACAGGCACTGACAAACCTCCTTGGCAGGCTGAAAATGTCTGGAGAGATGGACAAGGGGATGCAGAGGAAGGGGGTGCCATGCGTGCTCCAGCTGGGCAGCGACTGTGGGCCCCACACAGCAAAGCAGGCAACCAAGGGACAGGAGTGCCCAGCAACCACACCACTGGCCAGGCCTTCCAAGGTGGGTGGACAGAGCAGCAGTGGGCATTTGCCCTCTGGAGGAGGAAGGCAGGTTGGAAGGCCTGATGCAGAGGCCTACGTCTAGATAAGATGCCTCTTCTAGACTGGCACTACATGAGATTCGTTTCATTTGGTTTTCTTTTCTAAAAGTAATTTATTGTAAAAATCAATAGAGAATAATGGGATAATTCAATACATGTGTAGAGTGTGATGAACAAATCAGGGCAGTTAACATTTCTGTCTCCTCAAACATTTTTAAAGTTATCATTGATTAATATTAAAGAATTATACCTATTTAAGGGGTTGGTGTGATATTTCAATACATGTACATAATGTATACTGATCAAATCAGGGTAGTTCACATTTCCCTCTCCTCATTACCTTGTGCTTGGAGCCTGCAAGCATCTGTTCAAGTTATTCATAAAATATATAATAGGTTATCGTGAATAACCTATTATATATAATATATCATGAAGAGCAATGCCTTCTCTGGGAAGACCAGAATTTATTACCTCTATGTAACTGTGTGTGGGTTCCCTCATTCACCCTCCCACCATCCCCTTGCCCCTCGATGCTTCCCAGCCCCCAGTAATTGCCATTATATGTTCCAATCAACTTCTTAAAACATATTCGTGAGAGAAAACTTGTGGTAATTTAAGAAGTGTCTGGCTTCTTCCACTTAACATGGTGTCCATGTCCCACATCTGTGTTATCCCTTCTTTCACTGATGGCAGCAAGATGGATCCCAGGTGTTCACAACAGTGAATACTGCAGCAACAAAGATGTGTATGTATGTGTCTCTTTGATATCAGCATCAGTTTTTCCTTCCAAGAATTACTATAAATATCCTTGGGTGGATCTCATATGTGTCTCTGCAAATGCTTATATATAAAATGATCTTTTAACACTTCAACACTGCTTAGACTATCAGTTCTTCACTGCCACATAATTTAGCTTGGAGATTCTACGAGGCCAAGACAATGACAAAAATCATAGAAGATAGAGGGAATAATAAAAAAATTTAAAAAATGATTATTCCAAAGAAAGGAATTAAAATGAGACAACATATAGAAGATTTCAGAGTTGTCTGGAATTGAGTGCTCTCTGTCCCTTGTCCAAATTACACTGAGATTTGCTTCTCGGTTGCTGTCACTGATGAAACCGCTCAGCAGGGGTATGGATTGGTACATGGACCCAGGACCTGAACTCTCAGTAGAAACATCACACATGCCAAATCTTCATGGTGAATATTCAGCTTCTATCAGACTATGAACATATTCCTATCATATTCACTCCCGGTATTACAAACATATAATGTATAAGAGGGCAGGTCTTTGCACCCAGCAAATAATTAAACTGGTGAGAGAAAGCACACGGCAGTAAACACAACTAAGATCACAAGAAAGGCATATTTACAACACATGTGAGGTTTGCTCGACTGAGATAAAGACTGACAGAAGTCTGCTCCTTAACACCGGCTCCACGTCCAATCCTGGAATCCTGATTAGGAATTACTGAACAAGGTTCGGGATAATGTAAAAGGCATGCCTTATTAACTCCAGGACATCTCATTTCTTGGTCATAAATCCTATTAACTTGTATTATAAACTGTCATAAAACTTGGAGATAAAAGATAATTTATGCTCAGTGTACAGAAGCTCATGTTTCTGTACTCCTCAGAAGCACAGAATCAGAAAATGAGAAAAGCGTGCATGTGAAACCCCAGCCACCTGCAGTCTGCGCAGGCAGCATGATAAACACAGCCCTGAGCAATGCCTATCTTCTGAGGGATCATGCCCAACAGGTCACAGACGCCCACGATGCCTCCTGTCAGAGCATCTCCTGTTCTGTGAGCTCTCCTGCTCACGGAAGGCAGTGATTGACCTATTCCCAAATACAATATGCAAATGTATATGCTAAAAGCCCACGCATATTCATACAGATGCAGAGCTATACTTTCGTATCCTGGTTTTAAAATCCAACTTACAATGGACAAAAATAAATCACAAAAAGGGGAACAAAGGAGAATGCAGACTTTAGACTGGAACACACCACACAAATTTCAGTGAACTGCTGGTAGATAAAGAGCTCGGTCCCAAAAGCTTAACATAACTCTGATCAATGATCAATCATTACTTATTTATACATTCTAGTCACATGAGAGTCTCACATGTAGACTCTCAAAAAGAAGCAGAGAACATCACAGATCATCACTAAGAAGACTTGAGGGTAAGATCAAGAGAAGCACAGTTTAGTTCTAGGGTAAATAAGGCAGGTTGCAGGTTGCAGTGGTAAAATGTTTACAAAACAAACAGTTTCCATAAGAGAACTTAGTCCTTCTGCTAGTATCTTTTATTTAAGACAATTTAGAGTTGTACAGAAAATTTTAGAAAGCACTTTACTCAGACCTAACATTCATGATAATTAATACTGATATTGAATTTTACCATTTTAATGTATGTTAACAAATCCCAATGATAATATTTCATGTCATCTGTTTATAAAATAAAGATTATTGTAATAGGAAGGAAGACTTTTATAGTTTAGAAAAATTCATACAGTCATTTTTCTTTAATTTAGAGGGACTGTAATAAGGTGGAATATATGTTTAAAGTGAACCCAAGTTTTATCTTACTTGAAAATGATGTAGGAAAAAAATGGATATGTATGTATGCATGTGTATGCATACATAAGTGTACATATATTTATATACATATATTCATATATACACACCAACTGGCCACTCAGTTACACATTGCTTATGGAAAATTACCAGCCTATGGGCTTTGACTTGTTTTAAGAGCTTGTCATTTGTTTTTTCAGTCCATTAACCCCATAAAAGAGGAAACGTAGTGGTGTGGAAAAGACTTTGAGGCAAAAGCCTTTATGGTGTGACTCTATTACCTGTCCAGCTTTCCTCACAGTGTTGCTATGAAGTTCATGTGAGCTCCTGCATGTAAAAACATCAAAATATTTCCCTACTCAACATGAGATATTACTGTAAATGTTTCAAATAAATTTAAGAATTTTTAATGTCATTCTTTGGCACTAAACACATCACACTGTCTTAATCCTTGCTGCACAATATTTAAAATGGTTTCAGTTTAAGTTTGTCATGTTCCTTCTGCCTTTCCTGACTATGATTATGATTCCCAATAACAATGAACAGCATCCCGGGAACAACCTATTCGGTATATCCCCAAATGTGCACACTACCTTATGTGTATGTGCACTCTAGTGTGTGTACAATAGCTACCACATTCAGTGTGAAGCCACATGGAGAAAACACTAGCAGAGTTGGCCCAGTTCTAGGGATACAAGTCCCAGGCAAGGATACACAACATTTGAGCAGCATTATTTTAGTGTACATTTTAATGGAATTTTGCTATCCATCACATTTCAGATGTAAACAAAGGAAATTGCTTAAATATATGCTGACTCACATAAGACCTATCTGTATCTTTGATCCCCAACACAATAATTTTGGTTTGCATGACTACTTGTCTTGTCATTCCCTTACTAAAAGTGATGGGAAAGCAGAGCTGGGATGGTCTCTAGAAAGCAGATCTCCTGAGAAGAGAACCCTTGATACTTAGGTGGTCCAGGAAAGTACTAAACAAAGTGTCCTAAGTTCTTGAAGCCCCCAGCAAAATGGGCTAATAGTCTGCTTAGGAGCTTGGCAAAAGCAAATGTAAACTGCCCTTGGACATACTTTAACCCATGCCTCACATAATTCCCTGGGGGGAAGTTTTAAAATCACAAATCAAAGGAGATGTTTAGTGATTATGTTTTAAGAGCCTTAAAAACAAGCATATAATAAAGGCAAGCATATAATAAAGCAGACTTGTGTTAGGAACAAGAAGCTCGGAGGAGGGGTTTAGCAGCAAATCCATGAAACGGGCTGAGGCAGAAGAGAGAAACAGAACACAGAAGAGATGAAGTTCTTCAGCATGCAGCCCAAAGAGATGGGGATGTAGAAAGTATGAATGGGAAATTCTGAGATATACAGAATACAATATGAAGATTTTATACACATTCAATGGGAATGCAAGCAGTTGCAGAAAAAGGGGAGAAAGAGAACAGGATGCTGTTGGAAAATAAAATGTTTGGAAGCTTTCCAAAAGTGATGACAGCCAGCAGCAGGAAGATGGAGGAAGTCTGACAAACCCCAAGATGAATGCATCAGAAAGTTCACCATCACAGCAGAGTGAAGATGCAGAACCCCAAAAGCAATGGAGACACATTAAGTAGAGAAGCCATGTTTTAGATGCAACTCTATCAGTTAATATTCCAATTACAAAAAATAAAATAAATGAATTAAATAAATTTTAAAAAGAAAACATTTACTGAGACTCAGCTGAGAACCACATGACGATTATTGTTAAAAAAAAGTCATTGTACCTCATTTCGAATTAGAATTAATAATCTATTAACCAGAATATCTACAGAGAGATGTTAGGGTTGATTACGTATCATACCATCAATTCCATACGACATAATAAAGCTCACTGCTTCACAATGATAGAAAGTTTCAAACCTCATAAATTGTGATGAAACAGGGGCATTGAACCAGTATAAATGCAATAAGAATACAAGAAGCATGTCTGTGCATGTCACTCCACTAACTAAAATTTTTCAATGACTTCCCATAACCTGTAACCAAGCAAGTTCACACTCTATTGTGTATAATCTAAAGGTTTTCACAATCAGTGCCCACACTAGCTTTCTAGTTTTATTTTCTGGCATTTTAGCTACTGAGGCCCATATGCTAGCTGCACACAATCACTTCCAGATACTACCACACACCTACACCACCTTTCCTTACTGGCAGCTCCTGTCTTGAATGTCTTTCCCATTTTCTCCCAGAGCAAACATCTACTCATCCATGAAGATTCTGTTGAAATGTAAAATCTGTAGAATTATGTTCCAAGAAAACAAAGGTTTTGACTGTTTTTGATGATTTCTTACCTCTACAAAGGGCTTGTCCAAGAGAAGGATTTTGATAAATTTTGTTGCACTAATTGAGTAAATAAATCATGTGTGCCTGTGTAAAGCTACACCATTCCCAAATTATTTGTTCTCTCATCATCTTTCTGCACTAATCTTTTAACATTGCATTACTGCTATAGTTTGGATCTTCAGAGTCCCCCACAGATCCATGTGGTAAAGGCTTGGGCCCCAGGGAAGTAATTAGGGGAAGTGGGGCCAGGGGAGGGCTTGGTCATTAGGTATGATCTCAAAGGATAATGGGAACTACTGTGCTCGCTTCGGCAGCACATATACTAAAATTGGAACGATACAGAGAAGATTAGCATGGCCCCTGCACAATGATAATGGGAACTACCTCTTTCTTCTTTTCTCTTTTCATGATTTGACCATGAGGTAAGTGGTTTTATCCCACTACATTCTCGCACCCTGATGATCTGCCACAGACCCACGGCAACAGAGCAAAGCCAATGGTCACAAACTGAAACCTCCAAGACTGTGAGCCAGTTACGTCTTTCCTTCTTATAACTTGATTACCTCAGGCATTTGTTATAGTAACAGAAAGCTAGCACAGCTATGAATACATTTTTATAAATGTCTCCTCCACTAGACAGGAACTGGATATCAGAGATCAAATGTGACTACTAATCCAACTGCAGTGGGTGCTACATAACTGCTAAATAAAGGGGCAGTACAGAGTTTGAAATCTGAATTCCCCAGCTTCTCTTTCACATTTTTCTAGGAAGCACTGAAGCCAGGTAATGTAAAAAGCCAGGGGACAAAAAAAAAAAAAAAAAAAGTAAAACTTGCTAAACAATGCTCAGTGCACATTTGATCAACTATCTTAAACAATAAATTTTTCACTACACATGACAGCAAGTCTTTGGGGGTAGAAGTGAAATTATACATAGTACAATAACAAGAGGCAAAAATAAGAACTACCTACTATCTTCTTTAAAATGCTGCTGATTAATTTTTTTGTGCTACAGATTGAACCCAGGGCCACTTAACAACTGAGCATATCCCCAATTTTTTTTTAATTTTGTTTTTTATTTTGACACAGGGTTTCACTAAGTTGCTGAGGCTGGCTTTGAATTTGCAATCCTCCTGCCTCAGCCTCCTGAGCCACTGGGATTACAGGTGTGTACTGCCATACCCAACTGCTGATTAATTTTTTTAACTGAAATATACCAATAAACTTTATAAAATTTGTTTATTTAGTAAGACTTCTATTCTATGCACTACACTGGTATAAATTTTTCTGATACCATTGGTTAAGAATGACATCATCATTAAAAATTTACTTTAAGAAGTAAAATTAATAATCAGGCAAGTTAGGAGTAGTAAAAGTTAAAGATTTGCTTTTAAGTGCTTAACAAAATCAAATCCAGTTTCCAATTATAAGGACAACACTCAAAATATATGAGAATTCCATTTGATATATTTGCCAAGTCTGGTGTTTCCCTTGTGTTGAGGGTTTTCTCAAGTGTCATTCACATTCAGCTGCTCATAATGCAAACATGCTAAATTTAATGCTTATTCATTTAATTAAAAGTTACAAGATTCTCTTTTTCTTCTGGCTGCAATAAAATGTCAACTTTGAGACTTCTCTGCCATTGTGCTACTCAGGGACTTGGGGCCGTAAAGGAAAGCAACTACAACCAAGCAAAGAGTCCTTGACTTCAGAGTTAGAAAACATATGACTAAAGTTCTGCACATCCTGTAGAATGCTAGATGCCTTGTGGAACTGTCATGACTACTTTTCACTCACCGGCTGGAGAAGGTAGATGCGATACTCCTCTTGGATCATGATAATTGGCAGAGGCATGATGTGAGTGGCTTGGAACAGGGTGTTCACAGATGCCATGATCTGGTCAAAATGTCCAGCGAGGCCTCCCAGTGTCACGATCATGTCCAACTAGGTAAGCAGTGGAATGGGACATCACATGTTTTAGAATTTAAATAACCAAGGAGCATTAAACTCCTGAATAGAGCTTTCAACACTTTGCTACTTGTTCAGATGAAAGAATTAACAGGCAAACTGGAGCTCACATAACTGGAAAGTGGCAGAGCCAGCTATCAAGAACAGCTCTTGACAACAAACCCAAAGTCCTTCCCATCTGCTATTCACCTAGAGAACTAGCTCACTCTCCCTTGAACAATCCATTTGTGCATTCCTTTCATGTGGGTGTCTGTGACTTAGCACAGTCTACAGTAATGCTTTATTTTCCTTTTTAGGGGGGTGGGAATGGAAGGTTTGAGAGAGTTAGGGACTGAACCCAAGGCCTGGAGCTTGCTAAGCAAGTACACTACCACTAAGCTATACTCTTGGCTCCAAACTGGAATACTAATCAAGAAAGAGGAAGGATGGAAGAACTTCATTAAAATATTTTAGGAAAACTTTACACAGTACAGAAACTGAGAATAATAATTATTCTATCTGATTTAAAATAAAATTTGATTAAATACAAGGAGTATTTGGGTTTTCAGCTTTGAAAGAGTAACATTAAAGAAAAAACTTAGGTAAGATGAGGTCTATAAAGATGGCATGATTTTAGAAGAACAAACGCTACTCAATGCACCAATGGAACCCCAATGCTCAATTACCGGGGAATAAATGATGTATTAACTCCAGAATCCAAAGGCTCTGGGGTTGACTCTCTAATTTGGTTAAGTTTTTGTTTGTTTGTTTATTCAACGGTAGTAGCTCTTATAACCTGATTGTGCCTAGCACACCAAGAGTTTGATGAATTAATAAATGAAGAGAGTGCGACAAAAGACTCACTAGCTAAGGAAGCATCAGAGTTGCTACCACACTGTGGAAATAGTGAATCAGAATGGGATTAACAGAAACATTAAAAGTAAAATACATGATGGCACCATAAAACATGGAATGGGTTTCCTATTTCCTACCTTACCAGAGAGTAAGGGAGATGGGAATTATTACTTTGGGTAAGAAGCTTCATGTTGAAGTGAGACTATTTGAATACAGGCAAATCATACATCTGTAGGATTACTATAATCTTTAGAGAGACTCTTCTACCACTCCAAGAATTAGGTTTGGGGCCCCCAAAGGACCAAGTGCCCTTGGAAGCATGTATTACTCTGAATAATAGGTAAAGATAGGGACATCTGTTAGCCTTCCAAGCAAAAAGGTAACTTGTGATTAAGATCTGCCAAAGGCTTCTGTCTGGGGTATCAAATTTGGTAGTAGTGTCCATTGTTCTCTGAGGAGGCCTTACTGGGAAGCCTACTCCAATACAGTTGGGAAGGTCCAGAACCACACATGAACTCAGGAAAATTAGAGAATGTGCTTTAAATTGAAGAGAAATGAAACAAAAGAAGTTGTGCATGAAATATGGAGACAGTTTTAAGGCTCCAATGAAAAGAATATTTGCATATTCATATCCACATAATCCTAAATTCACATCAGAAGCAAGGCCTGATAGAAGTTTATTCACTATGCAGATTCTGGAATCCCTTTTTCAGGTTGTCAATTTTTCATTTCTACACTCTGGACTTTGAGGGATCCCATAACTTTTAAGGCTGAAATTTAATTCCCATTTTCTGCAATAGGATATCATGATGAATAAGCAATATCTGTAAATCAGTCACTGTATTTTTCAGAAGAAAGTAGCAGCAAGATTACTTCTCATCACTACTCATTTTCCCTACAGGAAGTATTTAGCAAGATTGATTAAAAACATTAGCAGACCCCTGCAAGCTGCAGATGGGGTGGGGGAGGGGCTGCACCCACCTTCCTGCTGATCTCCAGTCCCAACTGCAGGTAGGACAGGGGATTCACAGAGATGGGGGAGAGAGGACAGACACCAACCCTGCATATCGTGAGAGGTTTTTACAAAGCGAGATTGCCATCTCTGAGACAGTAATGCCATTGGAACAGGGCCTTCCAAGGAAAACATGCCACTGTGGATGGCTAGGGTATCTTTTCTAGGTGAACACAAAGCTTTTATTTTATTTTAGCACTGATTTCTACTGTGCCCAGTCATGCTTTGTTAGATCCTTTGGTATTCTTGTGTCTCTCTCCTTCCAGAGGAGGCCCAAAAATCAGACACCAGCACCACTTTTGCAGAGAGTACACAACAGGTATTAACTGAGCTCCCCTAAGCACATAAAACCTCAGGAAAACAACACTGAAGACAAATAAGCAGAGAGGCAAGAAGCTAATAATTAATTAGGCTGTGCAAACATCTAATTCCTGCAAAACACCTCTCTACTTGGCAAGGGTCTCAACGTGTAATTGTTTTTTTAAAAAGTCAACATGTCACATTTATTACCTCATACACACATTTGATGAACTCATAAGTTTCATTTATAAGCTAATGACAAATTGGAAAAACCCAACGAATACTTCATGATCATTTATCATGTGCTAGGAAATATCCTAAACCCTCTGGATACATCAGTAAGAAAGTGAAAGTCCCTTCCTTCATGGGGTCAACAGTCAAATGGAGGACAACATACCATCCTAAAAATAAAAAACAGGCACATTCATTAGAATGTGGAAAAGGTGGTAGATGCTGAAGAAGCATAATAGACAGGGAGAGAGAAAAC
This sequence comes from Sciurus vulgaris, assembly GCF_902686455.1. Lineage (NCBI taxonomy): Eukaryota > Metazoa > Chordata > Mammalia > Rodentia > Sciuridae > Sciurus > Sciurus vulgaris. Next base: position 635,804 of record NW_027632872.1, on the reverse strand, counting down.
GCTGGTGGAGAGGGTGCTGCTGTTTAGAATGGGGGACAGGCTGCATTGAAATGGCATGAAAGTGGCAGCAAGGACTCCAAAAAGTTGAGGAACTTAAGCACAGAGGGACACAGGGGCCAGGTGCGTGGAGGAGATGCTTCAAAGAACAAACTAGAGGCAGGGAGAAGTTACATGGCCTCAGACATTTTCAAAAAGCTTCCAGAGGCTAGCTGCAACTGAACAAGGAATTTGCAGCAAGTAAGGAAAATCAGGAAAACGTGAGTGCTCGACTTGCACAAGTCTCTCCTGAATTTCAAGAGTGCCAAGTGCTCACTTAACATGCACCTGGATGTCCACCAGTGACCTGATGATTGACCTGCTCTTTCCCAACTTCCTGCTGCTCTCACATGGCTTCACACAGTCATCCTGGACCTGCTTCCTCCCACATCTTTATCTGTTCTCTCACAAAATTCCAACAGCTGTATTTCTGAGATATATGCAGAATGTCTACTTCTCACCACCCACGACCTCACCACAAGCATGATCAAGACACTGAACCATGACGGAGTGTGTGAGCTGCGTGTGTTTTTCACAGGGTTGCCATGACAGCCACCACCAGCTCCTTTTGCTTCTGCCTTGGCTTACTCACAAATGAGTCTCAATGGAGATTCAAAAATAATCCTGTTAAAATGTGAACACAACATTCTTCTGCTCAAAATCCCTCAACGGTTTTCCAATTTTTCTTTCTTCTTCTTTTTTTTTTTTTTTTTTTTTTTTTTCTGGTACTAAGGATTGAACCCAGAGGTGCTTAATAACCACTGAGTCACATCCCCAGCCCTTTTTATTTTTTAATATTGAGATGGGGGTCTCACTAAGTTGCTTAGGGCCTCGCCGTTTCTGAGGCAGGTCTTGAACTTTTGATCCTCCTCAACCTCCTGAACTGCTGAAATTACATGCATGTGCTACTATACAAAGCAGTTTTCCAAGTTTTACTAGGATCTACAAAACACTGCAGGATTTGGTATCCAGTTACCTCTCTGACCTTAGCTTTTATTTTGCTTTTCTTCCTCTTCTCTGGTCCAGCCATATTTTCATATCTTCTAGTTCTTGAACACACCAGTCCTGCCTACTTCAAGGACTTTGTACTTGCTTTCTGTCTGGAATGCATTATCCCCAGATATTCCCTTGATTGGCTTCTTTACTTCCTTTATTGATCTATCTAAAAATTCCCCCTCCTCCATGCCAACAGTACATATTCCCATTTCCACCTGTAGATTTTCTTCCTGGCACCTGGTGTTAAAAATCTAACACCACGCCAAATATCTTTTTTATTAAGCTTATTCTATTGTCACCCCAATTAGATGATAAGTAACATGAAGGAAAAGGTTTCCTATCTCCAGGACCTTGAGTGAAGCATGGTACATAATAGGTGACCAATTAATGTATGTTGGATAAAGGAATGAGTGAACTGAGGGCTGGAGAGCATGGCCAGGGGACCCAAGTGCTGGGGAGCACAAAGCAGTGTTGAAGTCAGGGCACAGGAGATGGGGGCAGAGGGTTTATAATTCTTAATAAGGACAAGGTCGAGAATGTGCATGAAATTTAATAATTGAAATAAAGAGGTAAACAAGATAACTGAGGGAGGCAAGTAAGGAAACCAGAAGTAGGTGGATCGGAAGATCTATTTGAATGTACACAGAACATACCATGAATGAAGACAGTATTGAGAAAAGTGCTGATGACTCAGAAGTCAGCCTCACAAGCAGGAGGCAGGTGGCCAAGACTATAACAGTGAGGACTCCAGTAATGAGCAATAAGGATGAAATAACCTGACAACATGAGATCCAGACTTGGGAGCTTTTCAGAGGAGAAGAACGGAATAGAACAGCAGTGTCCAAAGGAAATAAAATAAACCCCACATAAGGGTTTTTAAATTAGCTACATTGAAAGAAGAAAAATGAAAAATAGTAAAATTAATTCTAAAATATTTTAATGTGATACACCTTAATATCAGCATTTTACCATGTAATCTGTGTAAACTTTTTTTACAGGTATAATCTCCAACATCCACAATGTATTTCACCTGATTACCCATCTCCAGTCAAACAAGTGCAGCTAAGTGCCCTGGTAGCTAGTGACCACAGCCTGGGGCAGAGCAGGTCTAGAAAAAGCAGATACCAGTGAAGACACCAAGCCCTGCTTCCAGGGTCCACAGGGAACATGGTGGGAGAAAAAGCAGCACGAACAGCAGTACCACTGTGGCTTCTGAGCATCACCCTCCTTGGGTGAGAACCCAGTCTCTGCTGGAGTTAGAAGGTAAAGATACTACAAATACAGGAGACTCTAGGGAAGACAGCCATGGACTGCAGAGGTCACTGAAGGGGAAATGCTGTGTCCTTTGACTGATACTTCCCCAATCTCCCCAGCCCCAGCCACTGGTAACCAAATTCTATTCTCTGTTTCTATGAGTTCACAGATACATGAAATCATGCAGTATTTGCTTTTCTGTCCTTGGCTTATTTCACTCAACACAAAGTCCTCCAGGTCCGTCCATGTCTTGCAAATGACAGGATTTCTTTTTTTCTATTTTTTAAGGCTGAGTGGTATTCCATTGTGTATACCGATCCCATTTTCTTTATCCATCTGTTGATGGACACTTAGGGTGATTAGGTTGAACATGCTGCAATGAACACAGGAAAATAGACAATTTCTTATATATCTTGATTTCATGTTCCTTGAAAATAATACCTAGTAGTGGCACTGCAAGATCATATGCTAGGTCTACTTTTAATTCTTTAAAGAACTTTGTTCCAAAATGGATGTACTAATCTACATTCCTATCAACAGCATAAAAGGGTTCATTTTATTCCATATCCTTGCTAACAATTGTTATTGTTCATATTTTTTATAATAACCATTCTGACAGGTGTGAAATGGTTTACATTTGTATTTTCCTGATGATTAGTGATGCTGGAATGTTTTATAATATATTTGTGATCACATACATACAATTACCCAATAATACCTATTATGCCATATTAATTAGTATAGAAAATAAGAAAAACAAGACAAAACAAAAACATCTCCATACATCTCCTATACTCAAGTCTGGATATTTTACATTACTGGCTATCATGGAGTTGGGTGGGAATAAGGGTTGCCATTGACTTTTCATGTGCCATCAAATTTGGCAAAAAGAATTTTGTAATCCTGGATTAATGCACTGGAGATCTGACTATAGTGTTGTACACAATGTAAATAGCCACATGAGTATACACATGTTACATGACCCCTTTGTGCCTTAGGCGACTCATCCTTTAAAAACAGGGGATGGTTGAAATTTACTAACATATTTTTCAAGATTCCCTTCACTTCTTTTGCTCCATGTAAAGTTCTCTGGTTTCTACCATAATAAGTTAAATAACAATCATACCTACTTTGTTTAGAAATTAAGTGTAAAATTTGGCTTTGCATTATTTGTCTTAATATAATCATGACAAGACTAGTTCAGGCATATCTAACAACAAAAGAAGAAGCAATTTCACTTTTCTATGATAGCAGCAAAAATCTTTCAGTAACCAAATTACAAGTTTTTCTCTGATCTCAAAGAGTTTAGATAGGAAGTCTACAGTAAGGGATAGTGACTTCAGCATACTTTAATTACATCTACATTCCATAAATTGAGATCTGGAGATGCATAAATGGACAATTTCCTTGTGGCTCTTACTCATAAATAGGGTGGTCGTATATTTAATGTACAAAGTGAAACATTTGGGAAGTGAAGGGGCATTATAAATGATGGCCCAAGAATGCAGGCCTCAACCAGGAGGTCATGCACACCAAAAGCACATGTTCTCTCCACTGCTGGACAGTTATGACTGACATGAGCAAAACCAACCCAACACAAAAAAACACCAGGGTCTAAAAGGATTTAGATATGATGTTTAACTAGCTTCTTTACCTTTCAAACATCTCTATGTACTATGCTGGGGTTTCAGAAAGATGACAAAAGAGTTTGGTCCAATTACATTTGTTGCTTTCGTTTGAAGACAGAAGACTCAGTACACGTTATGGAGAAGAGACTTTGATGGAGATAGAGCAAAAACAGATCAAATGAAAGAAGTCAGTAGTAACCAATTACTACATGGAAAAAAAAAACTTCAGCAATATCAAAGAATGTTTTAGTAAGTCTGTAAAATAATTCCCATGATGGATGTGAAATATAATGAGAAACCAGAGAAATTAAAGACCACAGAGTTTATGGCAGCAGATATACTGACAAACACAGAACATTGGCAGCTGTGGAAAAGACACTTTGGGATCCTGTTTCATTTCCAGCCAGGTCACATTTTACTGTAAGTCCCAGTTGAATGTCAGTCTGTTTGGGTAAGGAATAAATAGTACCTCTTAAAATGATGGGATAATGAGGCTTCCATCCATGCAGAAGTCCAGGAAAATTCAGGATTTCTCTCAAATAATTCTCTCTCAGGGCTCCCTGTCAACAGCCTTAATTCATGTGTCACTTTCCCACAGACAACCCGACTGGCCTTCTGCCTGTCCTTTTTACCTGCACTGCTGCCTCTATAATAACCAAGCAATCTTCTGCTCAGTAATGAGATCAAGTTTTCTGTATCTCAAATCTGTTCTTGCCAATGTTCTGCTTAAAATTAAGTATTGGCTTTCCCAGATCCCCAAGATAATATCCAATCTCCTCCAATGCTGTCCCACAAATTACATCCTCAACTCTCACCCCATGTTTACATTCTAGAAATATTTTAGTTCTCAGAAAACACCCCAGAACTGTCCCCTCCTTTCCCTGTAAGGAAGGGTGTGATTTGGGTAGGATGCTTAGCTCCAACACCTAAAAAATCCCAAACTTCTTTGGACAGAGTAATTCCATTCTACTTTGTCAAACTATAAAGACAATGTTATAATTTCATAGACAGGTTTGTTCTATAACACATAACCAAAGCAGCTTTCATCACACTTATCCCTCGTAATTCAGGAGACGGGGAAGGGCAGGATCAAGGTTCCAGCAGATTCAGTTCTGCTGAGGGCCCTCTTCCTAGTCTGCAGATCCACTCCCTGTATCTGCACATGGCACAAAGCTGAAGCACTCTCCCTGCCACTTCAGAAGGACCAATTCCATTCACAAAGGCTTGCGACAGTTTGGATAACTGTCCCCCAAAGGTCCAGCTGTTAAAAGGTTTGGCCTGTAGCTTACAGCTACTATAAGGCAGTGGAAACTTTAAGAACTGGGGCCCTAGTGGGACTTCTTGGTCATGAGGAGCATATCCTTGAAGGTGACTGAGATGCTGGTCTCTTTCTATCACTTATGCTTCCAGCCATGAGGGAAAGGGTTGCTCTGTCTCATGCTCCCACCTTGATACACCCAGAGCAACAGGCCCAACAAATTATAGACTACCACCCCCAAACTGTGAGCTGAAACCAACCTTCTCTCTACATAAGTTGATTATCTCAGGTATTTACTATAGTGGTCAAAAGCTGAAGAACACAGGGTTCCACCCTCATGACCAAAAAGCCCCATTTACTAGCACCTTCACATTGGGGATCAGGATTTTCAACACATGAATTCTGTGGGGAAGCCACCACTTGGTCCATAGCACATGCTACATAATTTTTTTTTGTTAATTCACTACTTTAAAGATAAGTTTTAAATAGCAAGGGGGAGGGTGTCACATTTCTATATGAATTATAGTGAGCAATGCATCCCAGGGTCTGTTTGTATTTGGCAAATCATGGAGACAGTGAGAAGCTTCTATGCTGAAACTTCTGTCAGCTGTAAACCACAATCTCCTGGTGAGAGCTGCGGCATGACAGCCCAGGCAGATAAAACCTTCATCCCAACTCTAGTACTGATGTCCCTGACCTCTCTGGAGAGCTCAGAGGACTGGGAGGAGGAAGTCTAGATGACAGCAGATCTGACACACTGGCCTGGGTGGCTGCCATGAATGAAACCGGAAGAGACTGCCCCATGGCAATGAGGCTCTGTGTGTAGACCCCTCCCTGCTAATCCAGTCTGCTTGCTTGCTGAAGGACATCGATGTCAAGGTTGCACTGATAAAGTGTGCATGCATGACTACTACTTTCTCTCCTGTGACCTACACTTCAACATCCCCAAACTAAGGGTTTTACCTTTAGCTTCAAATACTAGGAACAGACACTGGCATCGTGGTAGTGATATCTCTAGGACTTGGATGATATCTCTTCTCCTCCACCGGGGGAGAAGAGTCTTTGGACCCTCTAGGCTGGGAAGGGTGCACTGCTAATGGGCTTCTCACCATCATATCATATTTCTTCTGCAGCACCAGTGACAACCTATCAGCACAATATGAAAACAGGGTCTACAGAGTGGGAGAAAATCTTTGCCAATCATACTTCAGATAGAGCACTAATCTCCAGAAACGATAAAGAACTCAAAAAACTCTACACCTAGAACACAAATAATCCAATCGACAAATGGGCTAAGGAAATGAATAGACAGTTCACAGAAGATCTACAAGCAATCAACAAACATATGGAAAAATGTTCAACATCTCTAGTAATAAGAGAAATGCAAATCAAAACCACCCTAAGATTCCATCTCACCCCAATTAGAATGGCAATTATCAAGAATACGAGCAACAACAGGTGTTGGCGAGGATGTGGGGAGAAAGGTACACTCATACATTGCTCGTGGGGCTGCAAATTAGTGCAGCCACTCTGGAAAGCAGTGTGGAGATTCCTTAGAAAACTTGGAATGGACCCTCCATTTGACCCGGCTATCCCACCCCTTGGCCTATACCCAAAGGACTTAAAATCAGCATACTACAGAGATACAGCCACATCAATGTGATAGCTGCTCAATTCACAATAGCCAGACTGTGGAACCAACCTACATGTCCTTCAATTGATGAATGGATAAAGAAACTATGGTATATATATATACAATGGAATATTACTCCGTCATAAAGAATGATAAAATTATGGCATTTGCAGGCAAATGGATGAAATTGGAGAATATCATGCTAAGTGAGATAAGCCAATCTCAAAAAGCCAAAGGATGAATGATATTGCTAATAAGTAGATGATGACACATAATGGGTGGAGGGAAGGGTTAGTGTTAGGGTTAGAGTTAGAGTTAGGGCGGGGGGCAAGTATGGAGGAAGGAAGGACAGTATAGAAAGAAAAGAAGGGTGGGAGGGGTGGGGGGAAGGGAAAAAATAACAATGAATCAAACAACATTGCTCTATGTAAATTTATGATTACACAAATGGTATGCCTTTACACCATGTACAAACAGAGAAACAACATGTATCCCATTTGTTTACAATAAAAAAAAGAGAGAAAAAAAAAAAAACACAGGGTCATGCATCCCAAAGTACAGCAAAATCATAGCATGTGAACCTTCGTCTCATTCAGTTTGCATTTCTCAATCAACAATACTTGACAGAGAGGTTGGCACATAGAAAACAGATGTTTGTTAGCTGAACAATTAGTTCTAGCAGAGAGAGAGAGAGAAACCTCATTACCAAGTATACACTCTAAGGCTAATGTCTAAGGACCTCATTTCTTTCCCAAAGTTCTCATGAAGGACCAAAGTGTCATTTTTCGAAGAACATTGTAATTGATTATTTTATTACTATCTTAGAATTTCCATCCTTCTATTCAGCTTGAAAACAACCATTACATTGTTTTCTAAATTAAATTGTGATAATCTGTTTCAAATTCTTCAATGATTTTCCATCACCTAAAGACCAAAATTCAAATTCCTTATTTAAAAATTAAAGACTTTCCCTGTGTTGACCCCTGACAACTCAAACCAATGCGTGCTGTGCCCATTCTTCCTGACACTCTTTCTGCATGTGCAGTTCAGACAGGGTCGTGCCTTACTTTCTGACTTTCAGGTAACCTTGAAGTATCTGTCAAGGCACTTGAGTTGCAGGTACTCTGGTCTTGACTGTGTACAGGATTAATGACTTTTTTAACTCCCAGGAAAATGAAATGATTTTCTCATTTCTCCTGACCCAGGTTTTGACTGTTTTAGTTAAATGTGTCAAGGTTGGTTGCAGTGAAAATGAGTTCTTGCCCCCCAAAGGTGTCTTGAGTACTAATATTTCCTTGATTAACCAGACTATAGGTTCTCCTGCCACAGAAATGAGATCCCTGGAGATGGGACATTTTTCCATACAAACAAAAACAACAGTGTGCTGTCTATAAAAATATAGAAATTCATTATTTTTCTTCCCCATGTAAATGCACCAAGGAGTAGCAGCAGCAAATTTGCATGTATTCACATTTCTCTGTATCAGGAACTGAATGGCAAGGAGAGTTGAAGAGAATAAATAAAACACACCCTCATGAGCTTTTTTTAAACATGATTATATTCAACTTATCTCTGCTGAAAATTAAATTATTTGAGGAAAAAAGTGAAGAATATATTTATGAGTGAGTACAATTACATAAAATCTGGGCCTGTATAAATAAATACAATGGATATTATAAAACCTACTAGAGGTAATTATCCTTTCCAAACCTCACACTGTCAGGACATGAAGATTCTTCCAGGGAAAAGGAAATCCAAGGTATTCTTTTAAATTACAGAGGTTGGGAGAAATGGAAAGATGAACTACTTATGGTTTGGAATGTTCATAATACTGAGCATTGCCTCTTGAAAATGGCAGTGGAAAATGAAAGTATGACTTATATCATATTCAGAAACAATTAGATACTTGAGAGTAGATGATGAAAGGATATTACAATTTGTGTTACATAAACATTGCCCCTAGAAGTTAAAATTGTTGCTTGGTAGACAAAAAGAAAAATAGAAAAGAAAGTTTAAAAATGCATTCTTAAAACCCTAAAAATAGCAGGTATTTTTCACTCTGGCTAAAAACTTTCTAACATACATGCTGCTCTATTGAAGTTGAATCTCTTAAAGGATATTAATAGTCATTCTTTCCTTTTCTGTGGCAAATGGGTCATAAGATCCCAGGAAATGGACCCCTGTGTCCTCCTTCTTCAGTCCTTCCCACCACTTGGAACATTGGAAAAATGGCAGATAATTGTCCAAACCATTTTGGAAAGAGACTGACTTTAGCAGAGACACTTTTGTCTCAGAAGACTCGTATTTCTGCACTGGTGCTCATTTTTTTTAATAGCCTATTGCATCTTGCATCTTGCATCTTGATGATTCATTTTCACCCAACAATTTTTTGCTTTGCTTTACCCATAAAATAACTCTCAGTTGCATTTTATTGTCTAAAATGATACATGAAATGCTTGTTTTCCACATCTGGATGAAATAATTTGACTATTTGTAGTATTTTTTTTTTGGTGTATTATTTCCTCAAAGCTTACTGGTATAAAATTTTCCTCACTTTTTATTGTCTAGTTTATACTAGGTAGCTTTCAGACTTGCTAAGGGCAATCATTAGGTTTTGCAATCTGGTGCAATACAAATAGTTTATGTTAATTATCCCCTTTCCACCTTCCGGGAAAACAGAGAGCATTTGATTGCAAATTTTGCACTTGGTCATTAACACTTTGGTTTTTAGATTTGCAAAGGACCATTTTATAAGGACAAATGAAAATGTTAAAAGTGTTACCCTAGTGACATTGATTATTTCTTGCAATTCGGTAAGTTTGTGTCAGCTAAAACATGTATACAAAAGAGCTGATCACCTTATTATTCTCAGGTTTACCTTCAAGTTAATCACAATGCAATTTGCTATTTTGCTAAATGTGTTCCATATCTATGAGCATTACAGTCAATCTATAATCTGGGATAAAATATTTGCTCAATGGTAATTACCTCTTTGAAATTATTTACAGGCATGCTCTTAAAAAATAAGAATTCTTAGTGTAAATTTATAGGCATCTAAAATATCTAGTAGAAATGGATAAGGAAATAGAATTACAATATAATCAGTGAAATTTAATTTCACATATGTTTCCTAATGTTTAAAAATATTTTGATCTAGCTGTTCACACTGGTAATCATATACATTCACACAAATGCTTGGAAGAGAGGTACATAGTAGGTCCAGAAGAGAGGTTAGTGTTGTCCTTAAGGATCTTATTTTTACTCCACACATCTGGATTTCAGTATTTGCCACCTGCTGCTATAGGATAGTGTGTTACCCACAGAATGCTGAGCAGAACAGCTACTGGAGAAGCAGAGGGGTCATGGAAGCAGAAAAACATTTTCTACTTCCAGGTCCTGAGAGTGAAGGGTGGAAAGTGGGTACTATAGGACTCCATGTTCTCCTCTGACTCAAGTGGCACATTTGGGAATACTGAGGTTTAGCATCCAACACAAAGAAGGATGTATTTAGATAGATTAAGATTTTCTCCTGATCACCTACTTTATCACCACTAAAATGTACATTGACCCCAAAAGACTATCTCTGTTGAGTAATCACATCATTTCAAGTTTTTTTTCTCAGCCATGATTTAAGTATAAGCAAATCATTTCTTTAAAATTTTCTGTTAATATGGTGGACAATCACCATTATGGATGCAGATACACCCACGTGTCCTAGGAAGGGAAGCTCAGGATCACAAGGGGACATTGTACAATCTATTAAGCAGTTTCAGGATGTTCTATTACATGTGCATTATTCTTACAGAAGCCCTCAATATGTAGTTTCTTTCTCCATATGCAGTGTCTGCATCTTTGCAATGATGTATTTCAAACTAAAATTCTCCTTTTCACATAGGGTCAGGGTGTGTTGTGCCGAGGAACCCCACAGCAACCAAATCTGTAACTCTCTGAATTAATAGGAAATTTTGTCTGGCAAGTTAGTCATCAAGCTGAGATTCCTGGTAAGCAGATAAACTTAACCCTTGTCCCAGGGCCTATAAAATCCTGCCTTTCCTCTGCAGAGATGGATTAGGTTGCCACAGCCTCTAAGGTAGTAAGCTTTTTATATCTGTAGCAATATCTTCCAAGTCACTTCAAAGCACTGGGTTTATCTATTTTCTCTTGTTGCACAGCACTGTAAAAAAGATTGCTGGTCTCTAAGAAGAAAGAGAAACAGAGATGTGAATTCCTCTTTTGAAGCCTTCTCCAAAATGATCTAGGAAACAATCTGCTAGCACTCAATGCCCAGAAATCTTTTTCTTCTCCTCACTTCCTTGTCTGATACTTAGCCTGCACAGCATTTGTTTCAAAACATGAATGTATAAATAATTATTTTAGCCCTTGAGAAACAGAACAATGTTAGCTGTGTATTCAAAAGCAAGGAGTGGTATATCTAGACATTTTAATGTTTAGCCGAATTGTGTGTGTATAGGTGCATGCTGCCTGTGTATCATGTTACTTTCTAGAATTTCATAAACATTTGCTATTTAGATTTGCAACATTCCTTTGAGGTATACAGGCACAGATAAAAAAGGCAGTGAAACTTCTCATAAAAGTCTTATGATACCTCAGTTATAGAGCTGATGTGGAATTATACAGTACTGCTTTCATTATTCCTTCATGAAAGTTAGCAAGATTTATTACTGTCAAGTTCACAATGGCTTATGAGACAATCTCTATGTATTCTCATTTTTCAGCTCTTGTCTTTTGAAAGTAACTTAGAAATTGGAAAAAGGAAAACAGGTCCAAGAAGTTATAACATACCAATTAAAGAAATGAAAAGAAGGTATGTGAACTCTACAATTTTTAATTACAAATAATACACATCCTTTCAAAGTTATAGATAATTGAATAATCATAAATAATAATATAATATTGAATATTTAATCATATATTGTGTTCACCAGCTTTTTGTCACTGTGACAAAAATATCTGAGAAGAATAATTTAGAGGACAAGAAAGTCTATTTTGGGCTCACAATTTCAGGATTCATTCCATGGTCTGCCAATTGTAGCACTCTGGGCCTAAGTGAGGAAGAACATCATGGTGGAAGGGTATGGTATAGGAAAGCTGCTCAGTCCCTAGAAGATAGGAACCAGAGAAAACTCTACTTGTCAGGGACAAAATATATTTCCCTAAGAACATGCCCTTAGTGATCTACTTCCTCTAACCATATCCTATCCACCTTCAGTTACCACCCAGTGATTCATTCAAATTATCACTCCATCAAATGGATTAATCCACTGATTAGGTAAGTCTTCATGATCTAATCATATCACCTGTGAACATCCTGCATTGTTTAACATATGAGCTTTGGAGGGGCACACAGGCATATAGTGAGTACTTAAATACATTCATAACTTTCTACCATCATGCAGCTAGAAAGAGTACCAGGCCTATCCAAAGCACTTGAGCATCTAATCTCTAATTACAATGCTTTGGAGATGGATCTTTGAGGAAAGTTGAAGGTAGGATCATTACTTTTAATAACTATAGTCATTATCTCAAATGGTAAAGATGAGGTAGGTGCCACAGTATCTGGTCATGTGTTCCAGAATTAACAAGACATTATGAATGCTTTCAAGAAGACTCCCAGAGAGTTCTATAAGTCAAATGAGGTTTGTCACAATGTCCTGTGAATTTGTACTGATGTTACCAGAAATGCATTTATTCATTGAACAAATATGTACTGAATAAATAATGATGGGAAAATTTTAAAAAATTAAAGCAGGTACATATTTAAGATATAGCATACAAATTTTAGTATGAGGATGGAATGAAGGGAGCAAAGAGAAGCTAACAAACAAACCAGGTAAAAAAGATGAATGTCTGAGCTAATGTAGTGGCAACAAGACTGCAAAGAACAAAGTCTGCAAAGACAGGGAGGTCTAGGAGTTGGCAGAGAAAAACATAAGGTTACTCTTAGATTCTGGCCAGACAGATGGACAGCAGTGCCACTGAGTGAGACAGGAAATACACAAAGAGAAAATAGAAGATCTTCATGAGAAAAATGATGAATTTTGTCTTAGACACTGAAATGAAGTTCCTCTGGCCTTCCAGGTAGTAGGTGAAATACAGCTTTGGAGTTTAAGATTAGAGATATCAATGAGTGAGTTAATGTCACACAAGTAGTAGCAGAAGCTAAGAGGAACAAGATGAAGAGAAATGGGTCAACAAGCAAAGGGCTATGGAGAAAATGCAGGTGGTAAGGAGGTGGGAAGGATTTCATAGGCCAGGAAGAGAGTGCAGGAAAACAGGAGTAGGTCCTTCTAGAATCCATACTGATAAAAATATATGCAAGAGCAGACCTACCTGAATGAGTCCCACCACAATGTGACATTCATCCCTTGGGAAAATGTGAAGTTTGGGAGAACCTGGGCTGTCCCTACAGTTTAAGCACCATTAAGACTCCAGCCAAGACTTTCCAGAAGAACTAGTGTTCATGTAAAACAGTTGTCTAAACACATGAAGAGTCACAAAATGCATTGCTGATTTCCCTGTTAAGTACCATTTGTCTAATCTGTTTTACTGTGAGTCATGTCTCAAAAGGATTCAACTTGTTCTATGGTGAATCTTTTTATTCTGGAATAAGTGTTGGTTGACAAAAAGTTGTAAAGATAGTACAGAGAGTACTATCACCTAGTTACTCGGTGTTAACATCTTTGTGTACTCCGGTACATTGGTCACAACCTGTATTGACATTGGTCACCACTAATAACTGAACTCTAAAATTTATTCACATTTTACTAGCTTTCCACTAATATCCTTTTTCCATCTCAGAATACAAGTTAGGGCACCAAATTGCATTAGTTGTTATGTCTTCTCCATCTTCCCTGGTCTGTGACCATTTCTCAGTCTTTCATTTTTCACAACCTCAAAAATACTGGTCAGGTATTAATATCCCTCAATTTAGTGTTCCCTGAATTTTTAAGGTTAAGCTGCAATTATGGGTGAAACTGTAAGAATCCTTCTTATTCTATATCCAGACTGAAGGATTCATGCTATCAAATGAATTATCACTAATAATGTTAACTTTGATCACTTGATCATGATGGTATCTTCTAGGTTTCTCTACAGTCACATTAGTATTTTTCCCATTCCAGAATATATTAACATATTACACACACACACATGCGCATGCGCACACACACACACACACACACACACGCACGCACACACACACTTTTTAATCTTGCTTCAGATCTGGCCAAATACACTAGTTCACAGAACAAGTAGTGCAGACACCAGAGTACCGTGTATGATAACTCAGCACCGCCATGGTTCCCCCTGCGACCCTACAAGCCAGGTCTTCCTACAGTCAGTAATTAGCCCAGTCAGTTATGAGTGAGTCCTAAATTTGATGTTCAATTGAGTAGCAAAAGATATTTAGAATTAACATAAAATAAGTCATTAGAATATTATGAAGAAAAATGTACACCCAAATCCAAACCTGATGGCTAGTGGATATAACAGGTTGAAACCTCATAGTATTTGCTGATGTATAAAGATAATTCATCTACCTCAGACATGCCATGTAAGAATTAAGTGAAAAGACAATCTATAATTTCTTTAAAAATTCCTCATAGTCAACAATGGAGAACTTCAATTCAGACATAATTAAATACCACAGAAACTATCCTAATGTGTATAAATCACAATTCAGCATTTATTCAGGGTACTCAAAGAATAAAAATGAATATACTTATATGTATAAACCGATATTCTTTATATAGTATTTACCTATAGTCATTAATATTTATGTGTGTATAAATAAAATATAGCCACTTAATCTCATTCATAGTACCTGCCCAGTATCCTGCATCATTTGATTAAAAAACTGCTTAAAAAGCAATGTGGTATTAGGGTGATAAAATGTAGTGCAGCTCTGTCAAATAAAACTGGTATGGGTTTATGTCTCTATAACATGTAGATGGAAATTAATGGCGAATATTCAAATTTTGTCTAATAACGTCTATGTTTGAAATGTCAGCACTTGAAATAACTGATTCTACTGCCACATAATACTTGAAATATTTTAAAGAAAACTATCTTGTTATTCTTAGGACCTTATAATCTAAGAAAATGCATATTATATTTTTAGATGGTTGGAAAAATAGCTTTTAATGTTTTCCACTGAATCCCATGGCTTGGATCTCCAGAGTGTATCACAGCTTTAGAATATGCACTGTTTGAAGATTCAGACATATCAGATGGTATTCTGATAATGTATTATTCATGACTCAATTACAAACAATGTGGCAAAGCATTACAAAGCCACATGTATCAGAGAACCCTTTGGCAGAAAAATAACAGTTGAGGGTAATTAAGTTCAAAATAGATAAATTATTTTAGGAGAATTTTTCTTTAATCTCATGTTCTAGATAGTAAACTCCTTTAGGATCATGACAGAACCTAATCCAAATTCTATAAAGTTCTAATATGTTACACATCATAGTTTCTTAGCATATTAATAGACTATTTAGCATTTCACTTATTTATATTGTAATTAAAATTTTATTTCATAGTAAGATCTCTTATATTTGATTACACTTTGATTACAAATTCATATGTATAACAATAAGCAGAAAACCAGAAATATATGATAATTTGATGGGATTTATGAGGGTAAGAGAAGCATAAAAATTATTTGATACTGCTTAAAACTATGTATTTTTGGAAGAAATTTTAAGAATTCCTCATGAAGTCATGTTGAGGTAGGAGCACGTATAGAGAGGAAACATATTCTAATCTGTTTTTCTCTTGTTATTATATCAAAGCAAATGCAATACTATACTTCTCAATTAAATGTAAAATCAGATGGAAGCTTCCAGAAACACTATTTTTGATTTAATACACTGCATTTCTCCGATTCACAGAGAATACATTCCAGGATCCCCAGTGGATACCTGAAATCACAGGTGGTACCAAAAACCCTAAGTACAAATTTTTATTTACCTATACATTCATTATCTATGATAAAGTTTAATTTGTAATTCAGGAACAGCAAGAGATTAGCAATGAGAGTCAATAATAAAATTTTGAGAGAAAGGAACCTTGTTCCAGTATATTGTTGTAATTCTCTTATTTTACCTCATCCTACTGAATCAACACTCTCCCTTCCTGTGATACTGCATGCTAACCCTATGCCCTGTGATAAGATGAAGTGAGGGGCCCTGTGACAGCATTAGGCCACTGCACCAGGGACTCCTGAACACAGCCAGTGATGATGTCAGTTGGATAACACAGATAGCAACTGAGTGGCTAATGGTAGGGTAGCAGTGCCACATGGATCTACTGGACAAAGGAATGACTCACATTCTGGAAAGGACAGAGCAGAACTAGCGAGACTTTAACATGCTACTTAAAAGGGTGCAAAATTTAAAACTTATGAATTGTTTATTTCTGGAATTTTCTGGATAATTTTTTTGGATCACAATTAACTACAGGTAACTGAAAGTGCAGAAAATGAAGCCACAGATAAGGGGGGAGTGCTATTACTACATTTTTCAGTCTAACTGAGAGCTACCTTGGAAAGTTTTAATTGTGAGTGATATGTCTTTGTTTAATCTAACTGTGCTTTTTCAAAACAGCAAACTAATCCCTATATTCTCCATCATTAAACCTCTTCAAGTTATCTTCCATTGGCTCACTGAAGTTGAAAAGGCTAAGAACAGGTCATCCCCCAGAATGGCACTCGGGCATACTGAATATTTAAGTTAAAGTACTTAAAAAACAGCAGGTACAAAAGTCACTCTGGCCTTGTTGCAATTTCTTAAAAGCAGGAAATGAAATTCCTATGTGCAAAAGGCAGCATCCTAATGCTCAAGGCTGAGAAGTCAAGATCAACAAGTGTTCTGTACTGAGCTGGTTAAAATAATTCTTCTCTTTTAAGCCTCTCCACATAATTTAGTTGCTTCTTCACAATTCAATAGTCTTTGTCCAACCCAGAATACACCGAGCTGATTCTTAAGTGTTTCTTTGGGGCTTCATTTATTGGCAGTGGCTCCTGTGCCACGTGAACTCTTTATTAAACAAATGTGTATGCTTTCCTCTTACTGAATATGCTATGTCAACTTATTTCTCAGGCCAAATGGGGACCCTGGGAAGATGGACATAAAGCATTGCTGCCAAGTGCTACCCATCCTCACCTTGCCTGTGGCCCTTCTTGAAATGCTCTCCTCCACTTTGCCATCTACCACCTATTTGTTCACTGTGTCTCGGCTCCTCTAAGAAGTCCTCCCCCTCAGTGTTATGCTCTGCTATTCTGTGTGTTCCCATACGGCACAAAGTGTACCAAATATTCACAGAGCACCACTTACATGCAAAATACCACCGTTAAGTGTCAAACAAGCTGACTGACCCAGCTTCGGGGGCTGTACAGTCAAGCTGAGAAGAAGACTTCGGGCACTTAGAAATAATTAAGGAAATGATCATAAGTGTTCACAATGTCCTCAAGGAAAATAAAGGGGAATATGGAAATCTGGAGTAGCAGAACCTAGCCAAGACTAACAGTTAAGGAAAATCAGGAAAACTGTCATGCATGGTCTAGGCAAAGAAGGGAAAACAGGATTCTAGGCAGAAGGGCAAATATGAATAAACACCTTGAGGTAGGTGAGGGGAGGAACTACATCACATTTTAGAAACAAGGAAAGGCTGGTGCAGGATACAGCTGAACCATTGGCCCAAAGCATGCCAGGGACCTGTGGCCACCATGGCGGGCCACCACTACACTTTTCTCCAAGCAGGAGTTCACTGTTAGGCTCTAAGCAAGTTAGTGAGCTGTTCCCACCCAGCTGCAGGATGCATCACATGATGCCACCAAGCCCAAGCTCTATCCCCACAACCTCTAAACCACGTCTGCATTCCTCCTGAGCAGCCTCTGGTCCGTGAGAAAGCACAGGTGGAGTATGAGGCAGTTGCTGCTTCTGCCCAATGCCAGTCATGTAGCAGGTGTATTTATTCAGGACTCACCAGTGGACTGGCATGTCCCCATCAGGCTTTTTGGCATATCATACCCTCTTCCCCCAGTCTGAAGCTCTAAATACTATCAATTAACAAGAAATGCAACTCACATAATTGCATTCTTAGCTTAGAATAATTTAAAAGCAGAAATGCTAGGAAAATTGAAACACAGTAGTGAAGAGTAACACTTTTTTTTCCCTAAGAAAGGCAAAATCAGCTGTATCTGGATACAGCAGATAACTTTCCATGGGCTGTTTTCTGTTTGTATTAAACAAATATTTAACTATAGCAATTTATTGCTGGAAATAGCACTGCACAGTTTGTATATTCAGCAAAGGGGGAACGGAGATAAGAAATATTCACTCAATTACTTTCGTTGATTTTGCACATTGAACTACTTGCCAATTATGACAGTTAATAAGAATTTTCTTCAAAGGAAGAATAAAATTTTACTACTTCAACTTAGCAAATATACACTAGAGTAAATCTCTGATAAACTGTATTGCTAAGGAGTACATTTTTGTCAGAATTGCCTAACACCTATCCCATCCCTCCAAAAGTGTATTAGCCATGCGGTTTGAATACGTGAGCCATGTGGATTGATCCCACTGCTCATTCTATCCTAAGAAGCTCCTCCTCCGCCAAACACAGGAGAGGCCTAATGGAGAGAGGTTGGGAGTTAAGTTTGACAATGGTAGAAGTGATGCCACTTTACCCTTCCCCATGTCTTAATCCCCCAACTGTGCTGCTTGTGCCATGTGGGGACAACAGGAAAACCAGTCTGATGACAAAGTCTACACAGCAGGGCTGAGCTCTGCAGAGCTGTGCCTGGAGACTGCCCTCTCTCACTTGATTACTGAGGACAGGTCTACATGCATTTCCTGTTATTAGTGCTATCAAAAGCACACTAATACATAATGGTATTTTCCTGGCCAAAAATTACATAATTGATCATGTATCTCAGCTTATCTTATTTCTCTGGCCAAACCAAAGATTGTCATCCAATGTTTTAGGTGTAATTTTATAGCTCTGCATTTAAGACAAGACCTAAAAACCATTTGGAATCATTTCAACAGATACTAAAAAATAAAGCAAAATAAAAACTTGTGAATTAAATAATTAATATGATTAAACCTTGAGATTACAGGTGAAAATCACTGAACACCCTTAAAGAATACATAAATGTAAAGCAGAAAACGTTTCTCTGGCTGAAAATATAAATATATATATATATATATATATATACACAACACACATGCACACACACACGGAAAGTTGGTGTTTCATTCGTTTACATAAGAGTATGTAACAGCCCATGTGACATAAAAGTATGTGACAGCCCATGGCCAAAATCAAGGCCATATTTGTTTGTTTGTCTTTTGTAGTCAATATTTAAATACATTATAAAATACATGCATCTTGATGCAGCATAAGTGAACCAGAGAAGAGGAATACCTAGTCACTTTAGCCACCAATGAGCTCTTGGTTTCAATTACCTTAGATATGATCCAGTTCACTCATTTTATACCTTGTTACTGTAAGATGTTCAGATATGTGACCTTTGAGTTATGTGCACCTGCTCAGGTTTTTATAACTACAAACAGACTTATTTGATATATTGGGAAAAAAAACTGACAGAAATCTAAAAAGAACAGTGCAAAAGTAATTAACTATTTCAGATAAAGGAAAGCCTTAAACAAGTGCATTCATATCCTTGGTAATAAGAGCCTTAATCACCAAATAGGTGCATATCTTACCTGTAGGTTTTTTTCTTCTATCTTCTTTTGGAATACTTGAAGGCATTTGGTAAAGTCACTGTGGTCTTGATCTGGAGTTGAAATACGTTCACACCCCTAATGAAATGAAGAAAAAGAAAAGTAAAAATAAGTAAAGTCTTCAGCCTTATAAAGGAGAGCCAGAGTTGTACTGCAGGTATCAGTAGGTGTTATCTATGACTCCTCTGTAATCAGAACCATTATCGTCATCTTTTCATTCAACATGGTGTTGGAATACTACAACATTCTAACTATACTAATGCACCACAACCTGTGCTCTTCTTGGGGAGAATGGTTGTCCTAAGAAGGGTACAGGTTATACAACATTAACAGTCCATAAAAACACTGATGTGATGACATTCAAGATTAACGGAATGATTTTGGTACAAAATAAATTATATTCACAGTGAAATTAAAATGAAAGCTTTTCTAAAAAAACTTTGAGGTTCTTTAAGAGGATCTCATAAGCTTACTTATATGGATAGAAAGACTAATTTTGATTAAAAAAGTAATGATTAAATTTTACATTTTAAATAAAATTAACTATCCTGTGTAATTTCTTTATGGCCCACTTTACCCTATGTGAAAAGCAGCACAAAGAGCTATGCCAGCGTAAATGTCTCTTGAATTACCTTTCAGACATAATGAAGTGAGTTTATAAGTTCTTCGCTTTCTCCACAACAGACACCTTGCCTTCTGAATAGCACTAAAACATCTTTACAAATATAAAGCCACCAAGTGTCAGCCTGTTGGCACCAATCAACTTAGCTAGAGAAATCATATTTGTTTTCCCCTTAGAATTCTTTATTCCCAAACAAGGGAATGAGGTCTGGGGGAGAGAGACACTACTCCCACGGCAGCCTTAACACGGGGCTCTGTGAGTGTCAGGTAAGGGAAGGGTGGCAGGTGAAGCCTCCAGGGCTGAAGTTCTTTGTCTGGAGTCCAGCGGCTCCTGAAATTGCTTGGAATTTTTTAGTCTAAGTGAGTATGTATGCATGTTTTCCTGGAAGAAGGTCCATAATTTTCACCAGTTTCCAAAGGGCCCTTGACCCCAAAGTGTTAACAACTTTTCTGGCTCAGAAAGGAAATGAAGTCTGCAGGAATTGTTCACACACAGGGCAAGGTTCTGCCTCAAGCCTGACCTGCCACCGACCTGCTGTGTTGACTTAGACCAGCCACTTCCTGTCTCTGAACTTTAGCTGACTGGCGGACCAGGCAGGAGCAGAAAGGCCACAGATGCCATCCCTGCAGCCACATGAGAGTAGAGATCCATGGCCAGGAAGCCAGCAGGAGGCTTGCCCCTGCTGTGACTCCCATGAGGCCCGGGGAGTCTTCCTACCAGGGCTTGGAATTGGCCTCTAATTCCAGGCTCAATCAGGTCACCTCTATAGGTCACTGCAGGTAGATCTTAGAGGACGTGTCTCATGCCAGGGTGCAGTGCCATGCAGGTCCCCATTCCTAATCTCTGTGCCCAGATGTGCCAGGAACCTTCTGGGCTATGAGGTCCTGCCCATTTTGCATCTGCTCTAGGCTGCAGGAGCCTGAGGAAGACCAACGCAGGAGCCCAAAGCAACTGCAGAGGGTCCTGAGCCAGTCTTGCCCCTCTCCCGGGATCCTGCCCAGAGAGAGGGCGGCGGCCCAGCGCCATCTCCAGGGCCCCGGGACGCGGCTCTGGGCCTGGAAGCAGTCGAAGGTGGCAGGCACGGGGCCTAGGTGGGCCGCCTGGCCCTCCGGCCCCTGGCCGTGGTTGCGCTGGTGGGTCTTCAGCGAGCACTCGCGCGCGAAGCCCTCGCCACAGCGCGGGCAGAGGTAGTGCCGCCTCTCCCCAAAGACGGCGGGCCGGCGCGGGTGAGCCGCGGGCATGCGCGCGTGGGTGCGCTGATGGTTGAGCAGGAAGCGCCGCTCCCGGAAGCAACCGCCGCACTGCGCGCACTGGTGCGGCTTCTCGCCGCTGTGGATGCGCTGGTGCGTGAGCAGGTTCTGCTTGAGGCTGAAGCAGCGGCCGCACTGGGAGCAGGGGAAGGGCCGCTCCCCGGTGTGCGTGCGCTGGTGCGCCTGGAGGTCGTGCTTCACGCTGAAAGCCTTGCCTCACTCGGGGCACACGAAGGAGGCCGCGCGGCCGCCCCTGCGTGCTCCTTCTGGTGCCTCACAAGGCTGGGCTGCTGCAAGAAGGTCTGGCCGCACAGGGGGCAGCGGTGGGGCTGCTCCTCGGCAGGGTAGTGGATGACCAGGCCTCGCTCGTCCCCCAGACCCTTTTCTCCGTTCCCCAGAGCCCCCGGAGGACTCCAGCTCGGTTATGGGCACTTCCAGCTGCAGTCACCAGCCCATGGTGCCGCCTCCCGAGCCCTTTGTCTCTGCCGCAGCCGAGAAATCATATTTTTGAAATGACACCTTCTCCCCCACTGTTGCAGGGGCAAAATGGGTAAAACCAGAGCATGATGGGAGTTCAGATTTCTTAATTCAGAGGTAAAACAATTCCTGGGCTCTGACAAACAGCTGAGTAAGGAAAAGTTAAATATAATCTAGTCTATAAAGTTGCTATTCAAAGAGTTCTCAAGGATACAAAACACCCGAACTGCCTCTTGAATTATTCTAAGGACCATTCTGGTAGATTTAAAGGTTCTTCTGTTACCTAAAGGTCTCTTTAAATGCGTCAAGCTCAACCTGTGCTTCACTCATTTATGACTGTCTTACAATGTAGTGACCAATGAAAAACTTAATTTCTCATCATTCAGAAATACATTATGCTCTAACAAATGTGTATGTCATCTTTACAAGGTCATTGACATATACTTTCCTGACCCTAAGAGAACATGGAAATTTACTATAATTACTTAGGCAAGGGTATAAAGAAGTGACTCATCTCAGGCTAACACTTCTAGAAAAGATCAAGGCATATGCCACTGTATATAGGAATATTAGAAGGGTTGAAGAGATTAGACTGTCACCAGATCAGACATGGTCATACTGAAAGTTCCCTGAGGACAGGAGCTGGGTTGCATTTACTGGTGTTTCTAGTTCCTGACATAGTTCTATTATACAGTAAATGTTCAATGAATCTTTAAATAACATTTCTTGAGTAATAGACATGCATCCTATTAAATGTGGTAAACATATACTGGCAATGGGCTAGGACAAGGCAGCATCTTATTGTGAAATATAGCATTTATGACAATGGAAAACCATCTTTCTCTTTAAATGCTGACAGTAGAAACAACAAAAGGAAATAAAACTTAACAGGCAAATAGAAATAGCAACCGATGATTAATAGATCACTGTCTGTCTCACAGTTACCTTCAAAGAATCGACAGAGAGAGTCACAGGGAAATGACAGCTGAAGAGAACCCAAGAAATTCCCTAGCACCACAGCAAAACTGTGGGTTAAGAAAATAAAACAAGAGAAAATATTGACTTGATGATAACTCGTCAGCGAGGCAGCAATTAGCAGCATGTGGAGACAAGAAACTGGACATCTTTACTCCCAGGAAAGGGGAACACAAACTTACAAATCGATGTTTTGTGACATTTCTAGAATTCGTTCCATGAAGATGACACTTAAAAGAAAAAAAAAAAAAAGCCACTAGAATCCTGTAAGCAACAGTGGACTATCTTATGTCACCTCATCACTTGAAATGGACCCAAGGAAAAGCCCAGGTCAGGACAAGGAGAGATGACTAACACGGGAAGCTATATACTGTACTATAAACTAGTTGAGACCTTTGACAGTCATCCACAGCTTCTAGGGATTTTCAGGAGTTTAAAAGATTCTAACCTCAACAGAGATCGAGACTGAATTCACTGGAAGTGGAAAAAGTTCCAAAAGGCATCACAGGGCAGCTTTCAACACTTAGGAGACCTGCAAAACAAAATACTCTCTACAGCGCAATCAAAAGTAGGCCTCTGGCCAAGTAGAGATGTTGCACTGCTTCTTGGGTCCTAAGATCTAAGAGAGGAGAAACAGAAAGCTGCAGATGAGAAACACCAAGTTCCTACAGAGATGGGGTCATGGAGAAGTACTATCAAGGATCAGGCAATGCCCACCTACACATTGCACATTAGTATTTATTTACAATTACTTATTAGGTAGAATAAAACTAATAGCACTATGGCACTGAGATTTTTCACTGACGGTATTTTCTTTAAAAAACAAAACCAAAAACCCTCACACTCACTATGCAAGTACCTATAAAATACTGAAGTCATGAGATTTGCCCAATGAGGAAAGTATAAGACTTTCTAATAAGCAGTTTGTAATATTAGCTTCCTAATTAAAAAACACATTTTATCTCAAAATACACAGAAATCTCCCCAAAGCATAAACTATAAAACTCCAGTCATCTTATATCAAGGTGTGAGTGGAAACTTTTGCTTTAATCACTGCTATCTTTGATTTTTCTTAGATAATATTTGCTAAAATATTATTTTAAAACATGAAGCATTATATTATGAGCCACCAGGTGGCTCCAGTTTCATTCCATACATGTTTTGCATGTAGTTTTTGTCAATACACAAGTACATATTTAAATAACCCAATTCTAATAATGCTTTCCTTTGATGAGTACACCATTTTTTCAAGTGGATTATTATTTTTTTTAATATTGCATTTTATTAATCTAGGTTCATAATGAATTAGCAAGATTTGGATCGATGTTAAAAAATTCAGTATATGTTTATATTGAGGTTATTCTGAGTGTTCTAGTCTTCAAAAAATATTTAAAAGGGACCACAATGCCATCTCCCACCCCCAACCCCCACTATGCTTTCAAAAACATACACACATTACAGGAAATGTAGGAAGAACAGAGAAAGTTAAAATGACAACTTTAAAATTGTGTTCCAGTATATTGAATTGACTGTAGTCTGCTTATCAGACAGCTCTCTTCCCACAAATCTAAATCGGGAAAAGCCACATGTAATCATAAATAAACTACCAGAGGTCCAACCAATACTTTTTAAGGGCTTACGATTATGTCTGTTGCTTTATTGAATAATACTGAATACAGAAGAGGTAGGCATCCACCAAACACTAAGATCAGTAGAAAAGGAAAATGTGAATATCATAATACTAAACATATAAAATACAAATATATTTATATGTTCATCTGTAAAATGGACAGAGGCAGGTTTCTTTTCTTCCTCTTCCCATACTGAGAAATTCCTAGCAAAACTCACCCATATCCAATAAGTGCTTCAAAGAAAGTCAGTCTTCAATTCATCCCTAATTCATCCCTTTCTTTTGGCTAGCAGGGTGGGCATTTAAAATTCCACTTAGACTTTGGGACCAAGCTACATTCCTTAAAATACAGCTTTATTGGAAAATCCTGTACTTGGGGAATAAGTATGTCATCATTAATACTGAAGCAGTCCCCACCAGATCCCCAGGTCTGTTCAATTACATGGACAGCAAAGGGGGATAGGTCATCACGGGATCAGAAGGTTAAAGACCATACTGAAAAATGACTTATGGAAAGTATCTCAGGTTTATTAATGATTTTATAATTCATACCTATATAAGGATGCAATTAGCTTTCAAGAAAAAAATCACTAAAAGCACTTACATTATTGACCATTAAGTGTTATTTAGTCATAGAATATAATTCTTCACATATACATAAAAATAGTTTCAAAGACTCCCAGGGTTGGAAAAGTAATAAATGTCATTTAAATAATCAACACAAATTTTCAAGAAATTTAAAAAGATGCTCATTAAATTAATATGAAAGAATAAAGTACAGAAAAGCATAGGCAATCTGGCTCAAATGAGGTGGCTGAAGTTGCCTTTCTGGATATTCAGACTTAAAGAGCTATCATAACTAACAAAGATGGCATGGGCAAAAGAAAACACAGGAAGATCAGCAGCACAAGGGAAGAGACACATGTCCACAGTAGGAAGCTTCCCCCAGGAACCACACAGTGACTGGCACCATAAGCAGGCCATTGTAACTGCTGGATAATTAGCTAAACAAAACACAGAAGACAAAAACAATACACATATTGGAAATTTAATAGCAAAGTCTAAAACCATTAACAAGAAAATAAAGTAGAAAAATGATCAGACCTAGGTGTAGTATAGGTTATTTCTTAAATAAGATGGAAAAAATTAACAAAATCTACTACTTTATGTTAAGAACTTATTCACCAAAAAGCAACATGAATAAAGCAAAAACACGTTAAGTTTCATAAGAAGATATTTCCCACACCCATAAGTAAAAAAATATTACTATCCAAAATATATAAAGAACTCCTAAGCATCTGTAATGAATAAATAATTGGTTGAGACATAGGCAGAGTATTTTAATAAGAAAATTATAGAAACTTAAACCTGAAAAAGTCAATGACTATGAAAAGAAGTTGAATTTTTTTGCTATTAATCATAAAAATGAAAATGAAAATGAAATTGACATACATTTCACACACCTAATAATGAAATACTGTGTCAGTGAAAAGGAATGGAAAAAAACATGCATATATCATATGTTCATGAGTTATAGAATCATACAGGCTGTACAACCGCATGCCATCCCAGACAGGTGGGTTCCAGAACCTCTGAGGACATCAAATCCACAGGTGCTCTAGTCTCATATACAACATGGGTTGGTGTTTGCATATAACCTATACATATCCTCCTATATACTTGAGATCACCTCTATGTTTCTTATAATACATAAAAAATGATCAATTCTATATAAATAATTGTTATACTATGTTGTTTAGTGAATAATGACAAGAAAAAGATTCCATACATATCTATATTGATGCTTTTTTTCTAAATTATTTTCAATCCATTGCTTCATCCTTGGATACTGATATGGTTTGAGTATGAGATGTCCCTCAAAAGTCCCTGTGCTAATACAGAAGGTGAAATGATTAGATTATGGAATCATTGACCGAATCAGGTGATTGATCCATTGGATAGATTCATAATTTGAATATATTACTGGATGGTAGGCAGGTTGGGCCTGACTAGAGGAGGTGGGTCACTGGGGGTGAGCCCTGGGTATTATATTCTTCATCCCTGGTTTCTTCTGCATTTTCTCCCTCTCCCTTCCCCTCTCTTTCCCTCTCCCCACTTCCTTCCTTCTCTCCGTCTCCCTCTCCTTCTTCTCCTTCCAGGCTGTCAGCAGCTGAGTTGCTTTCCTCTATCATGCCCTTCAGTCAGGATGTTCTGTCTCACTTGGCCCCAAAGCACTGGAGTCAGCTGACAAAGTGTGGAACCTCTGAAACCATGAACTACGATAAACTTTTCCTTGGTCTGGTTGTTACTCTCTGGCATTTTAGTCACAAAAACAAAAAGCTGACCAACACAGATGCAGAACCTATGGATACAGCAGCCAGTTGTATACATAAAGCTAAAACCACATTAATTACCTCTACAAACCCTTTAGTAAATCTTGATCCATATAAGTAACACTTCTTCAGCTGAGTGGTAGCTACTCGAGCATCTGTTCTATTATCTCTGTACTTATGTACATCCTACGTGTTTCATACATGAAGTCACCCAGCACTTATGACTAAGGAGTGCGGGCAATGCCACTTCAATTTGTAGCACCAGTATCTAGAACAATAATAATGCACAGAAGGCATCCATTAAACATTTGGTGCCTGACCAAACTGATCACTTCTCTAGCCTTACTGCTAAGCTGGCACAGACCTACAGTGACAGAAAATATATCACTAGCCCATGTGATATTTCAATGATTCTATTAAGATTCTATAAAATCCTCATATCAAGTTGAAGTATCGCTCCCTTTATTGTCTTATAACGGGACCTAATTGTACTCTCTGGGATAGAAAAGGTCTTACATTTCTTTTAAATAATACACACCATTTCATTTTCCTCATCCATTCCACTGATCCTGATTGTTAAATCATTTAGGATCCAGACTGTTATCAAGGAACATAAATTCTCCCTCTCAGCTTGAGGAGACAGCTGGATGAACATGTGCCACCAGCTGCATCTGCATCTCATCACTGCACTGAGTGAGACAGGTGAGAGCAGAACCCTGGGCAGAGAGTAGTCACTCAGTTCAGGGCATCTGACGGTCTCCATCTGAGCCCCCTCATCCAAGGGGGTGGCTGCAGATTCCAGGGATGCCTGAAGCCACAGGCAGTGCAAATCCAACACATCATGTGCTTTTCTCACACACACACACACACACACACACACACGCACACACACATAATATAAAGGCTCATTCATAACGTAAGCAAAGAGGTGGACAGCACTCGCCAATAAGAAAACAGATAAAATATAGTTATAAAATATACTAGAATAAAGCCATGTGAATGTGGCAATTCTCTCCAAGCATCTTGTTGTGCTGTACTCACACTTGTTGTGACAATGTGAGGTGACACGGTGCCTGTGTGATGGCATGGAGTGAGGTGACACATTCACTAGTCACTGTGATACTGCATGAGTCTCCCTGAATACAAGGAGCACTCTCCCTCCAGCGGATCTGAGGACTAACCCAGACCACGAGCAGGGACCTGACCAGCAGGTGTCCATGAAGCATGGATGCACAGGAGGAAGTGATGATGCACGTCCTAGAAGGGATGGTTGAGGGGGCACGACTTCATGCTGTGCACAATGGCACACAATTTAAAACTTACCCATTTGAAATTGAATTGCTCATTATGGAGTTTGCTATTTAATTTTTTGAACTATGGTAGACATAGAGTAACTGGAACTGTGGCAAAGAAAACTACAGATAAGGGGACCACTGTACTCAACAAGACACATTCTCAACAAAAACTGGATGAAAAGGACATATATCTTAAAAAACCTCTGCAAAAGCAAGAGGTTTTATTAAGAAAATGTCATAAAACATTAAGTATTACAAATTGTTTCAAATATTAGAGTTTGATTTCTTCAATAAGAACATAATTCTCAAGATGATTTACATCAAAATGACAAAGAACTTACAAACACAATTATTTTCCTTCATTTATTTTTATTCAAATGGCATTGGTCCTAGTTTTATCAACAAAGCAGTTTTTCTCAAAAGTGCTACATAGGAAATAACCAGACAGGGAGGCATGCAGAGCGACTCTACTCACTGCCATGGAATGGTAGGTACCAAAAATACACAATCCTGCCATCAAAGCTCTAGATGCGGTGGAACTCAAAGAGAAACAACAACTTAGAAAAAAAGCAACAGTAACCATTATAAGTATCTCATGAGTATTTAGAATAGATCACACAAAATTATATAAAAACATGTATATATAAGTGCACAAACACACTCAAGTATATATATAACAATGTGCCATGAGGTCTGAGGTATTAAATAAATGTAAAACATTATAACCTGAAAGATATTATTCACTAAGAGCACACACTGGTTTTTTTAATAATCTGATGAGCTATTTATAAGTAAATTAAGAAAAATATGAAAATTAAAACAAAGACTTGTTGGGAGTAAGGGCATGGGGAATGTGTTTGTTGGTAACTAGAACAAATGCTCACAGAAAGAAAAATACCAAGAACTGGCTAGGGTTTCTCCACTCCTATAACCTCCCTGATCACCAGCCATAGCAGCATCACTACCACCATCATGACCACCATCACCACCACCACCACTACCACCATCACTATCACCAATACCACCACCACCACCACCACCAGCTCCACCACTGCCACCACCATCATCACCACTACCACCACCACCATCACCACCACTACCACCACCACCATCACCACCACTATTACTACCACCACCACCAGCACACCATCACTACCTCTACCACAATCACCAATATCTTTACTACCACTACTATCATCACCACCATTACCACCATTACCACCAACATCACCACTATCATCACCACCACCACCACCACCACCAACACCTTTGTTTACAAATCCTAAACTAAGCTGACAAATTCCAACTCTGCCTTGTATTACATTAGCCCAGCCTCTTATGATTCCTATATGAAATACAAAGAGGACACTATTCATGTCAAATGCCCTTGCTAGCCTGAAACAAGACATGCATGAAAGTTCTTTATGGTTTCATGAGTCTCTGTTAGAATTCCATGAGCTAAATGCAGCACACCCAGACCACCCATTCCATCCTGGAACAACATGGTTCTCTGCCTACCAGGGGCAGGCCCCATGTTGGCCCTCCAGACTGTCCTTATCCTACTCACATTTTTTGTTTCTCCACAGGACACACATTACTGTCTCACACTTTAAAACTATGTCCACTCCTTAGCAGGATCATGCTATACAGAAGCAGGAACTGACCCTCCATCTGCTTGCTGTTGTGTAAGCATCCAGAGCAGCACACAGTGGGCACCCGGCACACTTGCTTCCTAGCAGGCGTCCCCTCCCTCACGTGTGATCAGCAGTGCCTGTTCCACATGCTGAATTGGGGTGGAAAATGCTGCTGAAGAAAGTAAAAGAAACACTTGGTTATTTCCTAAAATGACTTGTTTCATGCCAATGATCTTAAATTTTGATGTGAGAAGACTGAAATGATACAATAGTTGGTGCTTTTCAGTCAGTCTGGCATCTCAGTATCTTGGTAGGTAAAATCATCAATAAAACATTTTCCCAATTCAAAAGAAAGTAAAACAAGTTATTGAGTTTGGCATTCTCAGAACAGACTAAACCTAATGAACAAAATAAAAATCTCCAAGTCTAAAATCAAATAGGTTCATATTTGGCTCATACACTTTGCTACTTTTCATTCCTTTGTATGCTAAAGTGACACAACTGGAATTGATCTAGACCCTTTCCTCAGCAATTGCAAGCCATCCTTACATCAATGTAAAACCATACAATCAAAACCTGTGTAACAGCTGAAATAAAAATATGAAATGAACAATTTGTCATGAAGAAGTTGGCCTTTTTGTTCTTCCATTTCCTTTAAGTTCTTAATATGAATGCTGCCAAAAAAACTACTTCCCCAGTATCAGTTTCCTTTTTCTTAGATATTAGCAACTGCTTCACCCACCTTTGAACATTTATTTTCTCTTTCTCAGACACAAAGTTTCACAAACAGAATATGCCACAACTGGTGTGTGATGATCAACAGAGTTCACCTTCCTGTCCACCCAGTGCAAATGGTTTAGAGTAAGCACATGGCACAGCTCAGGCCAGAAAGCACAGGCACAGCTGCAGGTGTACATGGAACACAGGATGAGGCTCTTGCTCTTCACCACAAGATATGCTGAGTTGCAGCTACACAACACACCAGGACAGCCTAGAGGGCCAGAAATGCAGATGGTGGCCCCTGAGAATGAAGCCGACACCGTGGGTCAGAGAATAAGAAAGAACAGGGGCGTGGACACCGCATCTGTAGCCCAACTTCACATCAACAGCTAAATCCACCTCTGTCATTTTCAGCTATACAATGCAATAAATAATCTTTTGTTTTATTTTGTGTTGTTGGAGCCTGTTGTTTTGTTACCTGCAGTATACCAGAAGGCTTCCCCCACAGATGGAGTGAATGAATTCTTCCTACATCTCAATGTTTTACCAATACTTAGAAAAGAAAATTTTCATGATATGTGTTAATATCTAGATTCATATCTGTCACACACAGGTCAGTATCTAGGAATTGAAAATCTAAAAATTTAAGGATCACATGCATTGGGAGATCAAGGGAAAATAAAACACTAGATAGAAAATACAGGCACAGAATGGGAAAGCATGGGTCCCTAAAGACATGATTAACTGGCCTCTTATTATAGAACATTCATTATGAGGTTGGGCAATGAATTTGTGCTAATCAAGAATCGTCACTATAATTGTTTTCTACCTTATTTTGATATTAAAGCACAGATAAGAGTTTATAATGACATATATCATTTTACACTGAGGCATAGAATAATAACACATTAATGTTTGCACCCCAAAATATTAGGGCATAATTGAAGATTAGGTAGAAATAATGAAAAATAAAATGTGAATTAAATTCACATGTTTTACACCTAACATACATGCAGACATTTTCAAAAATTCTACGTTAAGAGAATGATATATCTCAGTAGCTTGGTTATTCAATTCACAGAGAAGAATACAATTTGAAAGAAAAATTATGATTGTGTAAACATAGTCACTTGTTATATGAGGGTAGCAAAAGTCATGTGCTCATTAGAGTTCACTAAAATTAGAAATATCTGCTCAGAAAATTATTGATTGATTAAATAGCTTCTCTTCCATACAGGAGTCACTGTAGAATAAAAAATTGCAATGTTGAGAATCAGATCATATTAGAAAAGATGTAATAATAACAAAAATAATAACAAATTGATTTGGAAAATGTAATAATTACAAATTAAATAAAAAATAACAAATTGAAATGATTCACAATGATCAAGAAAATACCATAGGTTCATATTAAAACGATATGTACCCTAAGGTCTAAGAAAACAAAATTGGAAAGCAATTATGTAGGTGTAGAAAGACATAGAAAGCTACAATTGAGGTAGGTTGATCTTTATCCTCAGCATGACAGTTCCTTTGATTTGAGGAGACTAAGAATAGAAAGAGGCAAACTTAAATGGGAGTAGTGCTTTACAAAGGAGATAATACACTCATGGAACAAAAGAGCAAAGAAGGTACAAATCACACACAAAAAATTCATGTCTGAAGCTGGGGTCCAGTTCAGGGATCACATGTGTGCTTAGCTTGTGCAACTCTCTGGGTAGATCTTCAACACTAAAACAAAGCAAAACTTCTATCTGAAAAATTCCGGAAAAGAGGATCTTCAGGCAGGAAGGGAAGACACAGGAAAGTGATTCTGCATTCTCAGTTGCTAGGATCAAGCACTCAATGGGGTTTGATTCTCAGTGAGGTGGGTGAGTTGTAGGTTACTAAAACTCAACATTGGAAAGTCAGAGTACCTCAGAGAGTTAGAAAAGTTGGGTACATGGAAAAGGGACAAATTAAAGCTAAGGTGCTTGCAGGAGCAGTGGCATAAGCACACAATGATGGATAAAGTTGAGAAATACTATGAATAGGCTTAGTGTGGAAAATTCTCAGATTGTAAGGGCGGCCTGCCCTGGGCAGATCCAGAGGCTGCTTGGCACAATGAACCAGTACAGGAAAGATGTTCTGTGTTTCACAGTTGTCCCCAGAGTGCAGAGCAGGAGCCATCTTGAGACAACTGCACTAGGGTAAAAATACAGTAACCAAGAACTAGGATCCAGGAGATCAAGGCTGGCTGATTCACAGTCCTGGCAGGCACCTTCTGTGTGACACAGACTTTGCCTAGCAGGTCCAGAGAAAATCAGGCACAGAGGGTATTTTCCTTGGGAGAATACAAGTCAGGGAGCCTGGGAGAGCCCCCTTTAGGTCAGGGGCTCACAGGACAGCCAAAGTGGGTAAGGAATTTGAATAGGGGGCTGTGACTGCATGCTCAGGACTGAGTCAGGAGTCTGGGAAGGGAAGTCCTCCATGAGCAGCAGAAGCTGCAAAGAATTGGCTCCTCTGTCCCATGAGTAGAGAATCCTGGGGAGACTCCTGAGGTGGCTCTCCTCCCAGCACAGAGAGGCATTGATTGAATATCTCCAGACTACTCACCAAGCACTAAAGCAACTGGGTCTCACTAAACCTAAGTCCCGCCCTCGAGTGTTCCAGCTACAGGAATGTATCTCACACAACCCAGGAGCGACTTCACCCTGGAGTAGAGCTGACAGTACTTCCCATCCCCCCTCACCTTGTACTTCCCAGAAGGGAAGCTGAGAATTTTTGAATTCCACCTGCCATTTCAGTGAGCAAAACACACAGAAAGGAAGGGTCTGACAGCCCAAGTCCTATCTTGTGCTTAGTGCATACCTCAGGAAGAAACCAAGAGAAAGACAGCTGGGCACAGATGGTGAGCATATATTCTCATTGACTGTTTTCTCCACCGCAATGGAAACCATTGTTGCATTTTCCAAGACTTGCCTTTTCTTTCTTTCTTTTTCTTTTTTTTTTTTTTTACAAGTGTGTGATGAGTGATTCGTGGGCAATTATACACACGCATACTTATTTCTGTTTTCTCATTTCAAGTACTTTTTGAAGGGAGTTATTTTTGCTTGCTGTTTTCTGAGGGTTAGGGTTTTGATTTACATTTTTTACAGTTTGGGTCTGTTTTGTATTTGTTTTCACTATTCTGTTGCCCTTGTTTCTCTTTCTCTTCTCTTGCTAATTATTTGCTTCTGTTTTTTCTCCTCAGCCATAACCATCACATTCTACATCTCTTCTGCATCTTCCCTGTTCACTTTTTGAAATTGCAAACTCTTTTATACCCACCTATACCTTCTTCTTTGCTCTTAATTAACTCTATCCTTAACATAGCATTAATTGGTTTATATAGTGCCAGCCCCCACCACTAATTCTGTAGCAATTATTTTTGCTACAGAAATCATAGATAATAACTGTTGTTTGCTTTTTATGCAAGACATAATACATGATTACTTACTGTTTTTACTGATGGAAATTGCTGATCCTACCATTTCTGTTTATTTTGCCAACTAACACTTTAGGTGTAATAATAGAAAACAAGTATTTAACTTAATGCTATGGATTATTTGCACAGGTTGTTGCTGTCATTTGGTTCCCCTAATCTTTAAGGTACTGGAAACCTATAGGGTCACTACAAATTCACAGGGAAGAAACTCTGCTGCTTGTAATCCATTTGGATAGATGGGTAGACACAGACACACAAAATGAAAAATCCAGAGAACAAACCATCCCAAACATCTCAGAATGCCTCAACAACAGATGATGTAGGGAATGGAATCAAGAGAGAAAATACAAGGAGTGAAAGATTATTTCAGTAAGGAGACAGAGACTCTGAAGGAGAATAAAATGGAAATCTTTGAAATGAAAGAATCAATAAACCAAATTAAAAATTCAATGGAAAGCATCACCAATAGATTACACCACCTGGAACACAGAGTTTCAAGCAACAAAGACAAAGCACATAATTTTGAAAACACAGTTGATCATGGAGAAAAGGGGTTAAGAGATCATGAATAGAATTTTCAAAAAAATGGGATAACATTAAAAGTTCAAATCTAAGATTTATCAGGATAGATGAAGTCTCTGAAGTAAAAACCAAACAAATACACAACTTTTAAATGAAAGAATATCAGAAAATTTCCCAAGCTTTCCTTAAGAATGAATGGAAAATCAAATACAGGAGGCACATAGAACTCCAAATATACAAAATTACAGCAGACCAATCTCAAGCCACATTATTTTTAAAATGTCTAACACACAGAGTAAGGATAGGGTTTTCAAAGCTGCTGGAGGAAAAGGACTGATCACATACAGAGGTTTATCAACCTGGATCTCAGCCAGTTTCTCAAGTCAGACCCTAAAAGCTAGGAGGTATTGGGATAATATATACCAAGCTCTGAAGGAAAATGGCTCCAAACCAAGAATACTATACCCAACAAAATTAAGCTTCAGAATTGAAGATGAAGTAAAAAACCTTGCAAGATAAACAAAAATTAAAAGAATTTACAACTATAAAGCCTGCACTAAAAAACACTCAATAAAATATTTCATGAAGAAGAAATGGAGAATAAAAATGAAAACAAGCAGAGGGAGGAATTATACTAGAAGAGGAGTCAATGAAAGGAAAATCTAATTCAACTTAAAAATTAGAAATACATAAAGGTGACATGAAATAAAAATCATCTTGCAAAAATAGTATTGAATATAAATGGTATAAACTCATCGATCAAAAGATATGGACTGGCAGATTGGATTAAAAAACAAACCCAACAGTATGTTGTCTATAAGTCACTGACCTCATAGGCAAACAGCTCCATAGACAGAAGGTAAATAGATGAAAAAAAAAATGTATAATTTACATAGATGTTGCAACAAGCAGGGTTTTCTAGTCTCATATCAGATAAGGTAGACTCCAACCCAAAGTTAAACAGAAGAGAAAAAGAAGTTCATTTCACACTTCTAAAGAGACGCATACAACAAGAAGAAATAACAATCATAAATATTTATGGACATCAAACAAATGCTTCTCAATATCAAGAATCAAATGCATCACAACACAATAACTGAGTGACTTTAATATGCCTCTATCATCAGTAAATAGACGTTCTAAACAAAAATTAAAGAAGCTATAGATTTTTAAAATACAATTAATAATTGAGATTTAACAGACACATATAGAATATTCCATCTATCAATAAATGAATACACTTTCTCACGAAACATTTTCTAATATAGATCACAGAACAACTTTTAGCAAATTCAATAAAATAGAGGTGGGCTGTGGTTGTGGCTCAGTGGTAGAGCTGCTTGCCTAGCACATGTGGGACACTGGGTTTTATCCTTGGCACCACATAAAAATAAATAAATATAGGTTAAAAAAAGAACACAATTATTGACTTCTAAAAAAACAAAAATAGAGGTAATTCCCTGAATTCTCTCAGGTCATTATGGAATTTTAAATTAGAAATCAATGATAAGATAAAAATAGAAATTAACACCTGGAGATTAAATGATATACCACTGAATGATGACTGGGTAGCAGAAGAAATCAGGGGTAAAATAAAAAAAAATACATATAGGTAAATTAAAATAGTGATATAACATATCAAAATCTCTGGGACACTATAAAAGTGGTTCTAAGAAGAAAGTTCACAGTGTTGAGGTCATACATTAAAAGTATAGAAAGATACCAAATAAATAATCTAACATAACATCT
Organism: Sciurus vulgaris; assembly: GCF_902686455.1. NCBI lineage: Eukaryota > Metazoa > Chordata > Mammalia > Rodentia > Sciuridae > Sciurus > Sciurus vulgaris. The sequence continues at coordinate 599,550 of NW_027632872.1, read as the reverse complement.
TAAGGATCTTGAAAAGAAGAACAAATCAACACCAAAACAATAGAAGACAGAAAATAATTAAAATCAGAGCTAAAATCAATGGAATTGAGATAAAGAAAACAATTCAAAAAAAGCAATGAAACAAAATATTGGTTCTTAGAAAGAATTATCAAAATTGACAATCCCCTAGACAAGCTAACCAAAGAAAGAAAAAACTCAAATTATTAAAATCTGTGATGAAAAAGAAAATATCATCACAGACACCACTGAAATACAGAGGATAAATAAAACTATTTTGAAAACTCATAGTCTAATACGCTAGAAAATCTTGAGGACATTGACAAATTTCTACAGGGATATGATCTACCTAAAGGGAACCGGGAGGATATAGAAAAACAGATCCATTTCAGGTGATGAAAGTCTTACAACAAAGAAGCCCAGGATTGGATGAATTTGCAGCAGAGTTCTATGAGAACTTTAAAGAATTAATATCAATCCTCCACAAATTATTCCAACAACTACTAAAGGAGGGAACTCTTCCAAACTCATTCTAAAAAACAAGTATAACTCTGAAATCAAAACCCAACAAAGACACATCAAGGAAAAAAAACTTCAGACTAATATCCTCGAGGAACACAGGTGCAAAAATTCTTAATAAAATTATGGCAAATCATAAACAAAAGCACATTAGAAAAATAGTGCACAATAACCAATTTGGGACATTTATAGAATATACCATCCAACCAAGAGTGAATACACTTTCTTCTCAGCAGCACATGGATCCTTCTCTACAATAGGCCATATATTATGTCACAAAGCTAATGTTAGCAAATACAAGAAGATAGAGACAATACCTTCTATTCTATCAGATCATAATGGATTGAAATTAGAAATAAATGAAAGAGTAAAAAACAGAAACTACTCCAATACCTGGAGATTAAACAATATGCTATTATATGATGAATGTATAACAGAAGATATTAGGAAGGAAAATAAAAAATTCTTAGAGGTAAATGAGAACAAAGAAATATCATATCAAAATCTCCAGGACACAGTACTTAGAGGAAAATTAATTTCATGGAGCGTGTTCAATAAAAGAAGTAAAAAAAAAAAAAAAAAAAAAAAATAACCAAGTAGGTTTCATCCTGGGGAGAAAAGGTTAGTTCAACACATGGAAATCAATAAACAATTCACCACTTCAAAAGACCTAAAGATGAGAATCACATGATTGTCTTAATTCATGCAGAAAAAAGCATTTGACAAAATAGAGCATCCATTTATGTTTTTAAAACACTAGAAAAAGGAGGTATAGAAGGAATATACATCAACATAGTAAAAGCTATATATGTTAAACCCAAGGCCAACATCATTCAAAAAGGAGAAAAACTTAAAGCATTCCCTTGAAAAACAAGAGCAAGATGGGGATGCTACTTACACTACTTCTATTCAACATAGTCCTCGAAGCTGGAGCCAGAGGAATTAGGCAAAAGAAAGGAATTAAAAGGATACATATAGGAAAAGTAGACCTCAAACCACCTCTGTTTGCCAACGACATGATCCTATATTTAGAAGACCCCAAATACTCCACCAAAACACTTCTAGAACTCATGGATGAATTCTGCAAAGCAGCAGGATATGAAATTGACACACATAAACCAACCACATTCCTAAACACCAATGATGAATCAGTTGAAAGAGAAATTAGGAAAACAATCCCATTCACGATGGTGTCAAAAAGAAAATAAAATACTTGGGAATTAATCTAATAAAAGAGGTAAAAGTCCTCTACAATGTAAACTACAGAACACTAGAAAAACGAATTGAGGAAGCTGCAAGGATCTCCACGTTCTTGGATAGGCAGAATTAATATTGTCAAAACGGCCATACTACCAAAAGAGCCATACAGATTCAATGTAATTCCCATCAAAATTCCAATGACATTGTTCATGGAAATACAAAAGGCAATCATGGAATTCATTTGGAAAAATAAGATGACCAGGATAGCAAAAGCAATCCTTAGCAAGGAAAGCGAAGCAGGAGGCATCGCAATACCAGACATTAAATTATACTACAGAGCGACAGTAACAGAAATAGCACTGTATTGGTACCAAAACAGGCATGAAGACCAATGGAACAGAATGGAAGACACAGAGATAAACCCACATACATAAAGTTACCTCATACTAGACAAAGTTGCCAAAAACATACACCTCTTCAACACATGATGCTAGGAATACTGGAAAATCCATATGCAGTAGAGTGAAATTTAACCCCTGTCTCATGCAAAACTCAACTCAAAGTGGATGAATGACCTAGGAATTAGATCAGAAATCCTGCTCATACTAGAATAAAATGTGAACCCTACACTCTAACATATCAGCACAGAAACTGACTTTCTCAACAAGGATCCTAAAGCACAAGAAGTAAAATAAAAAATCAATAGATGGAACGTCACCAAATTAGAAAGCTTCTCCACTGCAAAAGAAACAGGAAAGTGAAGAGAGAACCTAGAGAATGAGAGAAAATCTTTGCCACCTGCACTTGAGATAAGGTGTAAATTTCCAGGATATACAAAGAACTCAAAAAGCTTAACACCAAAAAGGCAAACAAACAAAAAATGAGCTAATCAATAAATGGGCAAAGGAAATAAACAGACACTTATCAAGAAAAGAAATACAAATGGTCAACAAATATATAAAAAACTTTTCAACATCTTTAACAATTAGAGAAATGAAAATTAGACTACCCTGAGATTTTATCTCACTCCAATCAGAAAAGCAATTATCAAGACTACAAGGAACAGGGCTGTCTCTTTCCTGCCTGTGACTAGGCCCAGGAGATGTCTGTGACAGCAAAAAAGGTGAGCAGTGGATGGTGGGGGAGGGCCAAAGTGATTCAGGCAGGTAAAGTCCCAAGGGCATTAATTAGTAGTTCCCTGCCTGTAGTCCCTGACAAGAACAAGTAAATTTGGTAATCAGTGGGCTCCAGAGATCCTTGACAATCCATTCTCCCAGAGGCAGTTTCCAACTTCCAGAAGCAGATGGCTTTCATGGCCTCCATTTTCTCCATTTGACCTGAACCTCTATTTCTACACTAACTGCCTGTCCCCAATTCTAGCTTCACAAACACGCTAGAAAGCAATATGGACATTCCTAAAATACTAGGAATGGAACCACTATGACCCACCTATTCCACTCTTCAGTGTATATCCACAGGACTTAAAATCAGCATACTACAGTGACGCAGCCACATCAATGTTTATAGCAGCTCAATTCACAATAGCTAAGCTATGGAGCCAACCTAGGTGTCCTTCAATAGATGAATGGATACTGAAACTGTGGTTTATATAAATAATGGAATATTACTCAACTATAAAGAATGACTTTATGAAATTCACTGGTAAATGGATGATTCTGAAGACCATTATACTAAGTGAAATAAGACAATTTCAAAAAACCAAAAGTTGGATGTTTTCTCTGATATGTGGAAGCTAACCAGCAATAAGATGGGGGAGTGGATAGGACGAATAGAAGTTCAGCAAGGAGAGAAGGGAGTGAGGGTTTGGAAAAGGAAAGACAGTGGAATGAATCTGACAAAATTTTCCTATATACATATATAAATACACCACAGCGAATCTCACCATTGTGTACATCCACAAGAATGGGGTTCTAATTAGACTAAGATATAGTCCATGCTTGTAAATCATATCAAAATGGATTCTATTTTCACATTTAATCAAAAAGACCTAATTCAAAGATCTTTTTAATTATAACAAAAGACATGGAAGTTAACAAATGCAAGATTATAAAGTACTACATAAATAATTAAGAATATTTTGAATGATGTTCAATTTAAAATATTAAGGAAATGGACTTAGCAAAAAATTTCATGATAAATAATTTTTACAATATGCCATGAAAAGGTAACTGTTCAGATCAGTTTTTCCCCTTGCCACCATCTACAGCTATAACAAACAAATATATCTGCTCAGAATTCATGATCCTAATCACAATAGAATCACAACTCATCTAAAAAAGAATAGGTTTAGATTTAGCATGCTACACTTACATAATTTTTTAAAAGGAAAAAGGGTTTATACACTAAGGTTTATGGTAAATTCTTTGATTAACCAGATAATTTTCTCAATATATAAATTAAGTTTTTAGGAATATTTAAGTTATTTTAGTCAGCTTTTTCACTGCTATGACGACAAGACCTGACAAGAACAATTGTAGAGAAGAAAAGCTTTTTGGGGGGCTCACAGTTTCAGGGGTCTCCATCCACAGATAGTCGGCTCCATTCCTCTGGGCTCCAGGTGAGGCTGCACATCATGGTGGAGGAGTGTGGTAGAAGGAAGCAGCTCACATGATGATCAGAAAAGCATAGAGAGACTCCACTGGCTAGATACAGAATGTATACCTCAAAGGTACTCCCCGATCACCTATCTCCTCCAGCCACACCCTACCTAACTGCCTTCAGCTACCACTCAGTTAACCCCATCAGGGGATTAATTCACTAACTTGGTTAAGGCTCTTAAAACCCAATAATTTGGGGCTGGAGATATAGCTCAGTTGGTAGTGTTCTTGCCTCATAAGCATGAGGCCCTGGGTTTCAATCCCCAGTACCAGAAAAAAAAAAACAATAATTTCTCCTGCAAACCTTCTGGCATTGTCTCACATATGTCCTTTTGGGGATGCCTCACATCCAAACCATAACACAAGTTTACCCTATGACTGTTTAAATATTTTATAAGAATTGCAAGCCTTCTGATAAAATCTAAATGATTTATAGACCTTGATACAGGTATGAAAATTGTCTCTTTCCCTGCAGAGATGTAATCACAAAACAACCAATTGCTGCTTTATTTTTTATTGTATGAGGCATAGTGTGTAAGAGTGTTCATTTAATTTTAATTACCAGATTTCCACAAACATTTCTACTTTTCAAATTAAAAGAGGTTTCTTTTGCTTTACAAATCATCAAACAACAGCCTATGAATAATGACTTCTTCAATAAGAATGTCACATGATTAAACTTTTTTTTTAACCACCCAGGGGTTTTAGTAAGTGAAAATAAGAAAGCAAGTCCCCTTAATCTTGCCATAATGACAGATAAAATCACTAGTCTATTTTTCTCAGTCCCTATGTCCCTGGGGGATTTACCACCTTTCAGTCCTTAGAACCACAGAAGCCACTGGTCCACTGTATCCGCTTTCCAGAGATGTCTATGCACTCAGGACCCATGCTTGTTGCTTCTCAGGATGTGGCCCAAGAAACCACTGCTGTTCTGGGCCCCAAACATTGCTTTCCTTAACTCTTAATAATGGTATCCCACTCGAGTAGGCGAATCACGGTCCCTGGAACCTTGAAACATGCATCTGCACATGGGTGAAGAGACTTTGCAGGTGGGGTGTGACTAAGGATTTTGATGACCTGGAGGGCCCAGCTGGGCCAGGGTCCTCCTAAGTGGAATAGAAACAGAAGGGGAGCAGAGAGCATGTGTGGCAGGAGAAGCGGACATGAGCGACTCCATTATGGCCCTGAAGAAGGAGGGAGGGCCAGGAGCGGTGGAGCCTGCAGCTCAAGAAGCTAGAAAAGTGTTGCAACTCCTCCATGGAGCCTCCCCATGACCTGGGTCTGCCAGGCTCCCCTCTGGCCCAGGAGGCCCCCTCAGGTGCTTGAGCTCCAGACCTGTGGGGTAATACCTGTGTCATTTGAAGCCACGAGGTTTGTGGGATTCCTTACAGTTACAGGAATCCTGTGGCACCTTCAGACTGCCAGGGACTAGTGGTTGCCAATACCCCTACCAATCGCTGATTCCTCGCTCACCAGTCCCTCTGCCTAGGCCGGCCACCCCAGGGCCAGGCTGTGGGTAGAGATGGGACCAAGCCTCAGCCCAACACCAGTCCTGCTGCCTTCCCTCTGGCTCCTGGCTCTGCCCCCATGGCTCCTGACTCCTGGCTGTGCAGCTGAGCGTCCCTGAACAGCACTTCTTTCATTGCCGTGAAGTGAACATTCACCTTACTGTTTGTTTAAAGATAGGGTGGGGGGTGTGGAAGAACATACTTCCACACTGTGATTATAGCCATGAGCCACCATGCTGAGCACTGTTTCCATCTCTTTATCATTACTTTGTGTTTGGAGCCTTTGAGATCCTCTGCAAAGATTTTTGAGGATTCTCACCAAACCCGTGGTCATTTCAGCTAGTCCTCACCAGCCCAGTTCATGGTCCCAGAAAACCGTGGTGGTTATGAAGCTCTTGTTTTGTTTGGTTTTCTTCTGTGGGCTGAGGATTGAGCCCACGACTTTGCACATTTTAGACCAGCTCTTTACCACTGGGCTAATTCCCCAACACTTTTTATCTTTTATTTTGAGATAGTCTCACTGAGTTGCTGAGGCTGGCCTTGAATGTACGATACTCCAGCTTCAGCCTCCTGAATAGATGTGATTGCAAGCATGTGCCATGGTTGTGAAGTTTTGAACGGTGGTTTGTGATCATCTCTGTTCATCACCCTAAATTCAGCTTGCTGTGTCCCTTGCCCCTATGATTGTTCTCAAATTGCCACAGGGACAGATGTGTCCTAACCAAGCCTGCTTCTCCAGATGTGCCTCACCAAGGGCTCCAGGCTAAGGGACTATCATCTTTTCTTGCCACAGGGTATATGTTCAGTGGAGCATTTGCGTTCAGGGTAGGAGGGGGAAAGTATCTTTGAAGGTCCTTTCCTTTTGACCTCTCTGCTTTTTCCATCTGCCAACTGCAATGAAATAATTTCAACATCCTGCTAACCCTGTGCCCCTTCTAACTGCTTAGGTGTGATTTTCTAAAGGTTGAACTCGTGGCTGTCATTAAATTCAAAACGAACATGGGTGAGAGATTTTTTCCGACTCCTTCATTGATAAGGAAACCAGTCAGATGTTAAGATGAATTCAAAGGAGAATATAAAGAACAGATATATAGGCATGAATATGGATTTTAGAATAAATTTACAATCATTTTTATGTAAGATTCTTTTATATTGTACATAAATTTTACATATATAATTATAGTCATTTAAGAATATTAATCTTCTAATCATATCAGGGATATTTATATGGACCCAAGGTTACAGGCAAAAACCATCTGCTTTTTCCAAGTACCTTTTAAAGGGGTTCAGTGTGCGGCTGGGGTCGAGGCTCAGTGGCAGAGTGCTCTGTGTGAAGCACTGGGTTCGAGTCTTAGCACTGCATGTAAATAAATGAAAAAAATAAAGGTCTCTCAACTAAGGATTCAGTGGTTTTAAGTATATTCACAGTATATTCGTCCCACATTTTCCAAAATATTTTCACCACTCCATTATGTAATATATTAAATCATGGATCCCAGGTGAGCGCATGCATGTTTGTAACTATGGCTAAATCCAATGTTACACTTCACCTTTTTTGAACACTCTAGAATTCAATCCCCTCCCTTATCCTCAGCTGCTTCCCAATACACATATGTAGGCAAGATCCAAGTGGCTCAGGATATGATCATTTCTCCTTCCTCATCCCCTGGAACTGGCTAGTCACACTGTGTGTTCTCACTGCTCCCTGTAGATACGGCTTTTGATTTCTACTACCCTTTTCTGTGTCTGTTTTCCTATCTGTTCTTTAGGGCAGGCCCATCTCCCATTTATTTCTGCAACTTCAGGGCCTAGAAGGACATTAGAAGTGGCAGGTGCCAGTGAATATTTCTGGAAGGCATATTTTCTTGTCATGCCTCCCTACTCTGTATACCCTGGTATACCCCAAGCCCCTGATTATAGCTGACTTCCTCTGTTTATTTTCCTGCCCAGAGGAAACTTGTCTGTGGCTGGTTAGTCCTAGTCCACTGGCTTCCCTGCTGCCTGGGTGAGTGGTCTTGACAGTTCCTTTCCACAGGGTCCTCTACTGAATCTGATCAGGGTTTCTTTTTCTTTTTTTCCTCTTTGGTACCAGAGATTGAACCAGGTGTGCTCAAACACTGAGCCACATCCCTAGCCCATTTCATTTCTTAAATTTTGAGACAGAGTCTTGCTGAGTTGCTTGGGGCCTTGCTAAGTTGCTAAGGCTGTGTTTGAACTTGTGATACTCCTGCCTCAGCCTCCCAAACCACTGGGATTATAGTCATGAGACATGCCTCTTGATTGATCAGAATTTCTGAGCTGATCATCTTGGATCCTCTGCAAACAGGTTTCTAGGCATTTGTGAAGGGCTCTGTTTGGTCTCAGGTGTCCTGTAAGGATTTCACTAGTACTTTTAAGTTCTGTCCTAATTAAGTCACATTGCAGTGCCACCAACAATGTATGAATGAATGTACCTTTCCCACTCACCTCCTTGCCAGCATTTACTATTATGTGTATTCTTGATTTCTATTCTGACTGGAGTGAGATGGAATCTCACTTGGCATTTCCCTGATTGCTGGGGATGTTGAACATTTTTTCATATATTTGTTGGCCCTTTATATTTCTTCTTTGAGAAATGTCTATTTAGCTCTTTTACTCATTTATTAAAAGCACTTATGTTTTTTGGTGTTTTTTTTTAGTTCTTTATGTATTTTTGTATATAAATTTCCTGTGAGAAGAGTAGGTGGCAAAGATTTTTTTTTTTTTTTGCCATTCTGTAGGCTATCTCTTCCTGCTTGTTTCCTTTGCTGTGCAGAAGCTTTTTCATTTGAGGTTATCCCACTTATTGATTCTTGGTCTTCTTTCTTGAGTTTAGGAGTCTTATTAAGGAAGTCAGTGCCTGAGCAGATATGATGGGTGTGGACACTATTTCTCCTAGCAGTTGCACTGGCTCTGGTCTAATTCCTAAGTCTTTGATCCACTTTGAGTTGATTGGTGCAGCGCAAGTGACAGGGACCTAGTTTCATTCTTCTACATGTGGACATCCAGTTTTCCCGGCACCATTATTTTAAAAGGTTGTCTTTTCTTCAATGTTTTTGGCAACTTTGTGAAGGAACAGATGACTGTATCTACTTGAATTGGTTTCTGTATCTTCTATTCTGCTCCATTGTTCTTCATGTTTTGAAGCCATTACCATGTTCTTTTTGTTCCTGTAGCTCTGAAGTGTACTAAGAAAGAATATTGTGATGCCTTCAGCATCACTTTTATTACTCAGTATTGCTTTGGATATTCTGAATCTTTTATTCTTTCCTATGAATTTTAGGACTGCTTCTCCTACTTCTGTGAAGAATGCCATTGGTATTTTGATGGGGATTGCTTTCAATCTGTAGATTGCTTTTGGTAATGGGACCATTTTAATAATATTGTCTACCACGAACATGGGAGAGGCCTTTCCATCTTCTGAGGTCCTCTTCAATTCCTCTTTTCAGTGTTCTATAATTTTCATTCTTAATCGTGGAAATACTCAGTTTTAAACCTACCTCCACATGCCCTCCAGCTTTTCACTATTATCACCTCACGCCCTAATTCCAGCCTTCCCACATTCTCTAGAACAAATGACCATTTCAGAATATGGAACCCCTAACGGTGACTCTAATATCCTACCTTAGGATGTCTGGTGTTGAGTTTGGTCTGACACATGCATCAGGTTCCCCAACCTCTGGCTTTCCTGCAGCTCAGTCAGTTCCCTCGTGAGAGTTTCACAAATGTGCCTTCAAAAGAAATGATAATCCTGTGATGGATATGCCAGTTATCCTGATAGGATCCTTACCCAGCGTATACATGGAGTGTCATAAATATGGACAAGTATGATGTGGTAATTTAAAAAACTTTAAGAAAGTGTGCTAAAAAGTCCAAACATAATCGTTTTGTTTTTCATGCTGTTTTTGGGAGATCTCCAAAATGTTATTTAAAACACAAACACACTTGCTTTACTGGTTTGCATTGGTGCATTCTGTCCTTCCTGAGATAAAGCGCTCTGGGCTGGGCAACCCGCAGCTTGGAGAGCAAGACATCTCTTCCCCAGGTCCTTCCTCCACCATCTTGGAATGAGGCATGTGGGGCGGCTCCCGGCCACCCTGAGCTCTTTCACAGGAATGGGCCACCTGGGGGTTGGAGCCGTGCCGCTGCCCAGCCGCTCCCGCGATCTGTGCGGGGACTGGAGGGAGGGGACCTGGCAGCGGATCAGACCTCCTCCCCTCCACTCGGGAACCCTGGAGTCTGGCGACTGGGACGCGGAAACCCGGAGGTGCCACCGGAGCCGGCGGGTGGGGGCGGCCTGGGGGCGGGGCCGCGCGAGGTTGGGCGGGACGGAGGCGGGCGGCGCCGCCGGCCGCGGGGGGTACACGGGACGAGCTCCTCCTACTGCGCTCTGGGAATTGCTAGCGCTGGGCACCTGCGGGTGTGCGGTTCCCGCGCTAAGGCTGCCGCCGCCTCCTCCCAAGCGAACTGGGCCCGGTGCTGCTGGTGGCCTGGTGATATGAAGCGGCTCCCCCCAGCGCGGCCGGATCGCTGGGATGTGGCTCAAGCCCGAGGAGGTGCTGGTGAAGAACCCTGGGTGGCCCAGAGGAGCAGCGGGTACTTCTTGGCACAGCGGCGCTGCGGGCACGGCGAAGGGATCGGTCACCTCACCGGTAAGGCGGGGTGGGGGTGGTGAGGCGGGCCTGGGGTCTCGCTTCCCGCCGCGCCCAGCCCGGGGTTGGGACCCGGAAACCGAGAGGCGCCTCTGCAACCTGCGGGGCTGAGAGGGGTTCCGGGGGGTTGCAGACTGGGCGGCCTGGCGGGCCTGCCGCGGGGTTTCGCCGGAGCGCTCCCTCCTGCTGCGCTTGCGGAAGTGCGAGCGCTGGGCACCTCCGGTCTGCGTTTCCCGCGCAGCCGCTGCCGCCGCCTCCTCCTGAGCCACGTGCGGCCTTGGCCCCGGCGACGTGAAGCGGTCCCTCCAGAAGAAAGGGAAACGAGCCCGATGAGGTGCTGCTGAAGGACGCCCTGAAGCTCTGGGTGGCCCAGAGGAGCAGCGAGCGGCTCCTTCATCCTAGGGCGGCGGGGTGAGAACGGCGAGGGCGACGGCGGCCTCAGCCATAAGGGGCTCGCGGGGGTGGCCGGCCTCAGCTCCCAGCCCCGGGCTGAGTGGCAGGTGGCGATTTCTTGTGAGACACGGGGTCAGGATGGCCCTGCCTCGGATTCATTTTGCTTTCTTCTGCATTTCTCGGGCACGTCTGGTAAAGACTGCGTCTAGGTTCATTGTTTGGCTTTTGCATGTTGGTGTTCAGCAACATTTCTTGAATCTTATCCTTCCCCATTGATGCGCCTTTGTTCCTGCGTTAAAGACTGTCTGCTCTGGCAGTCTGCCTCTGGGCTCTGCGCTGGTCCACTGACCTGTGTTGATTCTACTGCTGGCAGCACACTGTCTTGATGACCATGGCTTCATAGTAAACCTTGAGAACATGCAGTGTTCCTCCAACTGTTTTTCTTAAGTATTGTGGTGCCTTTTTCTAGGTCTCTCTCTCTTTCTCTCTCTCTTTTTTTTTTTTCCATAAACTTTTTTGTTAGTTGTCAGTACTTCCAAAATAGCACGATGGCATTTTTATTGGGTTTGCATTGAAGCCATAAGTCAAGTTGGGAGGAACTGACAAACTGACATCTGACATCTGAACAGTATTGACTCTTCCAACCTATGAATATGAAGTATCTCTATTTCGATCTTCTTTTTTTTTAAAGGAAAATATAAAACTTTTATTGTGTTTCTGTATGTAGAAAATTCAAGATAACCCATAAATTATTACAATAAACATTCATAATTCTAAAAATAACACATTTGCTGAATACAAGTTTATATAAAAAAACAGTGCTGTTTCTACATTCCAGCAAAAAGATGTAGAAGTTTAAAGTTTTTAAAATTGTATTTTATAGCAACATGCAAATTGTTTATATAAAAAATAATACTATCAGAAAATTAATCAAAGCCCTACAGAGAAAAAAAAATTGAGCTTTTGACAAAAATTAAAGAACACATAAATGGTGATATACAATATATTTTTGGATCAAAAGTTTCAGTATTATAAAGGTGTTAGAGCAGTCTCAACTGAAATCTGAGCAAAGTTTGTAGTTTTTCTTTTCTTTTCTTTTTTTTTTTTGGTGTTTGATACATTCTGTTATTTTTTTCCTTCCCTCCCACCCCTCCCACCCCTCTTTTCCCTCTATAGAGTCCCTCCTTCCTCCATTCTTGCTCCCCTCCGACCCCCCATTATGTATCATCATCCGCTTATCAGAGAGATGTCTTTCCTCAGTCATGTAGATTTATGCGTATACATCCTGTGCATATTCACTTAGGCTGTGCCTGACAAAAGTATTTCTTACTTGTCAATGGTGTCTACTCCCCCTGCCCCAGTTACAGCCAGCCTTTGCTGGAGTGTTGGAAAGCAGTTGTCATGTTACCCTTCTGCCCTGCAGCTCTGCTGTGCTTCTTAGTTCCTGAAGTTTTTCTTGATTCTTTCCTTTATTTTTCTAAAGAAAAGCATGTCATCTTTGAACAGAGTTTTATTTCTCTTCTCTGTCTGTATACCTTCTGTTTCCTCTTTTTGTCTTAGCATATTAGCTGGATCTTTCAGTGTGATGTTGAATAGGAGTGATAGGAGAAGTTGTCTTTACCTTGTTCCTGGTTATGAGGAAAGTTTTGAGTTTCTACATTAGTATGATGTTAATTGTAGGGTTTTGGGGGGACTAGGTAAATGATATTATCAAGGTAGACAAGTTCTTGATTCCTCGTTTGCTGTTTTTTTTTCCTTTAATCATGAATGGGTGTTCCATTTTTGTCAAATGCTTTGTGTATCAATTGGAAAAAAATTTGTGATTTCCCCCCCCCTACTTCTATATTGATGAATTTTCGAATGGTGGACCATTGTTGCATACTTGGAGCAAGTCCCACTTGGTCATGAGATATAATTTATTTTATATGTTGGTGGATCTTGTTTGCTGGTGGAATTTTTTGTGGCGTGAACAATTGAAGTCAGGGAGTTGGGCATACTAGGCAAGCACTCTGCCACTGAGCTACATCCCTAGCACCTCCCCTGTTTTTTTTACTTTATGTGTCTGAGGATGGGTTTCTTGTGAGCCTCTGCTTTCTTTTCTTCCCTTTTTTTTTCTTTTCTTTTTTTTTTTTTGAGTCTACTCTGAAAATCACTGGGCATTTTTGGTTGTTGTATTTAGACCATGCATATGTAAAGTGATTGTTAGATGAATCTCTACCATGTTTGTAACTGTTTTCTTTTTGTTGCTCTGTTCTTTTTCTTTTGAACCACTTTTCCTGACTTCTTTACCAATCGAATACTTTGTGATTCCATTGGTTTATCTATTTTCTTGCAAAAATAGCTTGAAAAGAATTTGTAGTATATATTTCTTGTTTGGAACATAATTTCCAGATTAGTCTATGTCTACCTTTAAATATTATGGTGTTTCACATGAAATGTATTTTTTTTTTTCTAGTACTGAAGATTGAACCCAGGGACATTTTAAGCACTGAGCCATATCTCCAGTCCATTTTTAGTTTTGGTTTGAGACAAGGTCTGAGTTGCTGAGGCTGGCCTTAAACTTGTGATCCTCTTGCCTCAGCCTCCTGAGCCACTGGGATTATAGGTGTACAACACCATGCATGGCTGAGATGCAGAGATGATAGTATTCCCAGATCCTCTCTCATCTTTTATGACATTGTTGTCATTCATTTCACTTATTTACATACAGTAATCACTCAATAAATGTTTTGTTAACCCTTTAAACATTTCTTTTAGATTACTTAGGATTAGGAAAAAGAAGAAATTTAATTTATCCTCATTTATTTCTTTTCAGACACATTTCTCTTCTTTATATAGCTCAGAGCTACCTGACCTATGTGTTTTTTTTTCTCTCTGAACAATTTGATGGTTGGGTCTGCTGTAATTGAATTTCCTATCTTGTTCAAGAAAATCTTTGTTTTTCAGTTATGAAGGATAATTTCACTGGACCCAGCCTGGCCAGTAGTCCATGCTAGTAATCCTACCAATTTGAGTGACTGAGGCAGGAGAATCACAAGTTTGAGGCCAGCCTCTGCAATTTATTGAATCCCTGTCTCAAAATGAACAAAAAAAACCGGGGGTGTGGCTCACTGGTAGAGCACCCCTGGATTCAATGCCAAGTATCCAATTAAAAAAAATAAAAAAAAAGGCCTCACTGCACATAGACTTACTGGTTTCAATTCCCTTGAGCTCATGCTTGGAGAAGTCTGCTGTAATTATGGTGTTCTTCCTAGGTTGTCTACTTCACACCCCAGCTTCCTTAAAGATTTTCTTTTTGGTTTCTGCAATTTGAATATGATATACCTCAGTGTAGATTTGTAAATATTTTCCCTGTTTTTTTATAATTTTCTGTGTGGTGTTCTCTGTACTTCTTGGATCTATGATCTGGGGTGTGTCATTAATTTTGGAAAATTTTGGTCATTATTGCTTCACATGATTGATTTCCTCTTCTCCTGTTTTTCCAGTTTGGGGTTCTTATTCTTTTGGGAATTATCCACAGCACTCAGATATTCTGTACTTCCTGTGTCCCTGTCTCTCTCTTTTGACTTTTCAGTGGGAATTTCTGTTGATCTGTTTTCAAGTTCACTGATTGTTTTCTTGACTGTCCCATCTACTGATGAGACATCAAGGGCAATCTTCATTTTTGTTTATTTCTATTTATTTTGTTTTTCATTTCTTAGAGTTTCCATCTGTCTGCTTTCATGACCTAGTCTTCCATACTCTGTACCTTTTCTTTAGAGCCCTTCACCTATAAATCACAATTATTTTAAAAATTCTCTCAAAGTACCAAGATCTGTCATATCTGTGTGTCATTCTGATGCATGCTTTATCTTTTAATAATCTGTTTTTACTTGCATACTGACATGTTTTTACACACACATAATAAAGAACTTATGTATACATGTATATAAGTAATAATGACTGAGGAAATCATCTTCAGTGTGAGTTTTGCTATTCTGACTGGGACTTGGCTCTTTGCAGTTACTGAAGCTGCAGGTACCAGAGGCCACACATTCCTCCATGTCCCTGGTTGGGTCTCCCCTCTGTCCCTGGGTTCAGAACTTCCCAGTCTGCTCTTTGAGCTGTCATGTGCTCTCATTTATCCTGGAGCTTTTCCTGTTGGCAAGGGGGAGGGTCCTAGAATCATCAGTCAATCTCAGTCATCAGTGGACCTGTGACCCTGACCTGTGACCTTGCCATGTGATTCCTAGTCACTTCCTCCTGCCCCTTGGTGAGAGAAAAACTGGAAGAGACTCAGGAGCCAGAGAAGGCCTTTCCTCAGCTGGGGTGGAGCCTGAGGATGCCGCATGGCCTTATTCTTCCCTTGTTCAGAGAGCTGGGCAGGTCTCCCTGGGGTCTTTCAGTGGGAACTGGTGGGGTTCTGGTGAGAACACCTGTGCTGCCTTGGGGTCCCTTAAGACCGCAGCACCAGGAGTTTCTTATTCTTGTTCACACTCAGCCACCTGCAGTTTGTCAGACTCACTACTGAAGTGTCCTCCAATTCATGACCTCAACACTGGGGAGCAGGTCCCAGCTGTGTCCCTGGGAATTCCACTGTGCCACTTTAGCTTCAGGGGTTATGGTTTGACCCGTGACCTCAGTTTTTCAATGAATCCAAGAAAAGCTTCTGATTTCCAGTCTGCTTGGCCTCTGCTTGTATTTATGGGAGGGATGCTTCCCAAGCTCTTTGCATGCTGGAACTGAAGCTGGAAGTCCCCTTGTGGCTTTTTGATTGCTGCCCTGCCCACCTGCCCATCATTTGAAGGGGCTGGGTTGACACAGACCTCCTGACCTTTTCAGAAGCACGTGAGAGAAATCTCCACTGTGCATCAAAACCCGGCACCCCTCTGGCTGTCCAGGTGCTGCACAACCTCCCTGCTCCCTTCTTTCCATGTCACCTAGAGTCCCCCAGGCTGCTGTTACAAACTCTGCATGGGTTCGGTCACAGATGTCTTAGAAGCACCTTATGGGATGGGCTCCTTTCTGGGCTTCTTCAGTGTCTCCATCAGCATCCCTCTGTGTTTGCTAGACAAACGTGGCATTTCACCGGCCTTTTGAAAACAGAGCTTTAAGCTCCCTTTCCCCAGCCTGTTTCTTACCATTGAGCCTCCTTAAGCTGCCGTTGAGTTGTGTATTAAGTGTCAGCTCTCCATCCAGGAGACAAGACAGCCTTCCTGCCCCCCATTCACCCAACATCCAGTAACATAACCAGAAGGGGACGGGACTTGCCAAAGCAATAATTGCTATAAAAAACCCATGTGTCCTTCCTTCCTTCTGCTGGGGAAAGTCATCACGTAGGGCAGGTGGGGGAGGTGTAGGTGCCTGTCATCTGGGAATATGGAGCACAGGGTGAGGAGGGTGTCTCTTGGGTGTGGAGGTTGGCAGCAAGAGAGGGTTGATCAGCAAGTAAATATATCAAGGGTGGTGGAGGCTGGGTTTCTCTGTTGCAAAACAGAGTTGTGAACATGGAAAGAAAGAATGAACACAGGGAGTGGATCACAGGATGCATCATTGTGAACTCAGTTTTTCTGTATGTAGACTATATATACATACACACAGACGATGTCGTTTCATTAGAGATGTGTATGCCTGTGTGTAAATACATGAATCATATGTACACACACAGACCTAGCTCTTTCCAGAGAGGTCCTGGGGTTACCCCGTTAGCAATGAGCTCTCACATACCTCCTTTATATTTTATTTTGTAGCAGAGATTGAACCTAGGGCCATGTAACCACTGATCCACATCCCCTGCCCTTTTTATTTCTTTTATTTTGAGCCACTGTTGTGCTAAGTTGCTTAGGACCTCCATATGTTGCTGAGGCTGCCTTTGAACTCACAGTCCTCCTGCCTCAGCCTCCCAAACCACTGGAATGCTAGGTGACTTTTGTGTAGCAATTCTCATGAAAGGAAATAGAATTTCTGGGAAAAATGTCCAATTTCAGGGCTGGAGCAGGGAAAGTACAAGCAATGTTGGAATATTTCATTATGGCAGAGACTGAAAAACCAGAAGTATATGTCCAGAGGACACAGAACCCAGCTTGAAGGGATTCTTACCTGCCAAACCTGGGACAATTAAAACATCCAAATAAATAATAGTAATGAGTTATTGCTACTTTGAATAAAAGCAGGAAAGATGAAACCAAACTGATAAAAGTGAATAAATTGAAAGTTTGAGGAATGGTAAATTTACATAACTTCATCGTTTCTCTGTAGGAGGGTTGTGAGTTAGAAGGGAAAAAGGAATAAGTTTAAGGAATAAGTGCCCAAGCAGCCACTAACTTAAGAGACCAAGTGAACATCACCAGAAGTGGAACAAGTTGAAATTGTGTCCACCTGAGAGGATGTGATGCATAGCGTTCCTTCTGTGAGGCTGGCCAGAGAGTTTAACCTGAATCTAATCAGTATCAAGCAAGCCAAAACTGGGATTTGCTGCTGAAGAACTGGCCACTAATCTTTGAAACCATCAAGCTCATGGAAGTCAAAGATATCTTGAGAGATGTGAGGGCTCAAGGCAGTGGGTGATTCTGAACATGTCCAATGTTGTAGAGTCACAAGACAGGCAGTTCTCAACTCCTGTTGGCTGGACTTAGAGTCTTTAACTCTACAATGGTGTACAAGCGACATGTGTTCAGTAGAAACTGTACAAGCAGTTTTTATTTTTAATAATTTTTTAGATGTTAATAGAAGTTTATTTTATTTTTTTATTTTTATGAACGCTGAGGTTGGAACCCAGTGCCTCCCACATGACAGGCAAGCACTCTGCCACTGAGCCCCAGACCCAGGCCTCGTCCATGCAGTTTTGAATTTGGATCTTTTCCTGGGGGTATGCCCTGGTCCTCTCTGATGTGGGGCAGCTGCAGAGAGCTGGAGGCCCCAGCCAGCCTGGGATCATGATGGCTGTCCAGTGACACAGTGTGCCTTGTGGCCAAGGCGGGAGGAACAAGTGGATACATCCCATGCATTTCCAAGTCACAGTGTGTTTGTTCCCCTTAGGACGGGTTTGTGAGGCACTTGGAAACTGGCAGGATCTGAGGAGCAGAGGGTAGGAATGTCCCAGCATTAACTTTTTGAATTGTGGGTTGTGCTGTTGTGTCGGCACACATCTCTGCTGGTGTGAAACATGCTGCACACTCTGGGGTGATGGGGTAGCAGGTCGGTGACATAATCCATAATGATTCAACTTCCTTTAACATTGGGGGTCTTAAACCAAAATTAACTCCTCAGGCCACTCAGGGCCCTCTCGGGGCCTAGTAGTGAAGGAGCATGGGCAAAGGAAGGTGGAGGGCTTCAGCTCCTCCAGGGAGGAGGGAGTGGGTTTGTTCACCTGCCATTGATTCAGGATGCCATTCATCACAGCAGAGTGCCAGTCCTTCACCTGCTACTTGTGCCTTCTGTCCTGCGGGGTCTTGGATGTGTTGTCATATTTCTCAGGGTACCTTTCTGGAGTAGAAAGGGATTATTCTTCCATGTGAGATGGGGATGTCATGAGGATCCTAATGGGCAACACTTACCTGGTGCTTGAAGGGCCTGGCAATAGTCTAGGTACTTTGAATGATGACTTAATTTCCATAATTACCCTTGGAAGCATATTGTGGTTGCTTTATCTTCCAAAGAGACCCGGGCACAGAGAAATCAGGTAACTTTCCTAAGGCCACAGAGCTTGAAAGTGGTAGAGCTGGGGTTCCAATTGGGCAGTCTGACTCCAACAGCAGATGCTGGGGAAATGGGTGTGAGGAAGCTAGAGCTCTGGGTCCCATGGAGCTCTGACTGTGCGGGGTGTTGGAGCTGTGCCTGGGCTCTCACCAGTGACCATGCTGCCTGCGTATGTGGGAGTAGCAGCTGCACACTGGCTGCGGGTCTGCATGTCCCTGAGCTCACAGGTGTGTTTGCTTCTCTTTTGCCTTGCAGGTGGCCCAGTGGGTGCTCTGGAGGCAGTACTGGATTCCAACACTGAGGTCGCTCCCTTTCGAGTTCTGCTTCAAGTTCCCGGCTCACAGGTGTGCTCTCCCATAGCACATGCAGAGTTCCTGGATGGATGCAATGTTCACTGGGCCATAGCCACTGGTGAGTCTTGTTCCCGTTGGATTGTTCCAGACCCTAAGGTCTGAGCATGCGGAGCATCTGCTTGTTGGTGAGCCTGCCCGGGGATCCTCACCTACTTTCAGGAGCTCTGTGCTCTCCTCCACGTGTCTGTCTCTTTCTTAGTGATCAGAAGCACACTAAGCTGTGAGCATGAGTGAGCCAGGCATCTGAGGGGTGTGTTTCACGCACTCACGTGTTGTTGGGTATGAAGTGGCCATTTCCTTTACTGTCTTGGTGTCTGATTAACAGGGGTTTTCCCAGGTGTGTGCATGTGTGGTAATAGCCGGAAGCAAAGTCCAAGGGCTGTGTCCGACTTGGGCAGTCTCCTCCCCATGTTGCACATCTGTACCAAAGACTGCATCACTGGGCTGCAGGGTGCTGAGGAAGTTTAAAATTCCCTCCTACTGCACCTGACGGTCCTGTTCCTTTCCGGCATTAGCTGTTATCTAGTCATGTTCCTGGAATTGTCACAGCCCAAGAAGCCTGTTCTATTATAAATAAACCCAAAACCATGTCTTCATTTTGCCTACACTTGTAATAAGTGTTCACCTTCCAGAGAGTAAAAAATAGGGAAAAAAAATCATCTGTGATCCTTTATCCAGTTTTAAAGTGTTTACCCATCTGTATAAATTTAAAAAGGGTTTTATTGATTTATTTATCAACTTACTTTATTTGGTACCATAAACTTCCAATATCACCTCCTGTCTATAACAAAATTTCCCCTGGAAAAATACTGAGCATAGGAAGAAGAGATTTTTCATTGCCATCCTCTATCCAGTCCTAATCATTGTTCACCTTTCCCTGTTTCTTTTTCAGTCTGTTTATTTTTTTTCCATTCATGTTCCATTTTAACTGTTTCATTTTACCCGAGATTCATTGGGACATACATTATGTGCATATTCATACATGCACATAATGTAACGTGGTCAATTTCATTTCCCAGTACCTCCCTGTGTTTAATTAGGACAGATCATCTTATTTTTATCTAAAGTGATAAAAAAAATGAATGCTCAATGTAAACATATCAACATTGAAAAGTGGAAAGAAGAAAATATCCAGCCCTGTGTGGTGGGACATACCTGTAATCCCAATGGCTTGGAAGGCTGAGACAGGAGGATCCCGAGTTCAGTGCCAGCCCCGGCAAAGGCGAGGTGTTAAGCAACCCAGTGAGACCCTGTCTCTTATTAAAATATAAATTAGAGCTGGCGATGTGGCTAAGTGATCAAGCGCCCCTGAGTCCGATCCCTGGCACCCCACCCCTGCCCACTCCAAATAAAAGAAAATATCTGTTGCCACAAATCCTAACCATCCAAAGTATCCTCAAGGGTAGTTACAAAGATGGGTAGAAATGCTCTTATATAATGTAACTTGTCTGCCAGTTCTGGTTTATATTAAAAGTATTAGGTTTAGTCAATTTTCAATAAATGGAAAGAAATGGAAGTAAAACAAAATTAAACTTCCAATAAGTGTTTAATAGAAGAAAGATTCTTTTTCTAAAAAATTCACATGAGGTCAAGGGAAGAGATTTTTTAAAGCATTACAAGGTTAGCATCGTGGTGTTTGAGACACAGTGCTTCGGGTTTGACTGTGTTCTTGGACATCCCCATGCTACAGGACCTGGGTACAGCCTTCTTATTCTCCTGCTTCGCCAACCTCTTACCTTACAAGATTATTTTACATTGTAATTCTCATTCTGTCCTGTAATGGTGTTTTCTGTTACTGTCTCAGCTCTGCATTTACATGTCTTTCATGCTTCTACTCAGGTATGTTTCTCTCAATGCAGAATCTTTTATTTTGGTTCATCTCTTAACTGGCTGGATTCCTGTGGTTTTTTTTTTTTTTTTTCTCTTAGTGGTCTCATGAGTGTCCTGTTCTCTGAATGTTTTCACTGGTGCCAATGTCTGCCCCTTGCTTTTGGACTTGAGTGATGCCTTGGCTGGGCATGGTTGTGGTGGGCTATGCTCTAGAGCTCAGTGGCTGTTACTCTGGGGTCTTCCAGGATGTGAGGCAGCTACATGGGGATCATCAGGCTGCTCTCATGGGCCTCCCCCATCCCTGCAGCCTGTGGCGATGTGCTTTCACTGCATACAACTGCCTTTGTCACTGCCCTTTGGTACCTTGATTAGAATCTGTTACAGCCACAGGCAAGTGTTAACATTTTCTGTGACTGTGCTGTGGCATCCTGCAGTTTGACTTCTTTAATCATTTTCTCATGGGAAATTTCTTATGTCTTTCTGCATGTGTATTATAGTTTACATTCTATTTGTTAGATTCTCCATCTAAAGACATTTTATGTTGGCTAGCTATTCTTTGTCTTTGCTTTTCATCTGTGCTATCCATTCTGTACATAAATTTATTGAATTAGTAATACAGCTTTCAACATTATTTTCGGTACCTCAGTATTAACTTAGTTACTAGTTTTGTCAGATTGTTTTGACCCTTAGTTAATTGCTTTATACCTTTACTTCCTTTTTTATCTTTTATTTCCTTATTTCATTTGTGAGTTCTTGTTTGGTTGAATTTATGCTCTTAGTTGATTGCTTTGGAGCACAAAGCATTTGTGAGAATTTCCTTTTCTTCTTGGAGTGTTAACTTCCTTCTAGGTTGTGTCTCATCTTCAAGGCATTTTGTTCTCATGTTTCTGTTCTCTTGCTGTTCATTGTATGCTTCCTGTGCTGCATGTCCTCATCTTGGCATTGTTATTTCAGACATTATGGAAGCAGGAATGTGGTGGGGGCACATTTTTAACTTGGGGGCAGAGCAGAACTTTTTAACTTGGGGGGACTGGTCTACTGCTGGTGTAGGAATGGGGTGTGGTAAGGAAGTGAGATCCTCTCCTTGTGTTTTTCCCAGACCCACTCTTACATAGGCAAAAGAGTTGATCTTGCTCTGGATTTGGAGCGCTTGATACAAATATGTGAACTTTTGTCTCCTTGCTAGTTTGGCTTCTGGGGAGTTGGCCGGGTGAGGAGTTAGTGCTATCTCTGCTGTGTTCCTAAATCCACCCCTTCAAATGTACAGCCATGCAATGTAGTTCTTAAGAGCTGCATAGCATTCAACCCTCTGGCTGTAGGTCAATTGACTCATCTGGTTCTTTAGTAGATATTTAATTGGTTCTGATTTTTCAGTACTTTCAAAACAACCAAGCATCTGTTTACATCAAATTTCCAGGACACTTGCCATCCCCAAAGACCATTCATTTGAAAGGTTTTGTGCCTGATGAGCACCAGACACCAGCTTGGTGTTGGGGATTTGGTCTTCTTCCTCTCTCCAGCATTACACGTCCATGAAGTAACAAGTCCAGGTGGAAGAGGCCTGGGGAACCCAGATTGCACAGGACCTTGAAAACAGAGCAGAGAATGAGGAGTGGCTGCATGGAAGGGCTGTGTACCTGTTGCCAACGGGACATAAACAGACTGGCAGATTGCCTGTGGGGGTTTGCTCCAGCTTCCCAGGGGCCCACGCCCGATGCACAGCAGTTCTGGGCAGGTTTAGTCCCCAGACTCTTTCTTCTGAACCATGCTCTGCTTCCTGCAATTGTCACTTGGCTAGATTTTGGCCTTGGGCCAACAGCCAGGCTTCCTAGTGGCTTGCTTTCTACCATCATTGTGCCCACAGAAGGTCCTGAGTGATGAATTGTTCTTTTAAGAGTTCTCTTCTGGCTTTGAGAATGGGAGCCATGGGTGCATTCTGTTCTAGGGCTTGTGCTTTTGACTGAGATACTTGGACTTGTGCAGGCATTACTTGGGCATCTTGCATGTCGTTGACTCGCCCTCATTCTTCATTGTGTGCTGAGCATTGAGAAAGGATCCCTGCCCAGGAGTTTGGGTCACCAATAAAGTACGAACAAAAAGTGTAGGAAAGGCCCTGGGTGGAACCAGCACAAGGGTAGGAACAGGAAGAGCGGGCTGTGAGGATGATCCCTGTCTTTCCTAGGCTCCTGTGTGACAGGACAGGGAAGTACAGGGGGGCCTTTAAGAGTAGTTTTTTTTTATTTTTATTTTTTTTAAACTAGGTGGAGGAGAGAGTTAAACTATTTCATGGGTGAACTGTGTTATTTGGCAAAAGATCTGTGGATAACAGGTTGGAAGGGAGACAAGTCGTTATTCCTGTTTTAATTTCACATGGACCAAAGTCTCTGCAGGCTTCCTAAAGGTGCCTGGCTTTAGGCAGAGAGATAAGTTGTGAGCATTGGCTGAGTGGCTTGGGGTTGTAGACAGAGGAGCATGCCCAGTCCTTCAGGCTAGAGCTTAGACATCCATTGTGCTGACTCCCTGCTGGTGTTCAGATCACTGTCATTTACTTCTTTCTTCCCTGCCTTCCTCATGGAAATAAAAGTTCTACTGTCTCTCTGGCTGCTATCCCTCCTGTGCCCAGGACAGCATTGGGCATGTAGTCAGTGCCCAGTAAAGCATGGTGGGTAGATAGCGGGGAAGCATGCAAAGAAGCTGACTGAGGCCCGCTGTTGAAGATTTGTAAGGCAAAGGAAAGTGACATGTCCAGATGGCCCCCTGACTTGACTTCTCTGTCATGTGGAAGCATAGCCATACAAACCTTGGACTTTTCACTTTGGCATAGTATGCAACAAATTATGTGAGCTCTTCAACACTTTATAATACACAGGCTTTGTATTGGATGGTTTTGCCCAACTGCAGTAACACTTGACCTGCCTCTCTTGGCCTAATGTGAACTGTAGTGGTTCTTTTCTCGAGGTGTTTCCCTTACTTGGGAGGAAGGAAATTGATTTCTGCTTTGCTGTTTCCTGAAACAGTTCTGTAGGAGAAGGAAAAATGTCCTCTCCCTAGGTTCTGTAGTTGAGGCCCTGGAAATGACATCACTATATAGCATATGAGCAAGAGAAAAAGAGTTTGATTTGAATGCACGCAGAGTATATACACGTGGCAGAAACTCAGCCTTGTAACTGGTAGGGTGATTAGAATTGGCCTTGCACGCACCTTAAGGGAAAGCAACCAGTTGACTGAGGACTGAAATGACAGGAAAAGGGGTCCAGCTCTGAGGTGGCTCAGGGTCGGGGAGGTAAACATGGGGGAAACTAATGGAAGGAAGGGCTGTCTCTGTGAGGCTGTGTGAGCCCCTCATGCTGCCGAGATCTAGAGGTCAAAGGTATCTTCCTGGGACAGAGGGGGAAATGCCTGTGCGGATGGAGAGTCCCTCCTGACTCGAGGCAGATGGGTCAGGGCAGACAGTCTTTCTGGTACCCCGTCTTTTATGTTTCTCAGTTATCTTTGGCTCAAAATTATTCTTATGCTGAAGTGGCATGTTTGGGGGTGACAGTTTTGATCCGTGACACTTCAAAGCTAATATGTCCTAAAAAAAGAAAGGAAGGAAGAAATGAAACCTGAGGAGGCAGTGCTGGGGAGCGAGAGCACATCGTGGGATTTGTTCTCCCCACTCCTCGGGCCAGATCCACAGGGTGTGAGAGTTGGACCTTTCCTGGGCCCTTGGCTGCTCCATAAAACTTGAAAAAATCTCTTCTGCTTCAGCTCTTCCTGGGACCAGACACTGCAGCCATGACAGTTGGGAGGCCCTATGGCCACCATCACGTCTGCTTGGAGCCACTGAATCCTGTTCGCGGCCATGCCAGTCTGCTCTAGAGCCTGATAAATAGTGAAGAAAACAGTACACTTCACCAGCACTCAGGTTTATTTGAAAAGTAATTTATAATTAGATTATTTGAATGTGCGTGCCCAGGTTTCATTTCTAAAAAGACTTCTACAGTGAGAATTTGGTAACACCCCCGAGAAAACAGCCTCATCTTAAGAAGCATAGGCTCCATAAGACAGTCGTATAAAACACAAATGAAAACGTTAACAAAAGAAAAGGACAGGTAACGACAGACTGTCACCCTTGAGAAATGGACCACAGCTTTTATTCTAGACTCTTCTGTCACTACCGCAGATCACAAAGGTCCCTTCTTGTTGGTGGTGGTTGGCCAAACAGTTGTAGTGTCAGATTGTTTGTGCCCTCTGCTGTCTCCTGCACACCCCAGGGGTTTGGGAGTACTTCCGGCCTCTGGAAGCTTGGCCAGGGTCCTCCCTTCCACCTTCAACAAGTACAGAGTGGACGGTGGTGGTGCACAGCATTAGTCTTCTCCAAATCCTGCAGTTGGCTTTACACTGACCTTTGTGAACCTAAAGAAGACATTCATTGGTGTTTTAAAGAGACTCTTAGGTCCTAGTTGGGTCGTTCTTCAGGGCTGATGTGAGTTCCCACACCAGAGCCAGTCACTGGGTTTCGTATCTCTTGTGTTGGTTCGCTTTTCATCGCTGTCACAAATACCTGAGATGACTGACTTAGGGAAGGTTGGTTTGGCTCCCAGTTCTGGAGTCTCCAGTCCGTGACTAGCTGGCCCCCTTGCTCGTGAGCCTGTGATGGGACAGCACATCATAGCAGCGGCTTATGGCAGAGCAAAAGTGTTCACCTCATGGCAAGCCAGGGAGCAGAGAGGAAGGGGCTGGGTTCCCACTGTGCTCTTCAAGGGCACGCCCCCAGTGACCCAAGGACCTCCCGCCAGACCCCACCTTGTGTAGTTCCCTCCTCTTCCAATACACTAGCTGTGAATCAGGCCTTTAACACATGGACCTTGGGGAGGCATTGAAGATCCAAACTGTAGCATGAGTGTAGGGAGGATTTGGGAAATAATTGTGAATTAAAATTCTGAAAATCTTAGAAGTCAGCTGATGCAGCCACAGCTTCATGGTCAGTAAGAAGTGACTGAGAGACTTGTCCTTGTGTTTTGCAACCTTGTGATGGTTAATCAATCCCTGCCTTCCCCCCACCCCCACCGCGCCTGTGTCTATGGCTGTTTCAGGGTAGTGGACAGGGGTCGTTGTCGTGAAAGCAGCAGAGATTCCTCAAGTGCCTGGGTGCATCTGTCCTTCCTGCTTCTTGTCCCTTGTGCTCTCTTCCTTCCCTTTGCCCAGCTCCCTGGATGAAGGCCCTGTCTCTTGTGCGTCAGGGTCTGATTGCTTAAGAGAGCAGCAGCAGGCTTGCTGAGCAGGAAGGGGAGCCCAAGAAGTTCTGAGAAGCGGTGGTGACGTTGGAGGGCCAGGTTCATCCTCATCGAGGCAGAGGAGGTGGTCACCTACTGCTCCTGCTGCTGCTGTAAGGGCCAGGTGCTGCGCCAAGGCTGTCTGTACATCAGCATTAACCGCCTCTGCTTCTACCCCTTCTCCTGGTCAAGGAAGTCATGTGAGGCCAGTATCAGCATCTGCAGTGATTTGTTCCTTCAAGATAAAATTGACCCTGGGGTTGATTGGCATGGCTCCCTAGAGAAGCCATTAAAGGTTAAATCCAACAGCAAAAGATTTAAATGGGTGGTTGAGATGACAGCAGGTGATACTGGATTAGTTTCCAAATGATTTGTGCAGATAATTAAGTTTAATTATACGTGCTACAACCATGGAGCTTGATTTTTATTTATTTATTTGTTTCTTGGAGACAATTCATGTTTCTGCTTTTTTCGGGAGCATATCTGTATAGCTTATTTAAATAGCTACTCAAGACCTTTTACTACTATAGACCATGTTGAAGGTACAGTATCATATCTGATGGGTGAATATTTCTAAAGGAGTAGCATGTACTTCTTCTTAATGCAGAAGGACATCTTTGAAAACACCCATCCCTGAACATCAGGACTGTTGACTATGCAGAATGCTTTACCTGGGTCCACTTGAGATCCAGAAAGAATTGGTGGACATCGCACCAGCAGAGGACACTGTCCTCAGGACTGGCATTCCCACAGGGAAAGGCAAAGCCACATGTGTCAGTTGTGTGTGGAAAGTTTCAAAAGCCATTGCCATTGAAAACACTTTCAGAAGCCATTTCAAGAGCCCGTGCTGGGTGGCACGGGAGACGCACAGGTGTGTGTGGTTTTCTTCATTTATTCTCCAAATGCAGCCAGTGGGAGGCCTGTCCTGAATGTGTGCTGTGGCCAGCCTCCTGCACATGCTGTTTTCTCTTTCTGTTTCACCAGCCTTGGTTCTGATGCCTCAGCACCCTGCCCTGTGTGCCCAGTCCTCTCCTGACCTTGCTTGGAATGGGCCCCGGCCTAAGCTTGGCCATCCTTCTTTTCCTTCTTTCTGAAGTGCTTTTCAAAATGAACACCCTGCTTTCCTTCTGTCCTTAGCCTCTTCAGAAACTCCTGTTTGTCCTTCAAAACCCAATTCAGATTGGTCACCTCCACCATGCCTTGGGCCCCATATAATGCACGCCATGGCTGTTTCTGAGCTGGGTTCCGTCAAGTTGGTGTTGCTTATTTGCTTGTAGGTTAGTTTTTCCTGTTTGTGCTGCTTAAATGCAGGGCTCTTCACACAGCAGTCACTTAATGAACACAATTTGGCAGTGTAGACAAAAGTAGTGTGGGCGGAAGAGCTGGGATAGCTGGAAAAGAGTAGTTCCAGGCCTGACATAGAAATGAGGCCGTTTAACATTCTAAAAGCCTTGAAAATGCTATTGCTAAATAAGTGGAAGGAAATGTGACAATATGACATTCATTCTCCACTTTTATGTGAAAAGGAAATGTTCTAATTTGGGACACTAAGAATAGTCACTAAACCTAACTGTGTTAGGATGATGATATTTGGAAAAAAGTAATGATTGGTAATATTCGATCATGTTTTTCAACTTGTTATCTGTGCAGTGGATTGGCTAACAGATAGAAGATTTTATCTTCTCCCCCTTTCCTCTGCATTAGCCTACTGCCTATCACTGTATCAAAAATAACTCTTGGCTGCGTACTGTGGCACAAGCGTGTAATCCCAGCATCCTGGAGACTGAGAAGGATGGCAAGTTCAAAGGCAGCCTCAGCAAAGGAGAGGCACTAAGCAGCTCAGTGAGATCTGTCTCTACATGAAATACAAAATTGGGCTGGGGATATGGCTCAGTAATCAAGTACCCTTCACTTTAATCCCTGGTACACCCGCCAAAAAATAAAATCTGGGTCTAGCATATTGGAATAAAAATGTATCACCTGCACTGTATTACATTATTTTATTAGTAGCAGTAGTACTGGGGATTGAAGTCAGGGCTCTTAACTATTGAGCCCTGCCTCCCTGCTTTCTGAGACAGGGACTTGCTAAGTTCCCTCCTTGGCAAGGAGGGATCCTCCTGCCTCCTGGATCACTGGGACTGTAGGTGTTGTGCCACAGCACCTGACTATCTTTCTGGCAGTGCTGGATCAAACCCAGGGCTCCACACATGCTTGGCAAGTGCTCTACTACTGAACTATATCCCAGCACCTGCTTTCTTTTCCTTAAGTGAAGGAGTCTTGCTTTGTTGCCCAGACTGGCCCTAAAACACTGGGCTCAAGACACGCACCTGCCTCAGGCTTGCAGGTAGCTGGGAGGTGCACACACAGTGTGCCTGAATGTACTGTTTTACCTTAGCATTTCATAAAAATGGCTTGTACTGTCTTCTAAGCATAAGAGTCATGTGACACAGACTCGATGCTCAGCCGTCTTATGTAAAGGAGACATGAATAACCCCCTTGCACACTTCTTTTTCTTCTACCTTGATATGTGAGTGCTGTTTTGAAACTAGAGTTTGTGTGATTCAGAAACTTTTGCATGAGTGTTTAAATATTCTTGGAGATGTATGCTGTTGTATTCCAAAATGATGGTCCTTGAAAGTATGCAGTAGCCAGCACCCTGGGAGATGACACTTAAATCTTTAAGAAAATCATTGGCACATGAGTTGGGTTTCACCAGCAGCTGTCAGGCAGTTGTGTACTCTTCTCCTGGGCTGGCTTTGAAGACTTTTGCATTTTAGCTGAAAAAAAAAAAAAATAGAACTTTGGATTGTTATTTGCTGATGCTTGAAGTTTGGCTCCCACTTTATTGGGGATCTGAATTTGCATCTTTTCTCTTTCAGTTCAACTTATAATCCCTTGGGTTGATATCCAGAAATTGTAAAGGACAGACAACTTCTTTCTGGCAGACACATCCGGATCACCATGCAGAATAAGGAGCGTGACTCCTCCATGTTTCTGATCCTGGATGCGGTCTTGAAGATCGTGGAGCAGCTGGTAGATGTGATGCTGCGGAGGCTGCTGGATAATGAGGTCTGGAGCCAGATGTGCAGGAACCAAGCCAGATCACCAAGAGGTAGAGCTTCAGTCCCATGATGTCCCTCAGCTGCTTGACCTTTTCATGTGCTTTGGTTAGCACCTTCTGGTTGTGAGATCATCCCTGTGTCCCTGGGCATTGATTTTTCATCTGAAGTTCAAACCCAGTGTGTGAGCTGGACTTTGATTTCAGGTTTGCAGATCATAACTGGGTAACTAACTTCAGCTCTGATGTCAAGGTAAACCGTTTTGAAAGATCCTTAGAGAAAAGAGTGACCATAGAGTACTGTCCTGGATTCAAGTTTTTGACATAGTTACAGAATCAAGGCTGATCAAATACTGCTAGTCATTAAACAGAGATTTTTTTTTTTTTTTTACTGTGAAATGCATGTAACATAGACCTCACCATTTTCAGGCATGTAGTTCAGTATCATTAAGTACATTCACACTGATACATGACCATCCTCACTGCCCATTCTAGAACTCATCTGACTTGATTAAACTAAAACTCTACCTACTAGACACTACCACCCTATTCAGCCTCGACCTGACAACTGCCATTCTGCTGTCTCTGTGGAATCAACTGGGTCCTTCACATAAGTAGACAACATTCAATGTTTTGCCTTGGGCTTCCTTTGCTTAATATAATGTCCTCAAGGTTCAACTCTGTTACGGCATATGTCAGAATGTCCTTCCTTTCAGGGGTTGAATCATAATCCAATGTATGTACGTACCCCACTGTGTTTATCCACTCGTCTGTCCGTGCACACTTACCTTCCTTTCACCTTCTGGCTATTGTGAACAATGCTGTCATGAACTGAGCACACTAATTTCTCTGACACCTGCTTTCAATTCTATCAAGTATTTTTACCCAGAAGTGGAATAGCCAAATCATATAATTCTATGTTTATTTTTTTTTTAAAATCAGTCTGAGCTTTTGACATTAAAATTGTTGTCTCTTTTAACATTCCTGTATTTGTTTTCTTTTTCAATTGACATTTCTCTAAAAATACCCAAGGAGATGAGTAAAACATAGCTATAATACCTTTGCTCATGAGGCAGTTTAGTACTACAGCATCTGAAACTCTTGCTTTGTAATCCTTTTGGAGCATTTTTTATTTTGATGTTTTGAATTAGGGATGCTCAACTGCTAAAGTTTACATTGATGATCTGAAAAACTCTGAAATTTGTAACTCTTCTGGTCCCAAGCATTTTGAATAAGAACGACTCAAACTGCAGTGAATTCATTCAAAGCCATGAGGTCTAGTGTTCAGTGCCAATACAAAGAAAGCCATTTTGCAAACAGCAGATCTCTTCCTCCTTACCACATGCACTTTCTTCTGACTGTCTGGTGGGGGTGCATCTTTCTAAGTGGTGGTCTGTGAACAGCAGCGTGTTTGGGGTTTTCTTGTATTCAGAATGACTTTAGGTCCCTTCCAGCTGTGTGCATGTATTGCAAAACTGGTCATGTGTTGCCACAAGAGGCACACACAAAAAAAATGAAATACTCTTGGTAGGTTTTCTTTTTTCTTTTTGTCCCAAATTGGTTAAATTCTAATAAACTGCACGTGGTGTTGAGTCATCTGTGATGTGTAGCAGTTGTTTTGCAAGATGGATGGTGCTTGTCTCTTCCTTACAAGAGAGCTCTTGGGGCCTCTGATCATTATTTTGTTCCTTGTCCCATGTGCCTCTTGGCTGCAGGACCCCCAGTATGGTCCCCAACTTGGTGTCATGTGTTTTCAAAGAAGACAACACAGTATGGGGAGAGCCAGGCTTGTTCGTGTTTTTCATGTTTAAGTGAGATAGTTGGTGTCCAAGTCCTTTTACTCCAGCTGACGAAGATCTGTCACATGAAAAGTCCACAGTTAGCAGCCCTGAGGGAATGAGTTTGTGGTGTATGCATAATTAGAGGGCTCATAAAACCGCCAGCTGAAGGTTGATCCTCTCCCTGTACTAGTCTCAGGCGCAGGAGGCCAGCTCACAGGCCAGTGTGTGCTGGCGGCCCGGGGGCATCAGGATTTCAGGTAATATCCTGGCCAGCTCCACTTCAGATGTGGCATTTTGGTTTGGTGCAAAGTGAGCAGAAAAGAGGAAGGTGGAAGATCTGTAGCACCTGGCTCCCTTGTGGTAAATCGAGCATCTTGGAAGAAAAGGTATGCCTATAGTCCAGAACTTCCTACGTTTGTGTCCCTGCAGGGTTCCACCTATTAACTTCAGCTTCAGCAACAAGCCTGCGGTGTATTGCTTCACGTTCTGTCAGCACATTTCTCTCCTCCTTGTTACAGGCTCATCCAGAGGTGTGCGTTAATTCAGGGGTGGTTGGTGGCACCTAACTGCTGTAGTTTCAGCTGAAACTCTCTGGCCGTGACTGATTTGGCCTGGTCACACTGCAACTCTGCAGGCACCTGGCTTCTGGGCGCGTCTCTGTCCTGGGGTGCTTGTGCCTGGCTTAGACCCATCAGCTCCCATCTTCTCAGTGTTGGGGCCTGACCTTGTCTGTGGAGGGGAAGCAGAGACATTGGAGTATGGCAAGGTCTAGGAGGCAAGTCGTGGCTAGCTGGCTTGGTTTCTGATGTTGTTCAGAAAAAGGAAAGTGATATGGTTAGCCTCAAAACTGCCACCTGCCTGGAACCTTAAAGGGAGTTGTCACTCCTGTGTTCATGAAGAGCTGGTTTCTCACAAGGTTCATTGGACTTGAGGGGTTGTGCTAGAAATTGAAACACTCACGTACTTCAAAGTGAAGTTGAATGGCTTTCCAGGAGGAAGGGAAGAACGCAGGCCTTTAAGCCCTTCTGGGATTTTGTTCTTGTAATTTGAGGTTTCTGGTCTCTGCTTACCAAATGTGCCCAGAGGGAGCTTGGATGCTGGGTGTGTAGCATACCCATCTGCTCTGAGGCCACAGAGAGGCCTCAGTTGGTGGCTGAGGTGGTCAGTGAACTGAGAGGAAACTGTTGTTCTCAGTTGCCTCAGACACATGAACACCATGTAATAATTTCAGGACTTGTGTGCAAATAGATAGCAGTACTCCTGCCCTTAGTGCTCAGGTTGAGCTACTGGGATTTGTGCTCATTACTGTCTTGGTGTGTCTTGGCCTCCACCTTCTCCTGAGGGGGAAGGGAAATGTCCCACTAGGGAGGAATTCATTGGCACCAGAAGCACAGCTTGTGCGATATTTGTAATGAGTAAGGTGTGTAAGGCATAAGCTTGACTTTAAGTTCCTCAAACCAGTGTGGCCAGCATGTTTTGGGGACAAGGACGTCAGTTTTTCCAACTCATTTAAGTGTATTATGTAAATTAAATTTCTTCTTAACAGATACATAAAAAACCTAAAGATTGTACATGTCAATGGGGGAGCCCTAGGGTGTTCTGAATGCAGATACACTTTGTGTGATTTTTAACTCTGGTAAACCTACCTGTCTGCTCCAAACATCATTTCTTTAGGGTGGAAAATAATCAAAATCCTTTCATCTATCATTTTGAAGTATTCGGTGTGGGATTGGCACCTGTAGTCACCTGCTCTGCAGCAGCACCCCGGAACTTCCTGCTCCTTCTCTCACTGGCTCAGAACCCATTAGGCAACCTCTCTGGCCTCTGGTTTCCACCATTCTACCTTCAACTGTATGACAGCAACATTTTTTAGATTTCAATGTAAACGTGTTGGATATATTTGGCTCTCAGTGACCTTGGGGTCTCCATGAGGGACCTCACCTTCCATTCTTGCAGTATGTGAACTTCTTTGTATTTGTTCTTTATAGATATACTTGACCGCCATGTGAACTTTGACATGTCCAACATCCATGGAAGTACAGCTTCCCTTCTTGTGGTTGTACAAGATGTGGAGCTAACCAGGTGTATATTCATATACGAACGTAGGAAATTGTGTGTGATTCAGTGTGTGAACTTGCACAGTGCACTTGGCTTCCCCTGGCTCCCTTTTGGATATCCACATATGAACAATTAAACCCTTTCAGTGGGTAGTTCAGGTTTTTACAAGAATCACAGGACCACACAATCATCACCACAGCCACAGAACCTTTTATTACCACTCCAAAGAAGCCTCAGGTTCATGAGCAGCCACTCCTTATTTTTGTCTGTCAGCCTCCTATGTGGACATTTCGTGTAAATGAACCTGGCACCTTGTGGTCTTTGTGTCTGGCTTCTTTCACTCAGCCTGAGGTTTCCAAGCTCTGTCCATGCACACTTTCTGTTGATGGCTGAGTACTTCTACCCTGCTTGAGGGGATGTGCCACATTTGGTGTGTCCATTGATCAACTGGTGGACATGGGGTAGTTTCCACCTTTGACTATGAATCTGTTGCTGTATTTGTGTGCCAGTTAGTGGACATCAATTCTCAATTGTGTTGTGTGCATTCAACTGGGAGGGAATGTCTGGGTAAGCACTGCGTCCACTTTCAACCTTTGAGGGCTTCTGGCTGTTTGCCAACATGAGAGTGTCATTTTTCCTTCCACGAGCAGCGTGCTAGGGCTCCACCTTCCCCACGTCTCACCGATGCTCACCCCGCTTATCATCTGACCTCCACACATGGCCTCTGCTGCTATTTTTGGAGTACTTCTCACAGTTACTCCAACCAGGATGGAATGCTTATTTTAGTTCATGAGTTCATGAACTTCTTGCTGGTGGGGACAGCAGAATCTGCTCTTCGCATTTGCTCCCAAGGTTGACCGTGGGTCTGGATGGACCATGGGCTTCACTGGCTCTGGAGGAGCATGACTTCTTATTTCAGTCTCTAAATTATCAGGTTGTGCCAGTGAGTTCAAAAGTGTTTTCCTTTGGAGTTTCCTCTCTGTAGACCTTTCCATGTCTTCTTTACATCTCCCACCTCTCACCAGGGACCTTGAAGCCAGAGCACAGAAGGAGCTTTTCCGAGGCCTCTTCAGGCTGCCAAGAAAGGAGAAGCTGCATGCTGTGGTGGACTGCTCCTCTCGATTCCCTTCGATCACTGCCACACTGCGGGATGAATGTTTACCTTTGACAGCTCCACCTGCTTTGCCAGCAGAGAAGATGGCTGCTACAGTGTTGTCCTTCTGCTCAGAGAGGTAGACCCTGCCCCTCACCTCTGTTTGACCTGCTGTGCACACTCTGAAGCAGCCTTTTGTCATTTAACCCATTTTGTTGAGTCTATTTTACTGTTGCTAAAACAAAATGCTTGATGTCAGGTTTACTTATTAACCAAGAAGAAAAGCAAAAAGGAAGAACATGGTGCTGGGTCAGCACCAGTGAGGCATTGTGGTGTACAGTGTCCCTGTGGCAGGAGCATTAGTAGATGGAAACATCACGTGTGAAGACAGGAAGCCAGAGAATGGGGAGGGACCATTGTGTTGTAACAACCCCTGTTGTTATACATCTCTGGAACTTGTGAAAGATTTAAAAATGCCTCCTTTTGTGAGGATTAGGTCCCTCCTATAACTCTGATTCTCTCGTTGGAAAGGGGAGTGTGGGCAACCTGAGTTTACTTCTGAATGCAAGCAGCTCGGTCCTCGATCTCAGGGATATCTGCTGAGGGGGTACCACAGCTGTTACACATCAAGACCTCTGGGGTCTCGCTTCTCTTAGCATAGGTCCTGAGCCTGATTGTTTAGAAACTGTGTTTTTCCTTGTATGATTTCCTACCTCCATGCCCTCTTTCTGCAGTAGATGTCTTCATTTTGCAAGCATTATTATCAGTGGAGCAAGAAATCGACATGATGACCTACATACCTAAAAAATTGATTTGGAATTATGCATAGCATCAATTGACCTTGTAACCATTTTGTAAGTGGAATCCTACAGCTTTTCATTTTGTGACTTGTTTATTGCAACACACAATGTCCTTAATGTTGATCCACCTCTTATCTGTTAGAATTCCCTTCCTTTGGAAGTCTGAGTAATATTCCATGGTAACCTAAACCACAGTTCCTTTATCCATTCATCTGTGCATGGAAGCTTGGGTTACTTCTACCTTTTGGTGATTGTGATTGATGCTCCCTTGCACACTTTTCAACCTTTATACCAGGTCCTTGTTGCCATTATTCCATGTTAGATTAACTTCTGAGCATGTTTGTGGAGGCCTGCCTTTCTTCTTTTTTGTGGTCCTTACTGTGATTCAAATCTTTTTATTAGTGCCTTGCAATTATACATAACAGTGAGATTCATTGTTCTGTATTGGAACATGCACAGAATGTAATTGGTAAGTTCCATTCTCCAGCACCTCCCCTTCACATGCCGTCTTTTGCATCAGGTAGTGGGCATGGAGTAGATGGCGGACACCAGTCTGCTGCCCAGCCCCATCCTCATCAGCATCAGGAGCAAGATGGCCTTCCAGTTCATCGAGCTCAAGGATAGAGAGACCTTGGTGGAGACCCTGCTTGAGAGACTGAGCAGGTCCACACCAACCATCCTGTGCACTATGACACCTCAACCAATGACGAGGACATGGTAGGAGCCTGCAGCATGGTGGCTTTCCATGACATCACAGTCCCCCTCTCACCACCTCTGTGTCAGTGGGCTCCAGAGGGCATGTGTAGGAAGGTGACCCCCTTGGGTGTGAGCACACAATGTGCTAGAGGTGATTGGGCCTCCAGTAGTTGGGGGTGTGAGTCTGGTGTCACCTCTGATGGGCTGGGTGTCCCGAGTGGGCATTGAACGTAATAGAGGGGCTGGTCGGGAATCACCACCACTGCTTGGAGGGTTTGATCTGCTGTCCTCCAGGTTTCGGGGGGCTGGTGGTGTGCTCCCTGGGTGGGTGTGGGCCAGACACGCCCCTCCACGGGCCAGAGGGATTATCGGGCACCCCCACCTTCCTCACAGGCTGGGGTGCCGCCACACCCCAAGGTTGCAGGTGTTGATGCCCTTTGGAACAGACAAAACCCTCTGGGAGAGATGTTCCCTCATTCTTAGGGTTTGATGGCTCTAGAAAAGGACCTGGGTCTGCCAGAGCCTCACCTTCAAGAACTTTCTTTGACATATACTTTTAAAAACACATTTTAAACTTAATAATGGTGCATATTTTCCTCTCACTCTTTTTTTTTTTGTTTTCTTTTAAAGGCTGGACACACATCACCTGTTTTGTACTTTCCAAGCATGTGCAGTGACCACAAGTTTGGGGATCTTGAAATGGTGTCCTGTCACAGCAGCAAGGAGCATGAAGACAAGATCCCACCTCTGCACCCCGGGCCCCTGACCGTCGTCCTCCAGCCTTTGGGCAGCCAGAACCCTGACTCTCGCCTGGTTGGTGAGGCCACTCCTTCCCTGGTGTGCCATGGGCACTGGAGGCTGTGCATTGACCATAGAGGGTGTGGCACCTGAGCACCAGCTCCTCTGGACTCCAGGTGGGAGAGGTGGCCACAGACCTTGGGCAGCAAGGGCTCTCTTGAGGGCTCAGGCAGCAGAGGGGAAGCCGGCCTTTCCCCTGTCTGTTATTGGCTCTCGTGCCATTTCTGCTATGTGACTTAGTATCTTAAAAGATGAGGTAACTTATATGAAAATATTAAATTAAAACTTGAAATGGATGCCCAACATATAATGGATGAGTTTTTTCATGAATGAGAATATTTAGAGTTTAAAATTAATGAACCCCTATTAGCTAAAGAAGAACAGGGCTGTGTAATAGAAAAATTAAAATATGAGCCAGAAGATTTAAAAAAACAGTTTTTCTGTACTATAGAATAACATAACAAAGAAGTGCAGAATCTTAAGGAACAACATCAAAAAGAAATATTAGAACTAAATGAGACAATTTTGTCAGGTTCAGAAAAGAAAATTAACATTAATGTTGAAATACAGGGTCTTAAGGAACATGTGAAAACCTACAACAAGAAAAGCAAGAAGTAATATTAAATTATGAGAGTTTGCAAGAGATTATGGAAATTTTACGAACAGTACTGGGAGAATCTGCTGGGAAAATAAGTCAAGAGTTTGAATCAATGAAACAACAGCAAGCATCTGATGTTCATGAACTTCAGCAGAAGCTCAGAACTGCATTTAATGAAAAGAATGCTCTTCTGGAAACTGTAAATCGACTCCAGGGAGAAAATGAAAAGTTATTATCTCAACAAAGATTAGTACCTGAACTTGAAATACCATAAAGAGCCTTCAGGAAAAGAATGAATTGTATGCAGTTAGTCTCAGTGAAAGAGATACCATGTTACAAGAATTAGAAGCAAAGGTAAGTTCTCTCGCTCAGGAAAAAGATGATTTTCTAAGTAAAATTAAAAATTCCTGTGAAGAAATACATAGTCTCCTTAATAAATGTGAAGGGAAGGAAGCTTAGCCATAGAACTCAAGAGAGAGTAGAGCAAACTGCCCAATACAATAGTGAACTAGAACAAAGGGTAAATGAATTAACAGGAACACTAGATAAGACTTTAAAAGAAAAAGATCAAAATGACCAAAATTAGAAAACCTTATGGTTCAAATCAAAACCCTCTCTGAAAACAGGAATATTTTCATCCAAAGCAAAGTCTCTTCATGAGGAAAATATAGACTAAACTCTGAAAACAACCAGTTGAGTAGGGATTTGGAAGCTCTTCTGTCTCAAAAAAGATTTTCTCCTAAAAGAACATATTACTGAATTAGAAAAGAAGCTTCAGGTCATGGTTGTAGAGCGAGATAATTTAAATAAACTGTTTGAAAATGAGCAAGTCCAGAAATCATTTGTCAAAACCCAGGTATACAGTTTTCTAAGCAAATTGGGTCAAAGATTTCAGAAGAAAATGATGAGGAAGATGTTGAGATATCCTACAAACTGTTAATGAATCCTTAACAAAAATAAATGAAGAAAAAACACAACTTGATTTTTTCAATATGGTGAAAGGGTATTAGAGTTAGAAAAAGAGATTTAAGTGCCTTCAAGAAGAGAATGCTGTTCAGTGTGAAGAAACTTAGGTCTTTATTGAGAGACTTATGAACTAGAATAAGGTCTCTTAAGGAAAGAGTTAGAAGAAACCTAGTCAAAAAAGGAGGCACTACAACTTGATCTTCTAGAAATGAAGAATGCTAATGAAAAAACAAGACTTGAAAATCAGAATTTTTAATTCAAGTTGAAGAAGTATCTCAAACATTACATAGCAAAAATTAAGTCCATTATCAAAAATCTTATATAATGGAACCCGAAAGTCTAAGGCCATTACTAGAACAAAAAGAATGTGAATTGCAAGGTGTGAGAGCAGAGTTGATATTATTAAGGTACATTACTTTAAACTTTAATGATTCAAAAAATTCTTAGTTCTGGTCATAGACTCTAGAAAATGCATGTATTAATATGTTTACACTTTGAAGTAAATTTTCAGCATCTAAGCTCAAGTGGCAGATTTCTGAAAAATGCTTTAAAATTTAGATGTATATCCCGTTTATTCTTACATTAATCTTTTTTGGGAGTATAGATATTTTAAAACTTTGAACTTAAATAAGATTAAATGATTAGGGCTCCAAAGTTTGTAACTAGTCACTAGCAAACCTTTAATCATGAAGATATTTTTATTCTTAAGCATAGTATCTTTCTTAAAGAGCAGTATTGAGCAAAAAAGTGGGCAGTTTCACTTTGGCTAAATTTTTAGGGTTTTTTAAAATTGTGATGTAAAAACTGATTAACTATAGTCATCATTGATCATTTCTTTCTTACACATATATTTGATATTTGACATGTTACTCTTGCCCCTGAGTACTATTAGTACTTATAGTAAATGCCATATACATAAGGTTAGTATTACCTAGTCTGTCAACAGAAACAGATAATCAATTTGCTTTTTAATTATGGGAAAATAAGTAAATTCTGTTATTGGTTTTTGTTTTCCCCTAAAATCTAGGAGTCCATAGAGAAATCACCTTCTATAAATAATGATCAACTCTCTTCAGTAAAGAGCTGGAAGAAAAAATAGGTAACTATGGTTTTATATGTTGTCACTATTAGACAGATTCTGGTTAGAATAGATCAAGAAATAAAGTAGCTAAGTAATGAGTTGTTAAAAACATAAGTAACTGCCTTTGCCTTGAACCTCCATTGCCCCCTGCTGTTTGCCTTTCCTTTCAATTGTCACTTTCTATTTAATCCAACAAAACACTTGTGTGACATCATTTGTAAATAGTTACATGATTATTTGGGGGATTTTTCATTGAGCAAATATTATTTGAATGTCCACCTGTTCTAGACACTGTTAATAGAAAGGTCATCTAAGAGCTCACTGCATAGGGGAGCTTTAGTAGTCTGAGGTGTGAACAAAGATATAATACTGATAGCACAGGAAGTTGCCTATTGTAAGTTATGAAAAATATCAGAGAAAAGGGTTTTCAGCTAGTTCTTGAAGATTGGGAAATATGACACAAGAAGAAAGGTATTGCAGCAAGAAGGAACTGCAGGTGTTTGTATGTTAATATTTACAAAGTCAAGGATCAGACCAGTAAGCTCCTGGAGAGGTAGTGGCCTGATCATAAATGTGCTAGCATAATGTGCAGAGGAATTGAGACTTATACTTTTTTTTTTATTTCACATGTTTTACGTGGGCTAACTCTCTTATTCCCATTTAAAAGTGAAAATTTAGAAGTGTTGTATAAACATGCTCATGATTCATTAATTTAATAACCCATTTGATTAAGGTAAGGGAAGTTGAAAGAGTGTAGAATAACTCACAGTTTCTGTGTTGGGTGACTGGGGCATGGTGGGTTGTTCAGTTTTAGACTAATTTTAAATACCAATTCAAGTGAAGATGTCAGATAGAATGCTAATGTAAATCTGAAGTTAAAGGGAGATAACTAGGCTAGAGATAAAAATTTAGTTAAATAGCAGGCACTAAAAACCATAGAAATGAAAAGTTGTACCCCATTTGTGTACAATGAATCAAAATGTGTCTGTAAAATAAAAAATATTTTAATAAAAAAAGCCCTATGTGATTCAAATCACCCAGCAATATGGAAAAAAGAGGATCGGAGATAGACAGTTCCCTGTTTTTAAATGTTGAAAACAAAGGAAATTGAGAAGGAGCAACCAGTGAGTTTAAAAAAAAAAAAAAAAAAAAAAAAGGGAACAAAACTTTTTGTGAGTAAAGACAAGCACAAGTAAAAGAAGTTGGGAAACATTATCCATAGCAAGTTCTGCTGATGGGTCAAGTAAAATGAGCACTGAAACTAACCATTAGATTAAACATGTAGAGGAGTTACAGGATGTGCTAGTGTCTAAGCTTAATTGCAGTGGATTCAAGGAAAACCATGGGGGAAGAGAAATTGGAGAACAAACTCTTGGGAGAGTTTTTCTATAATAGCAGGGCATGAGTTTTTTTTTTTTTTATGGGAAAAATAACATATTTTATATGTTTCACCTAATTGTGTTCTTGCCCCTGACCTCTGTAGCTACCTCACTATTTGTTCCTGATCTTGGTTTCTTGATACTTGTTGCATGTTTATAAACTGTTGGGGGGAAATACACTAGGTGAAATTGCTGGTCTAATGCCAGAGTAGGTGAGATGGCATTGCAATGAAATGCAGAAGTAGAACAGTTGACCTTTGCTGCACTCTGTGGCACAGGTGCACACTGATTAATAGGTAAGGACAGGAATTCAGATCATTAGTAAAGATATCAAAAAATAGGGGCTGGGGTTGTAGGTCAGTGGTGGAGCACTTGCCTCGCATGTGTGAGGTCCTGGGTTCAATCCTCAGCACCACATAAAAATAAAATAAAGGTATCGTGTCCACCTACAACTAAAATATATATACAGATACCAAAAAGTAAAGTCCTGAGCACCAGAGTTCATATAGGAAAAGTAAAGAGCTTAAGGGGAAAATAATTGGGTAGTTCTAATATATTACATGTTTAGCTGTGAAACTCAAATTCACCAACCAAAAAGAGGACTGTACGTAGATACTTATACATATCTGTTACCTTTTCTACTCAGTCCCAATTTACAACCACCACTGAAAGTCCTAGCATACCACATTTCCAGAAAATCCAACATAAAGGAGTCTTAACTTTTCCAAATCCAAGATTATTAAAAGTGTACTGTTTTGGAGAACTGAAAAAAAATGGAGATTTCTGACTTTTGCCTTACTTAGATAATGAATGATTAAACTTTCACTTAATGATGATATTGATGTTTTGGCTATTTTAACTTCAAACTGAAGATTTTGTGTTCCAAAATAAAAATGAGGGTTAAAATAAGCAGGTAATTTGAATGTTTTTTCTGTTTGACTTCATGTATAATCCTTTCATTTTCTGATTTTAGGAAATCTGGAAAAAGAATCCAAAGAGAAGGAGGAAAAAATAAAATTAGTTACTGTGAAAGCAAAGAAAGAACTCTATTCCAGCAGAAAAGAGGTAAGCCAATTCAAAAACACAAGATTCAGTAATCTTACATTTTAGAAAATCTACAGTTTTTCTGTTCATGAAAAACTCTTAAATTTTACTCTATATTTATAATCGGTCCAGACTTTGAGGGAAGAACTTGAATCTGTTTGTTCAGAAAAGGATCAGTTGTCTGCTTCCATGAGAGATCTCATTCAAGGGGCAGAAAGCTATAAGGTAAAACAGTTATTTTAACAAGTTGTATTCATAACTAGTAAGTTTAAAAAAACTGGAAAGGGCTGGGGATATGGCTCAGTTGGTAGAGTGCCTGCCTCGCAAGCACAGGGCCCTGGGTCAATCCCCAACACCGCAAAAAAAAAAAAAAAAAAAAAAAAAAAATGGAAATCTAGGTACGGGGGCACACACATGTAATCCCAGGGACTCAGGAGGCTAAGACAAGTGCATCACAAGTTTGAGGTCAGCCTTGGCAACTGAATAAGACCCTGTCTCAAAAGTTAAAGGGCTGGGTATGTAGCTCCATACTAGAGTGCTCCTGGGTGTAATTCTCAGTACCATCAGGGAAAGAAAAAATTGAGGAAGGAAGAGATGGAAGGATGGAGGAAGGAAGGAACTGAAAATCTGGAAATGTAAAGGTCCTATCTATAAAACAATCACCTTGTATTTTTGTACTTGTTAGTAAATCTCTTTTTCCCCGCTTTTTTTGTTTTTGTTTTTGTTCTGCTTTTGTACATTATAGTGAATCCTAATGTCAAGATTTTAAGTGGTTAAACCTTTTTTTTTAACTCTTCATTGGCTTTTAAGTTTTTTTTAGTTGTAGATGTTATTTATTTTTATGTGGTGCTAAGGATCAAACCCAGTGCCTTGCACGTACAAGGCAAGCACTCTACCACTGAGCTGTAGCCCCAGCCCTGGCTAGCCATTAAATAGTGCCTTTATCTACTGTTTTCTGAAAGTAAATTCTGTTTGGGGATTTCTTAATAAAAACCAGTAAGAAAAGGATATCTGTTACTATTTAATATTGTTCTGACCAAGTTGAATGAACGTGAAGCTTCACACAAATTGTAACAGGAAAATGGAGGTATTGTTATCTGGAAGTTATATGCTTATCTACTTTAATAAAATAAGTCTCTATTATAAAAATAAAAAAATTAAATCCAACAAAATCACCAAATGCAATAAAATGTCATTACATTTCTTCATGTATTTATTTGTTCAGCAAATATTTAGATGACTGGACTGAATTCTAAGCTCTGGACCTTATGGTGGTCAGCCAAACAGACTACCTCCAACCAAATAATCCTAAATGCCTGACCTCTTAGGACTTAAATTCCAGTAGTAATAATGGGCAAACAGAAAAAAAAAAAAAGATGCAATACAGGCTATGTAGCAAAGCAAGGTGAACAGGAAGAAGTGAATGAGCAGTAATCAAACAGGATTTGACAAAAAGAAGAAAATTCCATAGTAGACAAAAAATAAAAATTTGAGAACTTTAATGAGCATTTGGGCACTTAATGAAGAAAACTTCAAAGCTTGTTTAGGGTAACTGAATATTATTTGAAATACAAATTCTCAAATTGTTTATAAGTTCAAAAACAATTTTATTAAGAATTCTAGGGTGTTTTGGGGAGGGTGTGATCATAACAATTATTCCAAACTTTAAATGGAAAATAAATTAGCAAGATTAGCTAATTTTTCTGAAAATGCAAAAAGGAAAGTGACCTCTTTACACACTAATTTTTTTCCTATCAAGCTATAGAACTATGGTAGAATTCTAATGTGAGAATCAGATTAATCTGACAAAAGAGACAGAGACTTCTGTATAACAACAACACGTACTTTTATGCCAGGCTCTCTTCTGAGTGCATTACATGCTTTAGTATGCTTAATTCTCAAAACAATTGCAAGAAGTATGGTATCAGCATCACCAGTTTATAGGTGAGAAATAAAGCATGAGAGACTCCAGGTCACAGACTTAAAGTTCTTAAGACACTTTAAAGTCCCAAAACAAATAACATAGCAGAGGTAGAATTTTACCAACTATTCCATATCTATTCTTTCACCAACTAAGCTATACTATCCCAGGAAAATTTAAAAATAGAAATCACTGCCAGGCATGGTGGCACATGCCTATCATCCCAGCAACTTGAAAGGCAGGAGAATCACAAATTCAAAGAGTTAGCTCAGACCCTAAACAATTTAGTGAGACCCTGTCTCTAAATAAAAAAAAAAAAGGGCTGGGATGTGACTCAGGGGTTAAGTGCCTCTGGTTAAATCCCTGGTACCAAAAAAAAAAAAAAAAAAAAAAAAAAAAAAAAAAAAAAAAGGAAGAAGGAAAGAAATCACTGAAGAAGGAATTAGTAACCAGCACAGTGGCACATGCCTGTGATCCCAGTCCAGTGACTTGGGAGGCTGAGGCAGAAAGATCCCAGGTTCTAGGCAGCTTCACCAATTTAGCAAGACCCCTCATATTAAGGACTAGGGGTAGCTTAGTGGTAGAACACCCCTGAATTCATCCCCAGTGCCAGAAGAGAGAATTAAAACTATTTGATAGGATTTAGTTAGCTTTTTATTTTATTGCACACACCAAAATAATTTTGGATGGGTTAGGATTTTTGAAAAGTGTTTTCTTTAATCTAGAATAAAATACTTGATCCTTTAGCAGATTCTTACATACAAAAGACTTTTCTAAATTTAAAAGCAATTTAAATAGTTTCTTAAATTGAACTTCATAAAATTCATATACCTGGTCTTCCTCTGGAGGAAATTAATGGATTAGATTATAAGGTCTCTTAGAATATAAAGGAACAAGCTCCACTGTAACTTGCTCACGAAAGAATAAGCTCATTTATAAATTTTAAATTGGAGTTTTTTAAGATCTCTTTAAATACTAAAAATACTAATCTTTTTATCATATTTTCATGTGTAGATTTATATTTTCATTGCCATATTTTTGTATAAATACTTAGTATCTCAAATGGACTATAAATCTTATGTCAGGATTGCTTGATTATACAATCTGACCTATTGAATGA
Organism: Sciurus vulgaris; assembly: GCF_902686455.1. Taxonomy (NCBI): domain Eukaryota; kingdom Metazoa; phylum Chordata; class Mammalia; order Rodentia; family Sciuridae; genus Sciurus; species Sciurus vulgaris. Next base: position 555,134 of record NW_027632872.1, on the reverse strand, counting down.
ATAATAACCTAAAGTTAAATATTTGTGTCTTTTACTGAAGAATCTTTTATTACAATATGATACGCAATCAGAGCAGTTGGATGTGGAAAAAGAATGTACTAGTAATTTTGAACATCAAATTGAAGATCTTTCTAAACAATTAAGAAATCCAACTTTTCAGGTAATTTCAAATTTAAGTAAATTCAGACATGAAAATTTTAATATCTTTTAATCTCCAATACTTTTTGCATAAAAACATTAAAATACAATCAGGAATAGGATTTCTTTCTTTCTCCACCCTCTCCCCACATACCCCCTGCCATTAGGAGATGAATTTAACAAAACAACTATCCTGTCTTGCTTATTACTCTAATCTCAGTCCCACTGGATTTGTTTTTGTTCCTGACTTTTTTCGTTTTTCTCTTTTGCTCTATTGGGGGTTCATCTGGTCTTTTACAAATTTTACCATATAAATATTAACACTGATGGGTTTTGAAATTTAACACTGTCATCCTGTGGAATTTATTTTGAAATCTTCATTTTTCACACTTTGCCAATATTCTTGTTAATGTACCTTTTCTTCCTCTCTTGAATATATTTTCTGTATGTTTACAAGAATGAACCATTTGTCCTTCCAGTGTGAAAAACTAAATTCTGATAATGAAGATCTCCTGGCTCGTATGGAGACTACAGTCTAATGCCAAGTTAGTAGAATTACACATTTTAGAAGTCCAGAAATCCAAAGCAATGGTGGACAAGGAATTGGAAACTGAAAAACTTCAAAAGGAACAGAAGATAAAGGTAAAAATTACCTGTGAAATGATTCAAATATGTATAGACATATTTTTATCAAAATGTTATTTGAGGAAAAGACTTATTGAAGGAGCATTTGTGCGTTCATTAATTGCTTAATGTATGCCAGCTCTAAATTTGAGAATCTAAGGTGTGATATTTGGATGTATATTTCTTAAATATTGAAAGGTCACCAAATTTTTTGTCTTTGGGTCAGATTTATTTTATAACCTCTAACACAAGTACTTTTCTTAACATTGGTTGAGTTGTGAGAGGTTTTATTTTTAATTTTAGGAACATTCCAGTACCATGCAAGAACTTGAAGAACTTCAGGTACAACTTCAAAAGGAAAAGAAACAGCTGCAGAAAACTATGCAAGAACTAGAGCTTGTTAAAAAGGTAAAATAAAACACCAAGAGTGGAAACTGATGTCAGTGTTCATATTATGAAGCTATTTTATACTTCAAAAAGGAATATTTTAAAATGTTGTATATAGTACTAAAATAACCCTTATAAATTTTCAGCCCCAGTAAATTGGAATTTTAATTTATTTCTCTGACTTTTCAGAAGAATCTAGGCTTTGAATCATCAGTTTGATTTTATATATCATTTTCTATACATGAGTCTTATATGACCTATGAAGATTTAGTTAATGCCAAAAGAAAACTACTGTAAGACCCACTTAAAATATTAATATTTCATAAGAGCCCTCCCAAGACTAGAACTACTAGTTGTGGTTAATGAAAGTCATAATGAAATACAGTAAAGCTAAGAAAGTTGAGCTTTTAAAATATACTTTGATTTTACGAAATTAAAAATTTAAGTATCCAACATCTCATTTGATCATTTATTTACACTGTTCTGTATTCTAGAAGAGCAGAACAGCCTGTGAATTCCTATGGCATCATGTCAGCAATCTAACAAATGAAATTAATAACTGAATCCTTTGTAAAATATTCAGGATGCCTAGCAGACTACATTGATGAATATGGAAATAGCCGATGATGAACGTTTGATGAAAGAACTAAATCAGAAGTTAAATAATAAAAACATTAAGATAGAAGATTTGGAGCAGGAAATAAAAATTCAAACACAGAAACAAGAAACCCTACAAGAAGAAGTGAGTGAATAAGGAAAATTTTGCTTTACCTTAAAATTATTTCATTGTAACAGGTTTGGGGGAGGGGGCCTTACCAGGCCTTTTTCATCTCTTTTAGGATGAGTCTGGCATAGCCTTTACTTGCAGGTCGTGTGCAGCCCACTACTAGGAGGCTGCTCTTCAAATTTCTGCTGAATACCTAGCTTCTTTTTGGATAGTTCCCATCCTATCCTAACACAGTACTAAACATTATTTAGGACCAGCAGGAATGTAAACCATTTGCCATTATGATTTGTATAGTCCATGTTGGTGCTTGATGCATTCTTTCATGTTTGTTAGTTAAGTATTTGTTATGTGAATAATAGGAAGATAAAAGTAATCTTTGTCCACAGTTTGCTGATTGTCGACAGATTAGGAAATTTTGAATAGTAGTGAAGCATTTTTTTTTAATGTAATTCTATCCATTTTATCTATATTTTTTTGAATATAGGAGTTAACTGGGGGTTGAACCCCATAGGCCCTCTACCACTGAGCTTTATTCCCAGCTCTTCTTAATTTTTGTTTTGAGACTGAGTCTCAGCAAGTTGCTAAGGCTGGCCTCAAACTTGGAATCTTCTTATCTCAGAAATAGCTGTTATTACAGGTGTGGGCTACCACACCTGACTCCATAAAATATCTTCTGTTGTTAGCAATGAAAACTATCACTTTCCCTTCAGGTTTTTTTTTTTTTTTTAGCTGTCAATGAACCTTCATTTTATTTTATTTATTTATATGCGGTGCTGAGAATCAAACCCAGTGCCTCACATGTGCTAAGCAAACACTGTATCACTGAGCTACAACCCCACCCCCCTTTAGCATTCTTTAGCTACATCTCATAAATGGGTATGTTTTATTTTAATTCAATTCAAAATATTTTTTTTGTACTGGGAATTAAACCCAGAGCACTTAACCACTGAGCCACACCACAACCCAGCCCTGTTTTTTTGTATTTTATTTAGACACAAGGTCTCGGTAAGTTGCTTAGAGCCTCATTAAGTTACTGAGGCTGGCTTTGAACTCCGATCCTCCTGCCTCAGCCTCTGGAGCCACTGGAATTATAGGTGTGTGCCACCATGCCTGGCTACATCATTATTTTTGTTTAAAATAGTTGTGGGTTTTTTTGTTTGTTATTTGTTTTTTTGGTGTCAGGGATTGAACCCAGAGGTGCTTAACCACTGAGCCATATCCCTGGCCCTTTTTAAAATATTTTATTTAGAGACAGGGTCTCACTGAGTTGCTTAGGGCATTGCTGAGTTGCTGAGGTTGGCTTTGAACTCACGGTTCTCCTGCCTCACCCTCCTGACCTGCTGGGATTACAGGCATGTGCCACCACACCCAGGAATTGTTACCTTTTAAAATAGAAGTCAGGAAACTATAGCCCACAGGCCACCTGCATGATTTTGTAAATAAAGTTTTACTGAAACAAGCCATGTTCATTTGTTTATAGTGTCTTCGGTTGTTCTTGTGTTACAACACCACAGATAAATCATTGTAATAGAGACTAGTGGCTGGCAAGACTATATTATTTTTTATTCAGCCTATTAAGAGAAGTTGACCAAGCCCTATTTTAAAGAAATTAAAAATTAGGAATTTTTTTTTCAATATTTAGCCATTTCTGGTGTTCTTTGTTCTTTCATGTATATCCAAATTCCACCAGGTATGTGTTTCCTTTTGTTGAATAGCTTCTTATATCTTAAGTATAAACTACTGTCAATTAATACTTGCAGCTTTGGTTTGTCAGAAAAACTCTTTTTAATCTGCCTTCATTTCCAAAAGATGTTTTACTGGGTATAGAATTTTATGGTATATTTTTCCTTTTTTGTATCCTGTTTGTGTTTATTCAGCTTCTTGGATGTGTAGAGTTTTTATAAATTTTTTTCAAGTTTGGTACATTTTGGCCATTACTTCCTTTGATTTTTTTTTTTGTCTCAATTATCCCCACCCACCCGAGGACTCTCATTAGATATATTAGACCACTTGATATAGTTCCATAAGTCAGTGATACGCTATTCCTTTTTTTTCTATTTTGTTTTCTTGCTTGCTTACTTGCTTGCTTGTTTGACTTTTGTACTCTCCTAGCTTCTTTTTGAATAGTTCCTATTACTATCTTCAAATTCTTTGATCCCATGCAGCAGAATATCTATCTTAGATATTGCATTTTTCATTTCCAGGAGTTCTATTTTTTTTTTTTATATTTTCCCTTTCTCCATTATATGTTTTATGTTTTCCTTTAAATTCTTGAACATATTTAATAGCTATTTTGATGCCCTTTTTTGCTAATTTAAATCCTTTTTATTTCATGTGTTTATTTCTGTTGATTGGTTGATTTTTTCTTCCCTCCTTGTCATAAGTAATATTCTTCTGCTTCTTTGTATGGGAAAAAAAAAGTAGATGTGAATTTTTCATTGTTGAATTCTAGATATTTTTGTGTTCATTTAAAAAATTAAACCTCAGTAAAGTTATTTGTATATCAGTTTTGTACTTCTGTGAATTATTTTTCATCTCTTTTAGGATGAGTCTAGAGTAGCCTTTACTTACAGGTCGAGTTCCGTCCACCACTAAAGGGGTGCTCTTCAAAGTTCTGCTGAATGCCTGTACTTAGCAAAGTGTCTTCACTCTGGCTGGTGGGGAATCAAATGATTTATAGCCCTGGGAGTTGTCCAGATTACAACTCTCTATTTATTGTTCTTTCCACAGTAGTTCTTTGCATTTCAGACTACCAGCTCTATTTCAGATTCCCATCCCTGCACCAGTTCAGAAATTGCTTCCATACAGTCAAGACAAGTAACATGTTTGTTGACCTTGTCTCAGAGATCACAATCCTACACTGCCATTGTCCAATGTCAGAAAAAGTTTTTTGCATGTATTTTGTTCCATTTCCTAGTTTATGACAGGAAGGTAAGTCTAGACTGTTCGTTACATATGGCCAGAAGTGGAACTTCCATAAAATAATTTAAGGTGGCTACAAATATTACCATACAGTAAGATTTTAGATATAAGTGGTGAGGAAGTAGCATAAAAGAAAATATTGAGATAGGTCTCAATAGTAAAATCAGATAAAAGATTGAGACATAAAGTATACATCTTACATATTTTGCTAGAGGTCTCCTATAAATTTTACTTTTAGCATCCCAGAAGCCAGAGGAAAGGGCAAAAACATCAGTTACAAGATTTGTAGTATCCACAGTAAGAAAGCAAGCTTGTGAAGAAACAACTTTTCTTGGTACCACATCATGTGAAAGAACATTCTCTCAGAATTTTATAAAGGGAGGATTGTTTGATGTAGGACTCAGACCTGACTTGTATGTCACACAGTACCTGAAGAACATTGTTAGAAAACCAAGCCACGAATGTAATCATTCATGTAACGAATGATTCAGAATCTTAGAGTAAAGGGAAATCTTTTGTTTGAAATCTTTTTTTGTAAAAATTCATGTGTGATTGAAGTTAATGTTAGTTCAGGAACCACTGATAAATTAGACTGATATTCTCAGCAATGTCCCTACAATTAATAACAGCAAATCTTCCATGCTTAGCCAGTGACCAAATCACAGCTCAAGAAAGGCAATTCCATGAGTGAACAAAGTCCAAGTGCACAGAGTTCATCTGCCTATATCCAGGGATAAAAATTAGACTACCTAGATAATTAAATACCTGGATAATTGATTACATGTTTTCCAGACAATACACCATGCATATAACATGTTTTCCAAGAAAGTTCTTCATGCAAATTGAATGGCAGAACTCTAGGTTATATTCCTGCAAGCAAACATTTGCTTTTGTGAATTAGTAAATTCATATATTTTTGACAACCTGCTGAAAGATAAGCTAGATACCTTGGAAAAACTGAAAAGGGGTGCTTATTCAAGAAGACCTCCCACTTCTCACTGATAAGTATGTAAATACAGAAATGAATGGAACCAGCAGGAAATGTTGAATTCAGAGGAGAATGATGTTCTATAGACTGGAATGAGTAAAGCTGGGGTTGAGTTGTGTCTTAAAGATAAGTTTGGAAAGAAAAAGATTAATGAAAGACTTTCTGCAGCTATAGTGTAAGCAAAAACTAAAAGAAATACTATCTTGCGAGTCTTAAGTAGTTGGAGTGAAAATCTTCACCTATAAAGGAGAAGTGACATATAATTAAACTAGGCATTACGGTTGGTATCCCAGCCACTTGAGAGGCTGAGGCAGCAGGATTTGCAAGTTCAAGGCCAGTCTCCACAATTTAGCCTGGCCCCGTCTCAAAATAAAAAGAACTGGGGTTGTAGCTCAGTGGTAAGGTGCTCCTGGGTTCAGTCTCCAATTCCAAAGAGGAAAAGAAGGAACATAATTAAAAATGTATTTTTGATCTTGTTCATGAAGGATCTGAATAATGGGGTGAAGTATTCAGTTTACTTTTAAAGATGGGGAAGATTACTGTCTGCTGTATCAGAGTATTTAGATGATAGAGAATCTGAGAAAAGTCTCCACCTCATGGCAGTGAAATCCTTGAAAGACTGTAGTAAGGACTTGTGGTAGCAAAAGAAGCATTAAGATTGTGTTTCACCCAGGTGTAGTGGTGCATGGCTTTAATCCCAACCGTTGGAGAGGCTGAGGCAGAAGGATTGCAAATTCAGGTTCAACCTCAGTAATTTAGCCAGGCCCTAAGCAATTTAGGAAGATGCTGTCTCAAAATAAAAAATAAGAAAGGCTGGGGATGTGGCTTATTGGCTAAGCATTCCTGTGTTCAATCCAGTAACAAAAAAGAAAAAAGAAAGTGTTGCATTTAAAAAAAATGTAATTTTCTCACTCTGCCTTATAAATTAAGGTAGATACATCTTAATCTCCAACCCTTCTATCATTTCCCATCTAACTTTTCAATTTAATTCTCATTATTTTCACAGCTTCTAAAAAGGGCTGTAAACCTTCTTAAGACATGGTGTTTTCTACAAGTGTATATTTCATCTTCTGTGTTTCTTTCTTTCATGACCTCATTCTCATTATTTCTTTCGTGCCCATCCCCACAGAACAGGAAGCATTTAAGACTGAAATCCTGATTCTAATCCTGAATGCTTCCTCTTCTGTGAAACCTCACTCGTAGTTTCACATAAAGTAAATTTAACCTTTAGACATGGAACCACGTAACCGTTTTTCTTTTCTAACTTGCTTTTATAACTCCTAGAGCACTTTGTAAGACTTCATGTGTACTTTGGCCTTTATAAAATACTTTTCAGAACTAGGTAAATATTTTCCAGGAAATAACTGAATTAGTTTACTACAAGAGTATAGTTAAGATACTCCTATTCCTGTTTGCCAAATAATGTAATTTAGATCAGGAGTTAGGCACACTTTTTCTATAAATGACCAAATTGTAAATCTCTGCAGCTTCAGAGACAACGAAGTCACTGTCATATAGTCTTGGTTTATTCTACAACAGGCTGCAGCCAGATTTGTCCTGCTCATTGCAGAGACTGCCTGTGGACTGCACAATGAATCCACTTATTCCTACTTGATATTTTCTGCTTCTTTGCCTCTGTAAGCAAGGAAGTTTTTTCTTTATTAAGTTTTGATTGGCTCCTTAGTGTGCTTTCATCAATAATCCCTCTCACAAAAAAATTTCTGAGTTACTATCAGAAAAAACAGATGACCAAGTAGGTATGTGCCTCTAATATGTAGAATTGTAAATATACAGACTCTTTTGAGGTACTTTTTAAAAGTAGATTTCTTATCTTTTAGAGATAGGGCAAATATAGACATACCTTTACTTCAGAGATATACACTGAATATTTACAGATGAATTGATTTTCTTTAAAATAATTCAGTGGGGATTCAGAGACTAGTTAAGGTGTAGGTCAGGGGTTGACAAACTTTCTCCAGAAAGGGCGGAATAATAAGTATTTTAGGCTTTATGGGCTACATGGTCTTTGTGGTGATTATTCAGGTCACTGTTTTAGCACAAATGCAACCATAGACTGTTTTGAATGAATGAGGCTTGCTGTTATAGTAGAACTGTATTCACAAAAAGAGCCTGTGGGTTGTACTTTGCTGACTCCTTGTCTGGGTGAGATAAGGTTGGGTGCATTGGTAATTGTTCAGCTGGATGATGGGTACACTGGAGTTTATTGTACCTTAGCCACTGCTGTCAAGAATGTTTGAAATATTCCATAATAAAAAGCTCAAAAAGTTAATATGAAGGTAAGTTAATACAAAGAAAAGACTCATCATTGGCATATTTATATTCACTAATTAAAACCTGTTTCATCTCTATCTTCTGAAATTACTTCCTGTGCTAGCTTCACTACAGTCTTCAGTGCAACAGTATGAAGAAAAAACACCAAAATCAAGCAGTTGGTTGTAAAAACCAAAAAGGAACTAGCAGATTCAAAGCAGGCAGTATGGTAATTTCTTAATTTTGTATTTTAGAACTTATTCATAGTTTATTTATGAATAATTTTATTTTTTTAATTTAACCAATATTCTCATTCTGTAGGAAACTGATCATTTAATACTTCAAGCATTGTTAAAGGGTGAGCTGGAGGCCAGTCAACAGCAAGTGGCAGTCTACAAAGTAAGGTTCTTTGTACTTTTTAAAAGACTAAAAAAAAAAAAAAAGTTTATATAGAAATGAGTTATTGGGGCTGGGTTGTGTGGCTCAGTGATAGAACGCTTGCCTAGCATATGTGAGGCACTGGGTTCAATTCTCAGCACCACATATAAATAAACAAAGGTCCACGGACAACTAAAAAAAGACCAAAAAAAAAAAAAAAGATGAAAGAAATGAGTTATCTTCCAGGGATTTTATTTATCCTGTAAGGAGTTAACCTTTAAGGATATTCAAAAGGTTTCCTCAACATTTTGAGGAAGTAGAAACAGTAAATCAGGTCGTATATAACTATGGTATACCATTTAGCTCAGGCTAGATTATTTTCATGCATTTGAAGATCCATAATACACTGTAGAATAGTTCAGAATAAAATAAATATGGCCCCAAACCTCATCTGAATCCTCTGAATGATATTGCATTCACACAAAGCAATTCACAAAATAGTTTTATGTATTTGTTTAAAATGTGTGTGTGTGTGGAGGGGGTGTGTTTGTGTGTAAAATGTCTTGAGGTATTAAATATATAGTCTGGGATTTTGGGAGGTTGATTTTTTGATTAATGTTGGTTTAAGAAAAAGTAAATCAACTTAGCATAAAAAATATTCTTTTCATATTGCTTTGCTTTTTTAATAATAACAAATGGTACCTAAAATTTTTCCTCTACTTAATTCTGTCACTTGTATATACTTATCTCAAATCTCAATTTCATGTTTTAAGGAAAATATCTTTAACCAGGGAAGATAAGGTTTACCAGAACTAAGCTTAAAGCTTTTGCCTTTTAGATTCAACTGGCTGAAATAACATCTGAGAAACACAAACTTCACGAACACCTGAAGACCTCTGCAGAGCAGCACCAGCACACAATGAGTGCACAATGAGTGCATAGCAGCAGAGGGTGTCTGCACCGCGGGAAGAGAGCCCAGCTGCCCAGGTGTGTCCTTCAGGTCAGAAGCCTCTCCCAAGGGGATTTTCTTAACTGCCAGCGAGCAAGCAGTTTACTCAGGGCTATGATCTCCTTTTTCATTGTTTTGCAGTTAAAAACACTAAATGAGCTCTTGGTTCAGCTCAACCTTCTCTACTCAAAATGCATCCTCACCTTAAGAATCATTTTAGTAACAATTTTTGCTAAAAGGAAAAACATGCACACACATTGTTTCCATTTCAACCTTGTTTTGTAATTTATGTGTGAAAGAAAATCACTTATTTATAAGAACTTTTTCTTTTAAAAGTGTTTTGACTCTTTCTGAGAACAAAATGTTTATGAAATGACATTGTAATAGAATGTTCATAGAAACCTGCTTTTTGTCTACAACATACAAAACAATTGGATACAGTAATTTTGTAGAGGTGCAGCTTTTATCTAAGTAATCTTGGCAGTAGTGTTGTAAAAGTTTACAGATCAGGTCAGGAAAGTAGATGATGTAGAATTTAATTTGTACCACTCTTGAAAACTGAAGTTCAAGTAACTTAATGTTTTTGAAGATTAAATTTTCTTTTATTTATAAGAAATAAAAAAAACCTTTATTAAGTTATGAAAGCAAAGAGTGTATTGCAAAGTTTATGGGTAGTCAGTAAATCTAAGAATTTGTCAGACAAAATTATATTCTTGAAACTCTTAAGTAGTGTAAGACTAACAGAAGTGTACTTTTTGTGCAGTTAATTGGGGCTAAAACGAATGTCAGCTATTAAGTTTCAAAAATAGATTTTCACCTTAGTTTGTTAACCTCTGCAGAAAATGAGATCATGTTACAATAGAAAATGTTTTCTTTTAAATATTATAGGCAGAACAAGCTGCTATAACTTCCGAATTTGAAAGCTACAAAGTCCGAGTTCACAACGTTCTCAAGCAACAGAAAAATAAATCTGTGTCTCAGGCTGAAACTGAAGGAGGTAAACAAGAAAGGTAAAGTCTATTTAAAAGAAATATGCAACACAGGTTCTTCACCAACTAGGTTGAAAATTCTATTTCGATTTCTTTCAAGTGTTAATTTTTTCTGTATTATTACCAATGAAAACAGTTGTTTGGCATCACTGTGACTAATATTTGATGTTCTCTTAATAGAACCTGATCATAGTAGAAATTTAGGCAACAGAATTACATATGATTAGTTTTTCCAATTTTGAAAATGGAGGAGTCAAAGGAAAAAAGTGCTTTTTAAATATACTTCTTCACCATTAATTAGGTTAAACAGAATTTGCTTAAAAATGGTTAATTCAAGAAATTTTAAGTTAAATACCAAATTTTGGTCTAGAAATATTTTTTTCTGAAATTTATGACCATCTCAATTCTATTAGAGAAGTGTATTATTTAAAGCTTCTTTGAAACTAGCATGCAGATCCCTTTTGTAAGGTACTCAAAAATACAATGGGAATAAGAAATAAGGGTTTTCTCTGGCATGCGTGTTCAGTTTTTATAAGTAGAGGTTCAGTATTCAAAGCTGTTTTATATCTGGCTCTTTATTATTCTAAACAGGACTAATGATCCTGTGGTGTTTGTATGTTTATTTTCCTGTTACTTTTTGTTTAAGACTCTATTAAATAAGGAAACTATGATTGAAGCATGATGAGATATTCTCTTTACTAGTAGTTCCAGATACAGCTGAAGTTCATTTTTTTTTATTAAAGCTTTATAGTTACACTTAGTAGTTCAGTTCATTCCAACAAACTCATATGCATGGAAATTGATTTCAGTTCTTGATCCCCTCATTTTCCCTCCCATCCTCCCTCCCCTTTCTCATTCTCCTTCTTCTACTCTGCTTGACTTTCTTTTGCTAGTCTATTAATTTATATTTGATTGGTTCTTTATATGGCCCTATCCTTCCCTTTCCCTTTCTTTTATTTTACTCTAACTTCCACATCAGACAAAACTTTTGACATTTGTTTCTGAGTTTGACTTATTTGACTTAGCATGATATTCTCTATTTTCATCCATTTACCAGCAAATGCCTAATTTCATTATTTTTTTATGGCTGAGTAAAACTCCATTGTATATATGTACCACAGTTTCTTCATCTGTTTATCTACTGATGGGCATCTGGGTTGATTCCATAATTTAGCTAATGTGAATTATGCTGCTATAACATTGAGGTGGGTATATCTGTACTATGCCAAGTTGTTTTGGGAAAATAACAAAGAGTGGAATAGCTGGGTCATATGGTGGTTCCATCCCAAGTTCTTTGAGGAATCTCCTTACTGTTTTCCAGAGTAGTTGTACTAGTCTGCAATCCCACCAACAATATACAAGTGTTCCTTTTTTCCCACGACCTTGCCAGCGTTTATTGTTTGTATTTTTGACCATCACCATTCTGACTGAACGGAGATGAAATCTTAGTGTAGTTCCGATTTGCATTTCCCTAACTGCTAGAGATATTAAACAGCTTTTCATGTATTTGTTGGCCATCTGTGTTTCTTTTGAGAGGTTTCTGTTAGTTCTTTTGTCCATTTTTTGATTATTTGTTTCAGGGGATTTTTTTATGTTAAGTTTCTTGAGTTCTACATATTAATCTCCTATCAGAGGAGCAGCTGGCCAAGATTTTCTCCTATTCTGTAGGCTCTCTCTTCATGCTCTTAATCATTTACTTTGCTGTGCAGGAGCTTTTCAGTTTGATGTCATCCCACTTATTGATTCTTGGTTTTATTTCTTGTACTTTGGGGTTCTTACTAACAAAGTTGGTGCCTACACCAATATGATAGAGTGTTTACCCTATGTTTTCTTCTAGCAATTATAAAGTTTCTGGTAATTCCTCAGTCTTTGATCCATTTTGATGGAGTTTTGTGCAAGGTGAGAGAGGGGTGTTGTAACTTCATTTTCCACATACAGCTATACAGTTTTCCCAGCACCATTTGTTAAAAAGGCTGTTATTTCTCTGAGACATATTTTTGGTACCTTAGGAAAAAGTGTCACCATTTGCAACAGCCATTTTTGAGCATACCTTAAAATTGGGTTCAGACCACTTGAATGTAAATGTTTTACGTTTCTTCTACTTTCTTATACAGTAAATACTTCTTTTTTTAAATTTGGGGGGGGTTACTGAGGATTTAACTTGGGGGCACCCGACCACTAAGCCACATCCCCAACCCCATTTTGTATTTTGTTTAGAGACAGGGTCTCACTGAGTTGCTTAGTGCCTCACTGTTACTGAGGCTGGCTTTGAACTTGTAACCCTCCTGCCTCAGCCTCCCAAGCCACTGGAATTGCAGGCGTATGCCATTGCCCTGGCCAGTTATATATTTTTAAAAAATGAAATGAAGAGGTCTGGGGCTGTAGCTCAGTGGTAGAGTACTTGTCTTGCATGTGTGTCACTAGGTTCAATCCACATAAAACACATCAATAAATAAAGGTATTGTGTCCACATACAACTGAAAAAAGAAATTAAAAAATGAAATGAATATTGTATGCATTGTGTCAAAATTATGGATTTTTAACTATTTGTTTTCTCCTAGATTTTATTCTAAGTCTAAAAAGAACTGCTTTTCTTCAGGTCTTTTCTTTCACTATAGCTTATTCTAAATATAGTTCTCATAATGGTTAATGTAGAACTAGGTGGGTTATTTTTTTAACTAATGGCATAATCTATAACAAAAATATGCTATTTTGATGCCATTTAATGTTCTGTTCCACTATATAAATTTTTAAAATTCAGAGATGACTTTTTTATTTAGTTGTTGATGGACCTTATTTTATTCATTTCTTTATATGTGGCTGAGAATCGAGCCCAGTGCCTCACACATGCAAGGCAAGCGCTCCACCACTGAGCCATAAACTCAGCCCGAGACTTCTTTTTTTGTAAATATGTAAGGTTTAAAATCTGACTATAACATCTTTTTTATTATATCTAATCCTACAGTAATTGAATAATTGGATCCTTACAATAATTATATTTGCTTTAGAATCATTAATGAGTATGACATAGAAAGATTAAATGATTAAAATATACTGGAAGCCACAAAATGGAGTTTCACCTCTTTAATGTTTATAACTGTTATATTTCTATTTTAGGGAACACATGGAAATGTTAATTGACCAACTGAAAATCAAATTACAAGAAAGCCAAAATAACTTACAGATGAATGTATCTGAATTTCAGACATTGCAGTCTGAGCATGATACTCTGCTGGAGAGACACAACAGGATGCTGCAGGAAACAGTGTCCAAAGAAGCAGAACTGCGAGAAAAGTAAGACTGCTGGCAGCCCTAATGCTATTTGTACCAGAGAGCTGTTTCTTTGTTAGAACTCCCGATGTGTTGTTCCTTGGAGTAAATACAGATTTAAAAATAAGTAGACATTTATAAAGTCTTAATAACTTTGCTTCATTTACCTTAATGCCTCCCTCTTTGGATTGTTTTTTGTCATATTTAGAACATTAATATTATTAAAAGAGTTACTGTATATAGTAGGTACCACCAAGATCCTGTCTCAAAATTAAAAAAAAAAAATAGAGAAGTCTAGGGATGTATCTCAGTGGTAAAGTGCCCTTGGGTTCAATCCCCAGTACCACCAAAAAAAGAGGGGATTGGGGATACACACACACACACACACATACTGCTAACACAAAGGACAATTGATGCCTCAAAAAAAAGAAAATGCTACTTTCCAACCCAAGTGTCAAATTATAAGTGTTTTTCTTCATTTCCAAGGGAAAACATTTAAACAACTGCTGACTAAAAATAAAATGCAGCTCACTTTTGCAACTCTACTTTCAACTTATCATATTTTGTTATCATTACATTACAATATTATACATTAGGAATATAGGCAAAATAAATAGTTTGTTGCAAAGAAGAAACTTTGGCCTCTTACAGTAGGAAGTTGGGTGGTAATATTTGTTGTGTCTTAGGGCCCTGAGAAATAGTTCTTTAAGCGTATTTCCTCAAGGGTTTTAGAGTACTTTACCTGCCTAACATGTGTTTATAGTGTATACATAATCTTATGCTAACCTGAAAAATGAAAGGGATTGATTTCTTGGCTTACACTTTTTTTGTTGTTGTTGTTACCAGGAATTGAACTCAGGGGCACTCAACCACTGAGCCACATTCCCAGACCTTTTTATTTTTTATTTAGAGACAAGGTCTCACTGAGTTACTTAGTGTCTCACCGTTGTTGTTGAGGCTGGCTTTGAACTCATGATCCTCCTGCCTCAGCCTCCTGAGCCGTGGTATTACAGGCATGTGCCACCTCACCCAGGAGCTTATACTTTTTTTAAAAATGTGTCATTTATACATTAATCATGTGAACCAAAAGTTTCAGGGAAGTTCTACCAATGTTCTAACTACTGTCAATAGGATTTCCCATGAAATTAGCTTATAAATAGTAACACTTACTTGATATGTACAGTACTTTTTCAACACTTTTTCTTACTATAGGAAAGTTATTGCAAATTGCATTGCTAACCAGGTGCAGTGGCACACACCTGTAATCCTAGTGACTACAGAGTCTGAGGCAGGAAGATTGCAAGTTTGAGGCTAGTGTTGGTGATTTAGTGAGACCCTGACTCAAAACTTAACAAATAAAAATATCTGGAGGTGTAGCTCAGTGCTAAAGTGCCCCAGAGTTCCATCTCCTCAATCCCCAGCACCACCACCACCACACAAAAAAAGAACATATATATTCAATATTGCTAACACAAATAAAGTACAGTTGATAATTGATGCTTCTAAAGGAATTTAGTGATGCATTGAATATTTTGAGTACCTACTATGTACTCCTTTAAGTACTAAAAACTGACTTTCCTGTCTTCAAAATGACTTTCTTTGTGTGGTCTCTATTATTTAAAATGTTTGAATATTCATACTTTTTCTATATGAAATTACAGAAACAGCTCCAGAGCAATGTGCAAATTATGCCAGCCAGTTACCTACATTATCCAAGGGTCCCAAGTAACAACTGGGACAGGAAAGTGAACTTCCACTAGCACAGTCATCCCGATTACATAAGAGAGGGGTTTGATCATCTAGTTTTCAAGAAGGTAAATTCAGAAGTGTCATTGATACTGCCTGAAAGCTAGAAGCCTTGCCTGGCTCTTAAATGATTCTTTATCCTGCCTAGGAAGTTGCAATTGCCGATAGTTCTTCCTTTATTTTCTTGTGCCCCTGGTTTCGATCCCTAATACCAAAGGAAAAAAAAAATTAACCAAAACCAAACATAAAACTTCAAACTACAAGTAAAACATTAAAAGTAGCTGTTCCAGGGCTGGGATATAGAGCTCAGTTGGTAGAGTGCTTGTCTCACATGCACAAGGCTCTGGGTTCATAGCTAGTGTCCGGCTGAGTACATAAAAATTACATGAAAAACTATTAAAAGTTGGCAATTCCTAGAACTATTGCTGGAGATTCTGTTTCAGTTTCAGTGACTATAGTGTAAAAACTAGATGAGGGAACTCCAGCAATTCTGATGTGCACTCAAATTTGGAAGCAACCTCAATAAACC
Source organism: Sciurus vulgaris (assembly GCF_902686455.1). Lineage (NCBI taxonomy): Eukaryota > Metazoa > Chordata > Mammalia > Rodentia > Sciuridae > Sciurus > Sciurus vulgaris. Next base: position 539,216 of record NW_027632872.1, on the reverse strand, counting down.
AAGTCTTTGTATTTAAGTTTCATATTAATTCACTCAAAATTAATACTTTACTTTTAAGACTTTTGTTATGGTATCATTTTTTATGTTTTCATGATAATAGAGAAAAGGTAGATTAATCTTATATTTATGGAAGCTGCCCCCATAAAATGACCTGAAAAATGGGTTAATAAAAGTATAATTATTTTATGCTCTAAATATAGTCATATTTTGGTCTGGGGCTGTAACTCAGTGGAAAGGTGCTTACCTGGCACATGTGAGGCACTGGGTTTGATCCTCAGCACCACATAAAAATAAATAAATAAAATAAAGAATTGTATCTACTATAACTAAGAATATTTTAAAATTTTAAAATTTATAACTAAGAATATTTTAAAAATTTAAATATGTATATATAGATATATATATATAGTATATTTATTATGATGAACCATGAAGAAAGTTCCTTGCCTAAATCACCCAACAGAGTCTCTGAACCAAAGTTCTTTATCTGAGCTATAGAACACAGAAAAGAATTCTAACTAGATGCAGCTGGTCATCTAGGCTTTAACACAGCAGTACATTATAGATGCATCAGTGACAGGTTGGTTCATACATACACTCGTAGTTGTCCTAGGGATTCTCTTGAAGAACCAGTTGAGAAAGGCTGAGTCAGCATATGAATTAAGTTCCTTTCACTCTTCAGGTTATGTTCAGTACAATCTGAGAACCTGATGCTGAAGTCTGAACATGCCCAGACATAAGTCAGCTCACATCCCAGAATGAGGTCCTCCACACAGATCAAGTGTGACATTTGCAAGAGGAGCACAGAAAGACAATGGAAACTTTACAGCAGCAGCTCTCTAAGGTGAAAGCTCAACTCTTCCAACTCAAGAGTTGAACCATCCACAAGAAGTATGTATGTACCCATGGTAGTATTAGTTGTTCATGTTTTTCACATATTTATGTCATTCGGATACACTGTTCACAAATTCACAAGAAAGTTAAAATTTTACTAGATGGCAACCATTGTCTGTTCTTTGATTAATGAATTTTGAATATGCTGCTTACTGAGAACATATTTTAACCATTTGAACCCTTCTTGGTTATACTCAGAGCAGGCAGCCTGTTTTACCTCTTAAAATACTGATTCTCATGAATTTATTACCTTCCCTGTAAATAAGTATTTCTTTTTCTCAAGACATTCAAGACATACTCTTTGTAATGGAAAATACTCTAGTTCTAGTATTTGCCACTGGATACTTCATGTTCTCCATTATAGATGTCAAATATGCTTATTTAGCTGAAAACATTAGAGAGAGAGCAAGGGGCTTTAAAACACCCAAGCAATACTGAACTCAGAATTGTTGGCCAGTGCAACTTCTTTTCTTTCTAATTTTTAATTAGTTGGAGTCTTAACACCCTATATTCTACTCCCAGGAAGAAATGGGAAAGTGTCAGCCATCATGATGCTGTATTTGAGTCATAAGTTCATTTTGTTTGTTTCCCAACAGATAATGTTGTCACCATAACATGATAGCTACAGGTCATTTGTCAGGGTCAAAAACCAATTTCAGAGACTTTTAACATATACTAAGAGTCAAAATAGGAAGTTAGCAGCCAGGAAAAATAGGTCACACAAGATATTATATTCTAGGAATCAACAAATAAGCAATTGGTAAAATATCAGAACCCCAGGAAAATGCTTCAGAAAGGGCAGAGAGCTAAATTAGAATTGAAAGAATAGTAGAGGCAACTTTATGGGATAAAAAAAAATTTGGATTAGAAATCAGGTCTCTAACAGCTATTAGACCTTGGATGAACTCATTAAATTTCTCTGTACTTCTTGTTGAATTAATTCAGATTTCTTAGATGCAATAAAGTATTTTGAAACTATATTATAAACATGACAGAACGTTCATTATCAGCACCATCAGATCTCCTGCCCAGCAGACTGCAGCAGTGTTTTGTGACGGAAAGAATGCAGTGACAGGAAATACCTGACCCACAAAATAGCTAGAATCTACTTTTAGAATTTTTACCAAAATTTACTTAACAAGTTTAACCCTCTCGCATAAATTAATGAACATAAGTAGTACAACATTATGATCTTTGTCTTATCCAACAGGTTTATCATAGCTAGATGGTAGAAATTTAAAGCTTCTGCTCAAATGACTAAAATGGTTAAAAATTCAGTGACCATTTTTCAGACTTCTTTCTTCATATTCCATTTACTTTTCTTCTAGTTCTTTAAGTTCCTTATCCTTTGCCATCCCCAGGATCATTTTATTTTTTTGAGTATCTTTGTTAAAAGTTGAATCCATCAGTTTTGAACAATCTTACACCCTTTAAAAAATATTTAATAGGCCCAGCTTCTTCCCACCAACCTTTGAAGAACCTTCAAGAAAGGAGGAACCCAGACTTCCCCCTTCTAGATATGCACACTGTAACCCGGAAGAGGAAGAAGGAATGGAAACAACTGATACTGAGTCCTTATCTTCTGCCAGCACACACACACAGTCTTTAGAGCAACTTCTTAATTCTCCTGAAACTAAACTGGGAACGTTACTCAGTCTAAATATTTCTTTTATTTAATTTCACTCTCTTGTTGAATTAATATTACTCTAATTTTTATGTGCCTTTTGAGCCACTTTCTGATAAAGTACTTTCAATATTCTACCACCTATTCTAGTGAAAACTTTCCTGCAGTGTGAAACAGATCTCTTTTTAAAATAAAATGTTAGTTCTACCCTACACTTGAGCCAGAAATATGGTTGAAAGTCCTATAATGGCATTAGCAAGTAAAGTAGTCTCTCACTCTTCTAAGATACTGGTAATTTCTGTTTTTCTTTTCTTTGGAGTCGTGCTAAATTTGCTGTGGTAAATGTAGTTCTGGTATATTTTGTTCTTATCTGTAATGAATGTTACTTTGTATAATTGAGGGGGAACTGTCATCTTTCTGAAGTTTGGGACCACCTGGAATAAGAGCCATTTGTATCCATGGTCATTGACTGTATGGGTGAAAAGTGTAAGTCATAATTCCTTCAGGTGGAGTTCATAGTTATGACAGGGAGTCATCTGGTGCTGTGGCAGCAGCCTACAGAATCAGACTTGGCTTTGTGATTTTTGCCAAAATTACTTTGCAATCCTGAGCCAGATCCCTTATCTATAAAAATTTGAATAATGCTACCCCTCCCACCTCATAGAAGATTTCTTATTGGGGTTCATGATATAAATGAGCTGTAAATGTTAATGCTTCCCTAATTCATAAGTGAAAAAATGTAAGCTTATGGGACGTTGGATGGAAAGAGGGTGTGTACTGAAACCAATAAAATGATTTGACCTGTGGGAGTGCCAGCATGCCTGATGCCTTGGGTTGGGTCCCCAGCACCACCAAAAAAATAAAATCAAATTAAAAACACAAGCTTTGACATATTTAGAATTAGAGGCTCATAGGCCTTATTCATTTTTAAACTATATGCATTACAACACAGATTCTGTCATATTTGTGTTATTCAACATGAAACCTTTAAATTGGTATGTTGAATAGATGAATGGCAAACAAAGCTGACTTACATAATTGCAGAGTTCTTACTTTGCACTTACTTTACAAAAGTTCTTACTTTTATATGTAAATGTTTTTCTTATTTAGAATCTTTATCTGTAATCTCTGCTTTGAAAATTAACTCTTAGAACAACATATTGCAGAACCTCCTTTATGGCATGCTGAATTCACCAAAGAAGAATTGGTTCAGAAGCTCAGCTCCACCACAAAAAGCGCAGATCATTTAAATGGCCTGCTTCGGGAAACAGAAGCAACCAATGCCATTCTTATGGAGCAGATCAAAGTGAGGTAATAAAAACGTGGCCACCAGGAGAATGCTCTGCACCAATTTGGTTGTCTGACCCTCTGTACATACCCAAGTATAAATCTTCACATTTCAGATGTATCCCTAACATCTTGATTCCTTACATTATATTCCTTATGGGAAGAAATATTGATTGCTTTTATATCTTAATTGCTACTATTTCTAAAAATTCATAATAGATTTAAAAATTGGAGAAATATTTACAAGTTCCACATAAGCTCAAGTAAAACTTAATATGGGGCTGGGGTTGTGGCTCAGTGGGAGATCGCTTACCTAGCATGTGTGAGGCACTGGGTTTGATCGTCAGCACCACATATAAATAAATAAAATAAGGGTCCATTGACACTAAAAAAATATATAAAATAAGCATGGGAGTATGTGTCCTTCAGTCCTAAACAATAGAGTACTTCTAACTCAAATTATTCACCTGATGTTTATGACCCTAAACTTACCCAGCACAGTGGTAGGTAGAAATGGCAAAGTGGCATAGGAAGTTTCTCCTCTTTAAAGTCAACATGAATATCCAGGAGTGTTTCAGAACAGTTGAAGATAACTTAAATGAGATATTTCCACCCTGGCTCATTGACAAGAATAAAGTCATGGTAATTGTTGAGCAGTGTTCATGACCCAGGTTCTGGACTTTACATGTATATTGTCTTAGTTAACCCTCACAGTCACTGGAAATTGAGCTGGCAAATGGTGGAGCAAGGTTCTGACTCCTGTGTGAGAAGTGCTTGCTTCTGCCTCTGCATGTTGTTGCTCCAAGTAGATCTGCCCTGTCTCTGCGCAGGCTACAAGGAATCCTTGTTAGATTTTTTTTTTTTTTTTGGTGCTGGGGATTGAACTCAGGGCCTTGTTCATGCAAGGCAAGCACCCTAAAAACTGTGCTGGGGATTGAACTCAGGGTCTTGTTCATGCAAGGCAAGCACCCTACCAACTGAGCTATATCCCCAGCTCTAGATTGTATTTTTAATACTGAATTATTTACTTATTTACAGAAAATTATACACCTATATCTATCTATATATACACCATATGGACTATATATACATATATTTCTTATTTACAAAATATATATATGTATAATGAAATTCCATCAATACCTCAATATTTATCTATAAAACATTTTTCCACTAATTGAAATATGATTGTATCTAACTAAATCATTAACTAGAGCAATAAGCCTAACTGAGGTATTCAAATGCTATATTTCCACAGATATACACTCACTTGATTTCTTGGACCCTCTGGTCACTTTTTTTTTTAATTTTTTTAAATTGTAAACAAATGGGATACATGTTGTTTCTCTGTTTGTGCATGGTGTAAAGGCATACCATTTGTGTAATCATAAATTTACATAGAGTAATGTTCTTTGATTCATTCTGTTATTTTTTCACTTCCCCCCACCCCTCCCACCCTTCTTTACCCTCTATACAGTACTTCCTTCCTCCATACTTGCCCCCCCTCCCTAACCCTAACTCTAACCCTAACACAAACCCTTCCCTACCCCCCATTATGTGTCATCCTCCACTTATTAACGATATCATTCGTCCTTTGGCTTTTTGAGATTGGCTTATCTCACTTAGCATGATATTCTCCAGTTTCATCCATTTGCCTGCAAATGCCATAATTTTATCATTCTTTATGGCTGAGTAATATTCCATTGTATATATATACCACAGTTTCTTTATCCACTCATCAATTGAAGGGCATCTAGGTTGGTTCCACAGTCTGGCTATAGTGAATTGAGCAGCTATGAACATTGATGTGGCTGTATCTCTGTAGTATGCTGATTTTAAGTCCTTTGGGTATAGGCCAAGGAGTGGGGATAGCTGGGTAAAATGGAGGGTCCATTCCAAGTTTTTCTAAGGAATCTCCACACTGCTTTCCAGAGTGGCTGCACTAATTTGCAGCCCCACCAGCAATTTATGACTGTACCTTTCTCCCCACATCCTCGCCAACACCTGTTGTTGCTCGTATTCTTGATAATCGCCATTCTAATTGGGGTGAGATGGAAGTCTTAGGGTGGTTTTGATTTGCATTTCTCTTATTACTAGAGATGTTGAGCATTTTTCCATATGTTTGTTGATTGCTTGTAGATCTTCTTCTGTGAAGTGTCTATTCATTTCCTTAGCCCATTTGTCGACTGGATTATTTGAAATCTTGGAGTAGAGTTTTTTGAGTTCTTTATAGATTCTGGAGATTGGTGCTCTATCTGAAGTATGATTGGCAAAGATATTCTCCCACTCTGTAGGCTCTTTCTTCGCATTGCTGATAGTTTCCTTTGCTGAGAGAAATATTTTAGTTTGAATCTATCCCAGTTATTGATTCTTGCTTTTATTTCTTGTGCTATGGGAGTCCTGTTAAGGAAGTCTGATCCTAGACCAAGAAGGTGAAGATTTGGACCTACTTTTTTCTTCTATAATCTGCAGGGTCTCTGGTCTGATTCCAAGGTCCTTAATCTATTTTGAGTTTAGTTTTGTGCATGGTGAGAGATATGGGTTTAGTTTCATTCTGTTGCATATGGATTTCCAATTCTCCCAGCACCATTTGTTCAAGAGGCTATCTTTTCTCCATTGCATATTTTTGGACCCTTTGTCTAGTATGAGAAAATTGTATTTATTTGGTTTTGTGTCCGTATCCTCTATTCTGTACCATTGATCTACCTTTCTATTTTGATACCAATACCATGCTGTTTTTGTTACTATTGCTTTGTAGTAGAGTTGAAGATCTGGTATTGCAATATCCCCTGTTTCACTCTTCCTGCTAAGGATTGCTTTAGCTATTCTGGGTTTCTTATTCTTCCAGATGAATTTCATAATTGCTTGCTCTATTTCTGTAAGGTACGTCATTGGGATTTTAATTGGAATTGCATTGAATTTGTATAGCACTTTAGGTAGTATGGCCATTTTGACAATATTAATTCTTCCTATCCAAGAACATGGAAGATCTTTCCATCTTCTAAGGTGTTCTTTAATTTCTTTCTTTAGTGTTGTATAGTTCTCATTGTAGAGGTCTTTCACCTCTTTTGTGAGATTGATTCCCAAGTATTTTATTTTTTCGAGGCTATTTGAATGGGGTAGTTTTCCTAATTTCTCTTTCTGAAGATTCATCACTTATGTATAAAAATGCGTTGGATTTATGGGCATTGATCTTGTAACCTGCTACTTTACTGAATTCACTTATGAGTTCTAAGAGTTTTCTGGTGGAATTTCCAGGTTCCTCTAAATATATAATCATGTCATCAGCGAACAGGGATAGTTTGAGTTCTTCTTTTTCCAATCGTATCCCTTTAATTCTTTGGTTTGTCTAATTGCTCTGGCTAGAGTCTCAAGAACGATGTTGAATAGAAGTAGTGAAAGAGGGCATCCCTGCCTTGTTCCAGTTTTTAGGGGGAATGCTTTCAGTTTTTCACCATTTAGAATGATATTAGCCATGGGCTTAGCATAAATGGCCTTTACAATGTTAAGGATTGTTCCCACTATCCCTCTTTTTTCTAGTGTTTTGAGCATGAAGGGGTGCTGTATTTTATCAAATGCTTTTTCTGCATCTATTGAAATAATCATGTGATTCTTGACTTTAAGTCTATTGATATGGTGAATGACATTTATTGATTTCCTGATGTTGAACCAACCTTGCATCCCTGGGATGAAGCCCACTTGATCATGGTGCACTATCTTTTTAATATGTTTTGGTATGCGATTTGCTAAAATTTTGTTGAGAATTTTTGCGTCGATGTTCATTAAGGATATTGGTCTGAAATTTTCTTTCCTTGATGAGTCTCTGTCTGGTTTAGGTATCAGTGTGATATTGGCTTCATAGAATGAGTTTGGGAGGGTTCCCTCCTCTTCTATTTTATGGAATACTTTGAGAAGTATTGGAATGAACTCTTCTTTAAAGGTTTTGTAGAACTCGGCTGAGAACCCATCTGGTCCCAGACTTTTCTTTGTTGGTAGGCTTTTGATGACTTCTTCTATTTCAGTACTTGAAATTGGTCTATTTAAAATGTGTATGTCCTCCTCGTTCAGTTTAGGCAATTCATATGTCTCTAGAAACCTGTTGATGTCTTCAAAATATTCTATTTTGTTGGAGTATAGATTTTCAAAATAGCTTCTAATTATATTTTGTATTTCAATCCTGTCTGTTGTGATATTTCCTTGTTCATTCCGAATTTTATTGATTTGGGTTTTCGCTCGTCTTCTCTTTGTTAGTGTGGCTAAAGGTTTATCAATTTTGTTTATTTTTTTGAAGAACCAACTATTTATTTTGTCAATTTTTTGTATTGTTTCTTTTGTTTCAATTTCATTGATTTCAGCTCTGAGTTTAACTATTTCCTGTCTTCTACTACTTTTGGTGCTGGTCTGTTCTTCTTTTTCTAGGGCTTTGAGCTGTAGTGTTAGGTCATTTATTTGTTGAGTTTTACTTCTTTTATTAAATGCGCTCCATGAAACAAATTTCCCTCTAAGTACTGCTTTCATAGTGTCCCAGAGATTTTGATATGATGTTTCTTTGTTCTCATTTACCTCTAAGAATTTTTTAATTTCCTTCCTAATATCTTCTGTTATCCATTCATCATATAATAGCATATTGTTTAATCTCCAGATGTTGGAATAGTTTCTGTGTTTTACTCTTTCATTTATTTCTAACTTCAATCCATTATGATCTGATAGAATACATGGTAGTGTCTCTATCTTCTTGTATTTGCAACATTAGCTTTGTGGCATGATATATGGTCTATTTTAGAGAAGGATCCATGTGCTGCTGAGAAGAAAGTATATTTGCTCTTGGTTGTATGGTATATTCTATAAATGTCCGTTAAGTCTAAATTATTGATTGTGTTATTGCGATCTATGGTTTCTTTGTTCAATTTTTGTCTGGAAGATCTGTCCAGTGGTCAGAGAGGCGTGTTAAAATCACCTAGTATTATTGTGTTATGGTCTATTTGGTTTCTGAAATTGAAAAGGATTTGTTTGACATACATGGATGAGCCACTGTTTGGGGCATAGATGTTTATGATTGTTATATCTTGCTGATTTATGCTTCCCTTAAGCAGTATGAAATGACCTTCTTTATCCCTTCTGACTAACTTTGGCTTGAAGTCCACATTGTCTGAAATGAAGATGGATACTCCAGCTTTTTTGCTGAGTCCATGTGCATGGTATGTTTTTCCCCATTCTTTCACCTTTAGTCTATGGGTATCTTTTTCTATGAGGTGAGTCTCTTGTAGGCAACATATTGTTGGATCTTTCTTTTTAATCCAAATCTGCAAGTCTATGTCTTTTGATTGATGAATTCAGGCCATTAACTTCAGGTTTATTATTGAGATGGGATTTGGTTTCCCAGTCATTTGGTTCATTTTTTAAATTTTATTTATTTATTTGTTTGACACAACTTGGTTCCTCCTTTATTTGACAATTCCTTTAGGATAATTCCTCCCTTTGCTGATTTGCTTCTTTGTTTTTCATCTCTTCCTCATGGAATATTTTGCTGAGAATATTCTGTAATGCTGGCTTTCTTTTTGTAAATTCTTTTAGCTTTTGTTTATCATGGAAGGATTTTATTTCATCGTCAAATTTGAAGGTAAGTTTTGCTGGGTATAAGATTCTTGGTTGGCATCCATTTTCTTTCAGGGCTTGAAAAATGTTGTTCCAGGCCCTTCTAGCTTTTAGGGTCTGGATTGAAAAAATCTGCTGATATCCATATTGGTTTCCCCCTGTATGTAATTTGGTTCTTTTCTCTCACAGCCTTTAAAATTCTGTCTTTATTTTGTATGTTAGGTATTTTCATTATAATGTGCCTTGGTGTGGGTCTGTTGTAATTTTGTGTATTTGGAGTCCTATAAGGCTCTTGAACTTGATTTTCCATTTCATTCTTCAGATTCGGGAAATTTTCTGATATTATTTCATTGAATACATTGTTCATTCCTTTGGTTTGTTTCTCTAAGCCTTCCTCAATCCCAATAATTCTTAAATTTGGCCTTTTCATGATATCCCATAGTTCTTGGAGATTCTGTTCATGATTTCTTACCATCTTCTCTGTTTGTTCAACTTTGTTTTCAAGGTTAAACATTTTGTCTTCAATGTCTGAGGTTCTGTCTTCCAGGTGTTCTATCCTACTGGATATGCTTTCTATGGAGATCTTAATTTGGTTTATTGTTCCTTCATTTCAAGGATTTCTGTTTGTTTTTTTTTTTTCATTATCTCTAACTCTTTATTGAAATGATCTTATGCTTCCTGTATTTGCTCTTTTAACTGTCTTTTGATGTGATCATTCAATGCCTGCATTTGCTCTCTCATCTCATCATTCACTGCGTGCATTTGCTCTTTCATCTCATTGTTTGCTTCCCTGATCATTTTAATTATGTATATTTTGAACTCCTTTTCTGTCATTTCTTCTGCCATGCTGTCATTGGGTTTTATTGATATAACATCTAGATTTGTTTGCAGCATTTTCTTTCCTTGTTTTCTCATATTGTTCAGGTATCAGTGGACTGCTGAGATATTGTAGGTTTCCTCTATTGACTTACAATGTCCCTGAAGTTTTCTATATATATCCCCTCTTAGCCTTCAGTAGGCTGAAGTCTTGGAGGAAGTTGATAATGCGGTGCTCCACAAGGAAGCTGCCTCTCTACTAGTGGTGGCCTTGAGATTGGGTATATTCCCTGCTAGTGGGCAGAGGTGCCTCCACTTGTTGACCAATGGTCATCCAAAGGGGAACTAGACTGCAGGCTGAGGCAAGGCCTGTTTGGGCCTGTGTCTCTGGTTTTACCGTCTTGTGGGAAAACCTCACCCGGCAGGGAAGACTCACCCGGTGGGGAGGTGTCGTTGGTCAGTTCCCTCCTAGAGGTTCCCTCAATTTATAGCTACCGCCTGGGCTGGGCTGCCTTCCTCTGCAAAGTTCCCAGGGGCCCAGCCCTACCTCCTGGGCCTGGGAGCCTCACCCTTCGCAGATGAATCTCCTTAGGCTGCCCCTCCTCAGAGAATCTGCCCGCAGTCCTGGTTCCTTCGCTGCGCCCCTAAGCGTGTCTCTGTGGGGCTCTTCCACCAAGAAGCCTCCTAGATCCTGGGACCCTGCTGTGCACCTAATCGCCTGGCTATGCGGCCCCTCCTCTGAGCAGCCACCTGGGGCCCCATACAATTGCTCTGAGTCCCAGAGACCCGCCACACACCTCTTCCTCCAGACAGCCACCCAGTATTCCGGTGTGGTCACTAGGAGTCCAAGCAACTCACTGCGTGCCTCCTCCCACCAACCACCCGTAGGCCTGGGCAATCAATCGCTCCGAGTCGAAATGACCCTCCCCGTTCCTCCTCCTCCTCCTGGTAACCCCCCAGGTGTTCAGGAGCGGTCGCTCTGAGTGGCTCTGAATCCATGTGACCCACTGCACGCATCCTCTGGGCAACCGCCCCGAGCTCTGGTGCGGCCACTCGAGACCAAACAACCCACTGCGCTTCTCCTCCAGGCAGCCCCCCTGTGTTCAGGAGCGGTCGCTTTAAGTCCAAACAACTCACCAGTCCCCTCTTCCTCTGTTCAGCCCCCTGGAGCTCTACTGCAGTCACTGCGAGTCCAAACAACCCGCCGCGCTCCTCCTCCTCCTCCTACTCCTCCGGGCAGACCCTGGTGTTCAGAAGTGGTCTGAGTCCAAACAGCTTGCCGCGCCGCTTCTCCTCTGGCAACCGCCTGTAGCTCTGGTATAGCCACTCCAAATCCAAGCGGCCGCGCTCCTCCTCCTCCTTGTCCTCAGGGCAATCCCCGGTGTTCAGAAGCGTCGCTCTGAGTCCAAACAGCTCCCCGCGCGGCTTCTCCTCTGGCAACCGCCTGCAGCTCCGGTACAGTCACTCCTAATCCAAGCGGCCACGCTGCTCCTCCTCCTCCTCAGGGCAGGCCCCGGTGTTCTGAGTCCACACAGCTCTCCTCGCCGCTCCTCCCCTGGGCAGCCACCGAAGCCCCAGTGGTTGCTCCGAGTCCCAGCGCTGTGCTGAGCGGCCTCCTCTCCAATGCTCCCAATTGTCCGAGTTCACTGCTCCAGCGGGGGGAGGGGCATCTCGCCGGCAGCTCTACTTCACAAAGTTCCCTGCGTTCCGGGACTACCGTCCCATCCAGGACGCTTCCCCAATGGGAGAGACTCACCCGGCTGCTTTGAGTTGGTCCCAAGTCTATCAATATCTCCTCTTTTGAATCCTGAGTCCTGGAGCAATATGAAATGGAGCCACCCTCTAGGCCGCCATCTTGAAACCTCCTTCTGGTCACTTTTTAAAAATGACCCTGGATTTTATGACAGAGTTCGCTGAATTCCATGGCTAATCGAAAATCATGAAATACAGTATAACAAAAACTATAGTTTGGTTTAAACCTGGAAATCCTCCTCAAAGATTTTAATTTCCTAACTACCTTTTTCATATCATTCTTTGCCTCATTTTTCTGGTAATAGTTAATGATGTCTTAGGCTTCTGAATGTTCACTTTATCCTGAAATAGAATTTTGTTTTGATCAAGAGCCGTTCACTGTGGGTATCCTGTCTGCCTGGGCTGTGTGAGAAAGGCAAGGGCGGAGGGTTAGTAGAAGTGGTGGACATTTATTTCAGTGCCTGTTCTCGAACTTGCTCACCTTCCTCAGCTCATGTTCTACAGATTAGGTGATGAGAGCATCATGATACCAGCTTATGTCTGCCATGGCTCATTTTCTAGATTTCCCATTAGTCCCCCAGTTTTCAGCCCCCATTTCCATGATGTGCTGTGCTTCCAAGGCAGGAACTTTGCATCCCCTACTCTTATTAGTGGTACTTAGAAAGGCACTGGAGTGAGTCAGTTCCACTCCTTTATCTACTTCCCGTCTTCTTGGAATTTCCTGATATAGATCATTTATTCTTTTCTCCTAGGGCTTTCTTTATTGTCATGGGGAGGCAGATGTTCGAAGAAAAGAAAAATGCATGGGTTCAGTCTGCCATGTTTACCAGAAACTGGTAAAAACCTATTTTTAACTCATTTCTCTAACAGCTCCTCAAAAGTGAAATAAGAAGATTGGAAAGAAATCAAGAGGGAGAGAAGTCTGTTGCTAACCTGGAGTACTTGAAGAATGTCTTGTTACAGTTCATTTTCCTGAAACCAGGTAGTGAAAGAGAGAGACTGCCTCCGGTTATAGATACAGTGTTGCAACTCAGCCCAGAAGAAAAGGGAAAAACTTGCTACCATTGCTCAAGGTATGTGAAAGGAGCTGCCACTTCTGTTTACTATTTACACTAACCATTAGCCTGTAGTTAAGAATGTATGTGCCTATACATATTTCATGATACTATAATTTTTAAAATTATATCATTTAAATTTTGTTCACTTGATTGATTCTATCATATGTGTAGCCTGCAACTAGATTTGGAAAGCTGACTTTTTAACATTTGGGGGCAGCAATAGTACATTTATATAATTTTAACACTCAGGAAAATATAATACATGGCTTATTTTGATCTTATCACTCTTTGAGTTTGGATTTGTATTGTGGTGTTGAGTTCTGGTATTGACTTGAATGTGGTTTTGTTTAGATCATACTTTCTTCCTATTTATTTATTTATTTATTTATTTATTTTGGTACCTGGGGTTGAACCGAGGGGTGCTTAACCACCAAGCCACATTCACAGCAGTATTTTATATTTCATTTAGAGACAGGGTCTCAATGAGTTGCTTAGGGCCTCATTGATGAGGCTGACCTTGAACTTATGATCCTCCTGCCTCAGCCTCCCAAGCTGCTGGGATTACAGGTACATGCCACTGTTCCTGGCATACATTAAAAAAAAAAAAAAAAAAAAAAAAAAAACGTATTGAGCTGTTCCTCTCCTACTTTACCTCTATCTTCTTCCCACCTGCAGACAGTCCTGGAACATCAGGACAGTGGCCCATATCCTGCAGTCCACTTTCCAAGTGAATGAAGCTTTTCAACTGTCCTATTGTGGAGTTTAAATTTTCATGTCAATTAAGTTGGATGGTGTGTTGCATAAACAATTTGAAATGCTTCTCATACAGCTGCTGAGTTCCTGGTTTCATACTTCATCTTGATATCATGGTTTTATTTTGGGGTTAGTTTTTTTGTTTGTTTTGTTTCAGTTTTTGTTTTTATTCTTGTTTGTTTTTTGACATGGAGATCTCACTATGTTACCCAGGCTGGTGTCAAACTCCTGGGCTAAAACAATTTTCCAGCCTTAGCCTCCCAAGTAACTGAGACTACATGCATACATCACCATGCCTGGCTTGGGTTTCATTTTAAAACATCTCTATTTTTAACATTTGCAAGCATGCAGAGAGATTACAATAGTGGCTTTTGTAGCTGTCACCCATCTCTAACAATTTTCAACTCATGGTCAGTCTTTTCACAGAGATAGGGGAGCACTAGAGATTTCAAAGCAAATTGCACACATCCTTTCATTTCCCTGAATTCTTCCATCGTCTGCATTCAGTCCATTTTTATATACATGGTTCTTGTAAAAAGACTGAACTGTCTTAAGTATCACAAATAGGGCTCATACATTGCATTTGATTGATTTCCTTTGTTGTGTTGTGTTTTGGTTTTGGTTTTTCATTGGAGGAATGTATTATGTTTCATTTTGGATTTTTCAGGGGTTTTTGTTGTTCTTGTTAATTTAGTACTGAGGGTTGAGCCCAGGGATTCTTTACCATTGCGCTACATCCCCGCTTCCTTTTTTTTAAGACAGGGTCTCACTATATTGCTGAGGCTAATCTGGAACTTGCCATCCTTCTACCTCACTCTCCAGAATAACTGAGATTATAGGCTTGTACTTCTGCACCAGGCAGCTTGTGTTTTGTTGTTGTATGTTTAGATTCTTTATTTTTTTTCCTTTTTAGGATATAGTAATTCCATGTTCCTGTGTTAAACATGCCATTTATTAATTGAGGAAATTCGTCATTTGTCCTATAGTAGTTAAGTATTCTGGATTTGGCACTTGAAGGTAGCAGTATTTGTTCCATTATTGTACATAAATAGGAAGTTAATTCTCTGATTAGATCCAGATGCAATTGGGTGGGTACAGAAATACCTTTTAGGTAGTGCTGTGTATGTTCTGAGACATCACATGACCCAGAATGTATGGATGTACCACTTTTGACTGATTTTCTTATCTTGTTGGTTCTTTAACATGTTTCTCTGTCCCTGTAAATACTAAGTAAACTGATAAATTTAGAATAGTCCTCAGTTTGAGTGAGCAGAAACATCTGGTGCATTTATTAAAACTCAGATGGCAGCTGGGTGCAGT
Organism: Sciurus vulgaris; assembly: GCF_902686455.1. Lineage (NCBI taxonomy): Eukaryota > Metazoa > Chordata > Mammalia > Rodentia > Sciuridae > Sciurus > Sciurus vulgaris. The sequence continues at coordinate 524,117 of NW_027632872.1, read as the reverse complement.
GATGTATGCCTGTACTCCAGTGGCTTGGGAGGAGAGGTAGGAAGATCACAAATTCAAAGCCAGCCTCAGCAGTTTAGTGAGGCCCTAAGTAACTTATCAAGACCCATCTCAAAATAAAATATAAAAAGAGCTGGGGATATGGCTGAGTATTTAATCCCTGGTACAGGGGAAAAAAAAAGCTGGACCCCCCCACCTACAATTTTGCATTTTTATTTCTTTATTTTTGGTGCTAGAAATCAAACTCAAGGCCTCATACATGCTGCTAGGCAAGTGCTTTACCACCTAGCTACACCTGTAGTTAATATATTGCATTTTAGCAAGTTGATGCTGATAATCCTTGTCTGAACATCATACTTTCAGAACCCCTGATCTAAAAGCCTGGTAAGATTCAGACCTAATTATTTGCAGAAATACTTCATATATAGTATTGATAGTTTCTTTGAATCTGTTTTCCTATATCTTCATAGTGATGGAGGAATATTCTCAGTACTGATGATAATCTCTCTTTTTTTTTTTTGCTATTGAGTGTATTACCATAGCCACAAGAGTATTTTTGTCACAAGATCCAAAATAAGAACATATCATGTATATTTTTAGTAAGATAGTTACCCTAAGTCATAAATTTGCTTTTATATATATATTATCCTTTTTATTTAAAAACTAAACTTATTTCTTCATTTTAAGAGTAACATGTATTCTTGGGACTGGGGAGATATCTCAGTTGGTAGCGTGCTTGGCTTGCAAGCACAAGGCCCTGGGTTCGATCCCCGGTACCACAAAAAAAAAGAAAGAAAAAGAATAACATGTTTTCTTAAATTTAAAGATAATTTTATTAGAACAATAATACATTATCCAACTATTTAGCATGTATAATAGTTCCCTTTTAAAAGTCCAGCATGTTTAATGTAATATAAGTGATACAAACACCCAAATGGTTCCTATTAAGTTGAAGGTCTATTAATTAAAAGATCTAAAGAAGACTAAACTAGAAATTTTTTTTGTAATTCCATCTAAAATGTATAAGGGGGTTCTTTAGAAATCCAAAATTCTATTGTATACTTTTACAAAGTCCTGTAAATGAATAGGGAAACTCCACTAATTTATTAAACAAATTAAATCTTTACAGATTATTTACTTATCCATATGAGTAAAAGATAACTTGTTAAAAAAAAACTTATAGCCAATTGTAGTTGTATACTACTGCAATCCCTATTCGGGAGACTGGGACAGGAGGATTGCAAATTCAAAGCCAGTCTCAGCAACTAAGCAACTTAGTAGACCCTGTCTCAAAATAAAAAGGACTGGGAATGTGGCTCAGTGGTTAAGTCCCCTGGGGTTCAAGTCCCCTGGGGGTCCCCTGGTATTAAAAAAAAAAATCAAAACCTGATAGTTAATAATAGATATGGCTTAAGAGAGAATGTGTAACCCAGAATACAGGTTAGAAGGAATTATGCAAAATTCACTATAAAGAAACAAGAAAATAAACTGTAAAAAAGCATAGAATTAAAACATTGACCATAAATTTAATAACTGAACTTCTGGCAGGATTGGGACCTCTACATGAAGGCTGTCCTGTTCCCTCCCACACCTACTCCTTTTGGCTTAGAATTGTAAAATGAACTTCCTTATCAGGAAAATGCTTTAGAACAAGAAGTTGATATGGAAGGTGTCCTGCACTCCTAGAGAAATGTATGGAATGACCTGGGCTGGGACTGTGCTTTGCACTAACCCTATAGTCTCTGACAAGTGTTCCAGAACAGGAAGGAGAATTTGAGAGAAGCAATTTAGGGTGAAGGGGAATTGAAGAGGAAGTTGTGATTTGGTCAGAGTTGCTGGTTTAGTCCATAATTGTAAGTGAATGCACATGTGCATGCATGTGTGTGTACCTCAGAATAAACAGTATAAATGGCATCATTGTTTTAAAATAATAGTAAATGTTCTAAAAGGAGAAGACAGAGAATGGGTCAGAGATAATATGTGAAAAGAATGGCTGACATTTTTTCAGGACTGAAGGATATACAACCAAAGTTCAGCAACTCCAATAAAATCTAAAAAGCAAAAATAAATAAGTAAAACCAAGACAAAGAGATATTTCAAAAGCAGAGAAAAAAGACACATTTTCTCACCTTGAAAAGAGTAACAGAGGTCAGGGTTTAACTCTGGTAGAGCATTTGCCTGGCACAGGTGAAGTACTGGGTTCGATCCTTGGCACCACATAAAAATAAACAAATAAAATAAAGATATTGTGTCCATCTACATAAAAAAAAAGTAACAGCCTGATGTGGTGGCACACGCCTATAATCCCAGCAGCTGGGGAGGCTAAGAAAGGAGGGATCAAAAGTTCAAGTTCAGCTTCAGCAAAAGTAATATTTGTGATGTCTGATTTTGTATAAAGTAAATAGCAATGTTTTTCATTGAGGTTGTTACCAATTAATGAACTGAAATTAATTTGGTGAATTGCATCCAAAATATATTAAGAGTAAGCCAGGTACAGTGGTGCACACTTGTAATCCCAGTGACTCAGGAGGCTGATGTAGGAGGATTGCAAGGCCAGCCTCAGCAATTTAGTGAGACCTGAAGCAATTTAGCAAAACCCTTTCTCAAATTAAAAAATAAAAAGTGCTTGGGGATGTGGCTTCGTGGTTAAGCTCCTCTGGGTTCAATCCCTGGTATCATATAAATAAAGTAAAAAAGAATAAGACAAACGTAAGAATACATTGAATCCAGTGAGGGTAAGAATTATTTCTTGAGCCAAGCACAGTGGTGCACACCTGTAATCCCACCTGCTCAGGAGGCTGAGATGAAAGGATTGCAAGTCCAAGACCAACTTAGACCCTGTCTCAAAATAAAGGGCTGATAGGATGATTTCCTAGCATTTGTGAGGCTCTGGGTTTAATCCCCAGTACCTGGGGGGAAAATAAGAATTATTTCTTGAAAGTTTACATAGGTACATAAGTGTTGGTGTCTATCTGCCTATACCAGTTCCTGCTGTAAATTTTAGTTTTTCTCACTATAAGGTAAGGTCAGAAATATTTGCAAAACATCAGTTCGGGAAGTAAAGTAAGTTACCCTACTCAAACTCCTTGTGATAAACACCCAGTAGAAATCCAACTTAAACCCCAAGCAGGTATCATGAGCTGCTCAGGATAGCCTGTTACATTTCTGTGTAAGATAAATCAACTTAAAGTGCAGCAGTAGTCCCCAAACAAGTAGTTTCAAGTAGATACTGCAAAGAAGTGAGGCTGCCCTCTGCTTGCACCACAAATGTTAACTCACACGCCTCTCCCTGATAGAGCTCAGCAGTTTGGAAATTTTCTTTTCTGCTTGAGATAGAACTTAATGATAAGCAGCTTTGCTCCCCAAATAAGTTAGCAATACAGTACTGCTCTGTGCAGAATCGTCTCAGTTTTGCTGTTCAAGCTAGAGCTAAAAGTTGTTTTTCTACATTTTCTTTACTCTTCAATCAGATTGCAATTTATAGACTTCTATTTTGTTACACCATATATTCATCAAGGTCCAATAATCTTTAAAAGTAAATAAAGAAGGAAATGGCCAACAACACAACAGGAAAACTGGCCAAGATTGTCATAGGCTTTTCTTAATTATCTGCAAACTTGCAGGAAGAATATGCATACTCACTTGACTTGATTTGCAAAGAATGAAAAACCTTATCAGAAGAAAACAGATGCTTGGTGCAGGAGCAAGTGCATCCTCTTTCAGACCAGCATTTCTCCAGCCTTTTAACTGAGGGAGAGGAACGGCTGCCAGGAATATTATCTAATCAGGGCAGGCCCTGCCAGAAGTCAGCACAGACTGAATTTTTGTTGTGTCACAAGGCTTGTACTTGAGTATACCATTCATCCTAGATGAGCATCCAACAGTCTGCATTTCCATTGGGGAAATGTTTCCAATCTTCTGACTCATCCTTGGGGGCAAGTGGGCCTCACTCAGAAAACATGATCAGTGCACATTTGATCATCCCCTAACTCTGCATTCTTCCAATATCTCTTCTTCCAGCTTTCTTGAAGTCATACTCTATGCAGATTGCTGGAAAAAGGCTTCTAGAAAGTCCTTACCTCATTATTACCTCTTCCAGAAATTTTCACTTTTGTGTAATCCTGTCTTTATGGCCAGAGGCTAACCTAGTGAGTTTAGTTCCAACCAGTAATACAGAAGGGCAGATAGTTACAAGAGAGTGTGACTTCTGTCTTACTAGAAAACTCTCTGTACAGTTTGATAAAGCAAGCTGCCATGTTGGAGAGGCTCATGTGGCAAGGAACTGAGGCCAGCAGCCTCAAGGAACAAATTCTGCCAGCTGTCACCTGAGTTTGGAAGCAAATCCTCCAGTCCAGCCTAAGTGAGAACCAGCCCAGCCACCATCTTGACTGCAGCCCTTTAGAGACCCTGAAACAGCCATTCCTGATCTTCTGACCCACAGAAACTGCAGGATAACAAATGTGTATTGTTTAAAACCACTAAGTTTGTGGTGATTTGTTACACAAGTTCCTAAGCAATACCCTAAGTAATACTATTAGAGTAAAAGCAGACTATAACAGAAAAGGAAAGGAAATGGCTTGTAAACCATAGAAAGAGTTCTACCATTTAAAATTTTGATGATGCTTCTCTCCATGAGATCAACTGTGGTGTATATGTGTATGAAAACAGGGACTGGAAAGGGTACACAGTAAATGCAGTAACAATTACCTCTAGGGATGGGAGGAGGAAAGGAAAGGCTGTAATAGAAAGGGGTATTCACCTTTGTTTCAAGGTTATGAAAATATCAGATCATATGACATTTTAATGTACAAATCATGTAATTAAAAAGTGCAAGAGAAACTCTCTGAAATTTTTGGAAGCCTGGAATTTTTCTAAACTTTAAGCCAGTATCATTGTTGATCATAATAAAAGGCAAAAAGAATAACTGAAACACTCAGCAACACAAGTGTTATAACCACTTTGGGAAAGTTTGGCACTTTTTATAAACGTCTAACGTGTACTCTGTCTCATATAAAGCTGTGTAGAAAACAACTGGGTATGGTGGCATACACCTGTAATCCCAGCAACTCAGGAGACTGAGGCAGGAGGATTGCAATTTTGAGGCCAGGCTCAGCAACTTAGTGAGGCCCTAAGCAATGAGGAAGACCCTGTCTAAAATAAAATATAAAATAAATAAAATAAAATAAAATAAAATAAAATATAAAAGTAAAATAAAATAAAATATAAAATAAAATAATAAAATATTAAATAAATAAAATTAAATAAAAATAAAATAAATAAAAAATGGTTGGGGACTTAGCTCACTGATACAATGCCCCTGGGTTCAATTCCCAGTACAAAAAAAAAAAAAAAAAAAAAAAAGAATATGCAGAAAACAGACTATATGTTGCCAGGGAAGACCAGGGCGAACTCTGAGCGGGAGGGAACGCGACCCCTTGGGGTAGAGGTACATGGCTGTATGAGGCTGCGCACCAAGAAAGGCGAATTTCACCCTCAGTAAATTGTACCTCAGTAAATCTGATTTTTTAAATGGTTAAAATGTTTTTGTTTTAGCCTTGTGGTTTACCATAATTCTATTGGTTTTAGACCCCAAGTTATGTAAAGACTTCTGTTTAAAGGAATATGGAGAAATTCCCCTTGTCAATAGTAATTAGTTGTGCTAGAAACTTTATTATGAAATTGTCTTATAGAGGAATACAACTACTGAATATTCAACAACAGGATTTGATTTATAACATCAAAGTATCATGAGCAGAGATGCTATTTCAGAGTAGTGGAGGCATTTCTTATGTACTGGTGATATTGTTTATTCATAGAAAATCATTTTTGTGTAATATTTATAGCTAGATTTTTTTTAATGAAGCCACTTTTGAGGGGTTAAGTTCTAGGTTACATGTCACTGTTTGAAAATTAAAATATAAAACGTAAAAGTAGCATTAAGCCAGGTGCAGTGGCACCTGCCTGTAACCCCAGCGGCTCAGGAAGCTGAGACAGGAAGAACTCGAGCTCAAAGCAAGCCTCAGCAAAAGTGAGGTGCTAACCAACTCAGTGAGACCCTGTCTCTAAATAAAATACGAAATAGGGCCGGGATGTGGCTTAGTGGTCGAGTGCCCCTGAGTTCAATCACTGGTTACCCACCCCCCAACAAAAAGTAGCATTAAATTGGTTCAACCTAGGAAATCCAATTTCATATTCTTAAGAAGGAAATTAGAATAGTAACTAATGTATCTTTTAGATGGTATATAATCAGTGAAAAAGACATTATTCACTTATATTACAGAATGATTCTAGAATATAGATTTCATATTGAGAAAAATTTAATACTTTTTTTTTTTTACCTTCCAAAGTTGAGGAAGAAAATGCTTCCTGTTCTTCTGGGTGGGCATCCTGTCTGCATAGTTGGTCTGGACTTCAATAGATGGATGGAAAGAAAATTCTTCATTAACCAAATAGAATCCATTTTGAAAAAAATTTGTTCATTTATATTACTGTTATTTTTCTGTTAAAAAGTATGTACATGTGTTTGCACCCTCCTTTGTCTGTGTATATATATATATATATATATTATATAACAGATGTATTTAAAGAGTCTCAGCTTGGAGTACAAGTAGAACAACTTAAAGTGTTAATGCCAGTTCACAGCCTTGCAGCTCAACACCACAGACACTGCAGTTTCTGTGATCTGCCTTGCATGACACTGAATGAAAACACAAAGGATGAAGTCACTCCCCTCTCTCAAATCTCAGGACCCGCCCATTTCTAGGCAGTACTGTGAATTGTGAAGTTAAACTAAATTTGGGTACCATATCAACTGGAATATAAGCTCATAAAATAATGTTTCAAGACTGTTGCAAGATCAGACTTGCAGATAAGCTGTTAATAATAAGTTGCTGAGAAAAAATGGCAATTAGAATATAAAGGAAAATAATTTATTGTTAAAGTTGATTTTTGTTAAGGGAATGTGAAGTAAATATTCTTCAGTTAATTATGAGGTTAAGTTAAATTGCAGTTTAGTTGTTTGCTTAAAGATTAACTGTTCTTTTTTTCTCCAAAGTGTATTATCTCAACACTTGTTATGTGGTCAGAAGTGCTGGTTTACTGGCTGGTATACCACCATGAATACATTGGACCACCAGCTTCGCTGGGGTTGATTTGGTGATATCTCTAGGTTCTTGTTATGGTACCACTACTTACAAGTCATGAGTCTGAGAATTCTCCATCTCCCCAAATAAGAACTTCTCAGAACAGCAACTCTATTTCTTGGAATTGAAACTGAAATTGGTGCTTCTGGTGCCTGACAGACAGTGTTGTTCCCTCAGCATTCCACCCAACAGGATTTTAGAAAGACACCTGTACCTCAGTGCTGTATTTTCACAGTTCTGGTAAATAACCCTAGATGTTAGTGTTACTTACTTTTGATGTCTCTGAATATATTTTATTGATTAGATCAAAATTGCATTCTTAAATCAAAATTTGAGAATTCTAATTTTAATATTTATTTGTTAATAAGTCACTACACAGTGTGCTCTCAATTTATATTCTTAATGTTTAGGCTCAACTAGAGAACTGACTTTGTACCTCAATTACCGGGAACGCTGGCTTCCAGCTTAGGTTAACTGAATTTGCTGCTGACATGTCAAGTTTGTTCTTTAAAAAATATTTCTTCTTTCTGTCTTTCCTCCCATCTTAGAACAGACCTAACTAGTGAATGTATTAAAGAAAATGTATCTATTTCAGAGTTGACTTTAAAAGTTTAGCTTTTTTCACTTTATAAAACTGTGAATATGAGTGTGCCAGCAGCATACAGTGTAACTATAACACTTAAATAAATTTTACTTTCTCTTTGAGCCTAGGCCTTTTGAAATCCATCTAAAGTTGTCTTGAAATATCATCTATACTTAATGATTATAACAAAAACAACTTGTTGCATGATATAAAATTACTTTGATTACAAAAGGCATATTTGGCTTCAGCAATGAGGAAATGTAACAATTATTTTAATATCTCTATTAAAATATTTAAAAATATTTTTATGGCTGCTTTTCTTCTGTTAGACACTGACTCTGGGTTGTTTTTTTTTTTTTTTTTTTTTTTTTTGGGGGGGGTGGTACCAGGGATTGAACTGAGGGGCACTTGACCACTGAGCCACATCCCCAGCCCTAATTCGTATTTTATTTAGAGACAGGGTCTCATTGAGTTGCTTAGCACCTCACTTCTGCTGAGGCTGTCTTCGAACTCGAGATCCTCCTGTCTCAGCCTCCCAAGCCACTGGGATTACAGGCCTGCACCACTGTGCCCTGCTCTCTGGGATTTTAAATTGGCTTATGGGTTTGAAATGCAAACTCCTTCACAACTGCCCTTACACAATTGAGACCTTCTGTGTGCTTAAGAGAATGCAGACCAAGCCACCTGCAGTGGTGCACACCAGTAGTTCCGCTGCTTGGGATGCTCCCTTGAGCCTATTGGGAAACTCTCTTGAGCCTAGGAGATCCAGTGTGTTCTTATTGAGACCACCAACCCCTACCCAGTCTCCTACAAAAAGGAATATAGACCACCACTTTGGTGTGCACCAGTTTGACCAGGATGCCCACCATATCTGACGGTTGGCCTTGGCCTTTCTTTGAGCAAGATAGACATTACAGAGGCAGGTGCCTATCTCAGCTGCAGCCTAAGGGTGGACTTAAATGAAGGGCTTTGTTCAGGTCCTTTGGGAATTTGGACTGGGAAGTGGGAAGAGGCAGAGTAAAGTGAAAGAGAAAGATAGAGATGGTACAAGAAAGGGGAAAAGGTGACCCTGGAAAGGAGAAGACATGGCAGCCACGCCAAATAGTTTGAGTGAGGGATTGAGTTAATCAGTAAGTTAATATAATACTTATATTATTCCCTTAAACAACTTAATTTTTAAGACTATACCTGGGAGGTTTCAAGATGGTGGACTAGAGGGTGGCTGCATTTCATGTTGCTCCAGGACTCAGGATTCAAAAGAGGAGAAATTGATAGACTTGGGACCAACTCAAAGCAGCGGGTGAGTCTCTCCCGTTGGGGAGGTGGCCCGGATGGGGTGGTAGTCCCGGAACGCAGGGAACTTTGTGAAGTAGAGCTGCCTGGCGAGACGCCTCTCCCCCCGCTAGAGCAGTGAACTCGGACAACTGGGAGCATCATAGAGGAGGCCGCTCAGCACAGCGCTGGGACTCGGAGCAACCACTGGGGCTCCAAGTGGCGGCCCAGAGGAGGGGCTGTGAGGAGAGCTGTTTGGACTCAGAGCGACCATTCCTGAACACCAGGGCCTGCCCTGAGGAGGAGGAGGAGGAGCGTGGCTGCTTGGATTCGGAGTGACTATACCAGAGCTACAGGCGGTTGCCGGAGGAGGAGCTGCGTGGCGAGGTGTTTGGACTCAAAGCGACCGTTCCTGAACACCGGGGCCTGCCCGGAGGAGGAGAAAGAGGAGAAGGAGCGCGGCGGGTCGCTTGGACTCACAGTGACTGCGTTGGAGCTCCAGGCGGCTGCTCAGAGGAGGAGGCAAGTGGTGAGTTGTTTGGACTTCAAGCGAACGCTCCTGAAAAACGGGGGCTGCCTGGAGGAGGAGCGCAGTGGGTCGCTTGGTCTCCAGTGGCCGCATCAGAGCTCCAGGTGGCTGCCCAGAGGAGGCGTGCAGCGGGTCACGTAGACTCAGAGCGACTCAGAGTGACTCACAGTGACCACTCCTGAACACCCGGGGGCTACCTGGAGGAGGAGGAGGAACGGGGAGGGTCACTTGGAGTGACTGCCCAGGGCTATGGGCGGTTGGCGGGAGGAGGAGGCTCGCAGTGAGTTGCTTGGACTCCTAGTGACTGCACCGGAACACGGGGCAGCTGTCTGGAGGAAGAGGCGTGTGGCAGGTCTCTGGGACTCTGAGCGATTGTACAGGGCTCCAGGTGGCTGCTCAGAGGAGGGGCCGCATAGCCAGGCAATTAGGTGCAGAGCAGGTTCCCAGGACCTAGGAGACTTCTTAGTGGAAGAGCCGCACAGAGACACGCTTAGGGGCGGAACAAAGGTTCCAGGACTGCGGGCAGATTCTCTGAGGAGAGGCAGCCTAAGGAGATTCATCTGCGAAGGGTGAGGCTCCCAGGCCCAGGAGGTAAGGCCGGGCCCCTGGGAACTTTGCAGAGGAAGGCAGCCCAGCCTAGGCAGTAGTTGTAGATTGAGGGGAACCTCTAGGAGGGGAACCAACCAGCAAGACCTCCCCACTGGGTGAGTCTTCCCTGCCGGGTGAGGTTTTCCCACAAGGACGGTAAAACCAGAGACACAGGCCCAAACAGGCTTTGCCTCAGCCCGCAGCCTAGGTCCCCTTTGGACGACCATTGGTCAACAAGTGGAGGCACCTCTGCCCACTAGCAGGGAATATACCCCACCTGAAGGCCACGACCCCTAGAGAGGCAGCTTCCTTGTGGAGCACCGCACTATCAACTTCCTCCAAGACTTCAGCCTACTGAAGGCTAAGAGGGGATATACTAGAAATCTTCAGGGACATTATAAGTCAATAGAGGAAATCTGCAATATCTCAGCGGTCCACTGATACCTGAACAACATGAGAAAACAAGGGAAGAATATGCCCCAAACAAATCTAGATGTTACATCAATAAAACCCAATGACAGCATGGCAGAAGAAATGACAGAAAAAGAGTTCAGAATGTACATAATTAAAATGATCAGAGAAGCAAACGATGAGATGAAAGAGCAAATGCAGGCATTGAATGATCGCACCAATCGACAGTCAAAAGAGCAAATACAGGAAGCAAAAGATCATTTCAATAAAGAGTTAAAGATATTGAAAAAAAACCAAACAGAAATCCTTGAAATGAAGGAAACAATAAACCAAATTAAGAACTCCATAGAAAGCATATCCAATAGGATAGAACACCTGGAAGACAGAACCTCAGACATTGAAGACAAAATGTTTAACCTTGAAAACAAAGTTGAACAAACAGAGAAGATGGTAAGAAATCATGAACAGAATCTCCAAGAACTATGGGATATCATGAAAAGGCCAAATTTAAGAATTATTGGGATTGAGGAAGGCTTAGAGAAACAAACCAAAGGAATGAACAATGTATTCAATGAAATAATATCAGAAAATTTCCCAAATCTGAAGAATGAAATGGAAAATCAAGTTCAAGAGGCTTATAGGACTCCAAATACACAAAATTACAACAGACCCTTGGATGAGGATGTCAGAGACCAGCCACACCAATAGGCCTTCACAAGAACGCTGAGTGACTGCAGCCTGCATCAGGGTCACTGAATCAGGGTGATGTTCTCACAAAGCAAGAGCACTGCCTGCGATTTGAATAGAAGCTCACGTACTCAAGGCAGAATGGCTGGATTGAGCAATGAGCTCAGGAATGAAATATGTGATTAACATCCAAACTAATTATGGCTCTTCCACATCATCAGGGGTTCTGATTCAATTCCATTAAAAAAGGTTGGGAAATGGCTTCTAAATATGTTGGGGACTCATCTGTGTGTGGGGCTTTCAGGACAAATGGGATAAAATCCCATGAAGCAGCTCTTCTCTCTTCTAACCCATCTGCAATGCAAGGTACCAGTGGTATACCTGAAGCTCAGTTCTTCCTCCTCAAGTCTTCTTGAAATGAATCATGAATGCTTCTTCTGAAGTGAAGCAGATGCCTGGATTCCCACGTGCACAGGTGTTTAAAGGCACTTTCTTCTTGAAAACCAAAGAAGAAAAAACAGTTCATTGGTGAGGCACACAGTCCATTATCAATGATCTCTCCTCCCAGGAACCTTCCACATGACCATTTCCCCACTCATGAAACAATGATTTACATGCTCTAAGGGCAGAAGCCATGATTCTGATGACCAGGCCGTCACCTTGAAGAACTTGAAGAGCGCAGCCAGAACTACAGAAGGCACACCAAGGATCTTGAGTATAGCTGCTAGAAAACAAGAGCTCAACTTCAGTACTGACTTCCTGCCACTCATCAAGTACAATATTAGTGTCAAGCCTAATATGCACACATCCAAGCAGCAGGTGACACCCAGCATCCATTCATACAAGTGGGAAATATCTGCGCTGGAATAACTATCTTATCCTTATTCACAAAAATGATGAGGAAAAGAATAAAATGGATGGAAGACTTCTTATTCCACTATCACATACCTGCTATAATTCCCTATAAATAATACCCCCAAAATAAAAAGTAGGTCAGACACGTGTCAACTATTCAATGGAGGACACTTAAAACAGTGTTCTTTTTTTAAATTTTTATTTATTTATTTATTTATTTTTAGTTTGAAAAGGATTTTTATTTTAAGTATTTTGTTATCAATGGTATATATTTTGGACAAATGTTATTCCACGTTCACTACAGGTATGAAATTTCATATTTTGAAGAATGTTTGAAATTTGATTAATGGCTTGGACACATTACTTACAATTTTAGGGTTTGTGTGCACTATGAATTCTTCAATTCTTAGTAATGTTTGAATGAGGACTAAAAGTTTTGTGATAATTTTTCCACTTATACTTTCAAAGTATGAATTTTCAAGAGTGGAATAAGGTGTGAATAAACAACTGTTGGGAACTTTGTCACTTTTTTTAACATTTCTATTTCTACTTGCTATAATTCCTCTGGTGTGGAATAAGGGTTTAAACATCCTTAGAGTCACTGGCACAATGTTTCATTTACAAAGGTCTTCTCCAGTATGAATTTTTTGATGTAGAGTAAAGCATGAACTTCAATCAAAACCTTTGCCATTTTCTTTACAATACTATGACTTCTCTCCAGTATGAATTCTCTGGTGGTCAATAAAGTATAATCTTTGGATAAAACCTTTGCCACATTCTTCACATTTGTAGGGTTTCTCTCCAGTATGATATTTCTGGTGTTGAGCAAGTACTGACCTACAACAAAAAGCTTTGTCACATTCTTCACATTTGTAGGGCTGCTCTCCAGTATGAATTCTCTTATGTTTCTTAAAATATGACCTTTAAAACCTTTGCCACATTCTTCACATATGCAGGGCTTCTCTCCAGTATGAATTTTCTGGTGATCTTCAAGATGTGCTCTTTACTTCAAACCTTTCCCACATTCTTCACATTGCTAGGGCTTCTCTCCAGTATGATTTTTCTGGTGTTGAATAAAGTTCGATCTGTAAGAAAAACCTTTGCCACATTCTTCACAACTGTGTAGGGCCAGTCTCCAGTATGAATCTCCTGGTGTTCAGCAAGCTTTGATCTTTGACTAAAAGCTTTGCCACATTCTTTACCGTTCTATGGCTTCTCTGCAGTATGAGTTCTCTGGTGTACTTTAAGTTGCGATGTTTGAGAAAAACATTTACCACATTCTTTACATCTGTAAGGATGTAAGGTCTTCACATGTGTAGAGCCTCTCTCCTGTATGAATCTTCTGGTGTTCCTTAAAAGGTGATCTTTGGTTAAAACCTTTGCCACATTCCTCATATGTGTAGGGCTTCTCTCCAGTATGAATTCTCTGGTGTACAGTAATGCCTGCTCTTTGACTAAAAGCTTTGCCACTTTCTTCGCATTTGAAGGGTTTTTCTCCAGTATGAAATCTCTTGTGTATCAAAAGGCTTGATCTGTAATAAAAACCTTTGCCACATGCTTCACAGTTGTAGGAGTTCTCTCCAGTATGAATTCTCTCACGCAGAGTAAGCTTTGAGCTTTGAAAAACAACTTTTGCCACATTCTTCACATTTGTAGGGCCTCTCTCCTGTATGAATTCTCTGGTGTCCAGTAAGCAATGATCTTATATGAAAATCTTTGCCACATTCTTCACAGTTTTACTTCTTTCCAGCATGAGTACTCTGGTGTTGAGTAAGGACTGAAAAATTCTTTAAGGCTTTGGCACATTGTGTACATTTGTAGGATCTTTCTCCAGTACAAAGTATCTGGTGTTGAGTATCACGTGAGCCATGTGAGCTTTTTTTATTGTCCCTGCTATGCCACCTGAGATGTTTAGAAAGGGTTGAGCAATTGTTAATGGATATTCAAACAACCAGAAGAAAATCACTGAAATGGCAGGAACAAACACATACATTTTAATAATAAATCTGAAATTAAATAGTCTTAATTCTCTGATTAAACAACAGGCTGACTAAATACATGAAAAAATAAATAAGACTTAACAGTGTGCTACATATAAGAAACTTATCTAAAATGTAGACAGACTAAAAGTGAAAAGACAGAAAAAATATTAAAAGCAAATGGAACTCTAAAACATGGATAGCAGTAATTATATTCCACAAAATACACTTTTAAACAAGATCTGTGAAACAAATAATTTCACTATATATTGATCAAGTGAACAATACATCAAGAAGCTATAACAATTACACATGTAATTGTCCTGAAATTTGGAGCCCCCAATTTCATAAAATGAATAGTACCATACATAAAGGGTGATATAGGCCTTGATATAAGAATGATAAATAACTTTAATACAACACTCTCATGAACAGGTAGAAAATCCAGACAAAAATCAATGAATAAACAATAGTTATATTAATAACATCAAGTGGATTTCTCAAATGTCCACAGAATATTCCATCTAACATATGCAGATTACACATTCTTTTCATCAACAAGTGGATCTTTTTTCAAAATCTACCACATATATTCCACAAGTACTTCTTTACAAAATTTTTCAATTGAAATAATTTATTACATCTTATCTCATCACAAATGGAATAAAACTAGAAATCAACAAGAGAAAATGCAGAAATTATACAAATACATGGAAATTTAGCAACACATTATTTAATGAACAGTGGTCATTGAAAAAAACCAGTGGGGAAATTTAAAGTTTCCTTGAATTAAATGAAAATGGAAACAAAACATACTTCAATCTGTGAGATATACCTAAAGTAGCCTAAAAGAAAAAAAAATTACAGAATGAATGATTACATTAAAAAAGTAGAGAGCTCTTACATAAATACCCTCATGATATGCACCTAAAATTCTTACTAAAAAAAAAACAAATGAAACTCCCAAATTAACAGTAATAAATAGAAAGGCTCAGAGTATAGACCACTAGTGACTAAATGAACAATACAAGGGATTAGTAAAACTGAGTTGGTCCTTTGAAAAGATGAACAAAAGGCCTTAGCTAAATAGCTGAAAGAAAAGGAGAAAACTCAACTAAATTAAAGATGGAGAAGATGACATCAGAATAGACATGAATGAAATTTAAAAGATCACTAAGAAATACTTTGAAAGACTATATGCAAATAAATTTTAAAATCTTAAAAAAATAGGCAAATTTTCGAGACAAAACCACTGAAATTGGAATAAAAGGACATAGAAAATCTTATATATCAGTAATAAGTTATAAGATTGAAATAGGAATAGAAAGACTGAGCAAGAAAATCCAAGTCCAGTTAGATTCACTGTGGAATTTGAACAGATTTTTTGGGGAAAATAGCACTAATTCTCAAACTATTGTATAAAATTGAAAGGAAAGGATCACTTTCCAACTCATTTTATGAAGACAGTATCATGTGGTACTGAAATATGACAAGGTCACAACAATAAAGAAGACTACAGGCCAATATCCTTCATGAAAATGAATTAACTGAGGATGAGAAAAACCTTTACAATGAAAATTACAAAACACTGAAGAAATGATCCAAAGAAAACACTTCAAGGTAGAAAGACCTCAAATGTTCATGGATTGGTATAATTAATATTGTTAAAATGGTTACACTACCCAAATTAATCTACAGATTCAGTTTAGTCATTGAAATGCCAATACTATCTACAAATCTTCATAACAGTTTTATTTATAATAGCAAAACCCAGAAAAGAATCAGGTATTTTTGAAAGATAAATTATAAGGCAAATTGTGATACCTTCATTTTATGGATAATAATAAAAAGAAACACTCCATCAGTATATACATATTCATCAGTTGAATTATATTTTTTATAAATTAAAACTCAAAAGCTTATATACTGCATAATTCAAATGATGTAACATTTTGAGATGGAAACATATTTGAAATAGACAACAGATTATTGATAATTGGAGCTTGAGTGCAAAGGGAGCTGGGAAGGAGGTGATTGAGGTTATAAAATGACAGCAAAAGGGATTCTTGTGGTGAAACTGCTCAGCATGGTATCTGTAGTAGTAGCACAACAAAGACAAGTGGGAAACAAAACTAAATTTACACATTTACATAGACATGTTCTCAAATGTGTGCTGTTAAAATTAAGGAAACTAAGATAAGTATATTTTGTCAAAGTCAGTAAGTTAGTTGTGACATTATTCCGTAATTCTGTGTAATGTTCTTTTTTAAAGAACTTAACATTTATTTATTTATTTTTAATATGGTACTGAAGATCCAACCCAGTTTCTCACCCATGCTAGCTAAGTACTCTACCACTGAGCTACAATCCTCTGCTGCCAGGGGCGACTGCCACAAGCTGCACCTGGACCTCATCAAGGAGATGTAGCAGTTCTTCCTGATGGTGGCCTATGCCTGCTGCACCATTCCCACCTACCACAGTGGCCAAATAAGCTTCATGCTATGCAGCAAAACCCAGAGCACCAATTTCCTAGAGTCCTGGCAATGGCTGATACAGACATAGGTGACGCACATGAAGCTGAAATACTACAACACGGATGTGCACCTTGCAGCCTTTGTGCTGCCTGAATTTGCCCACAAGGCCCTGAACAAAGTGTGCTGAACTCAGGTGACACTGCAATGCCACGCAGGATCTCGAACTAGACTGGGAAATCTCTGGTGTGCCCAGGACCCACCAGTCCTGGACCAGATCCCCTGTAAGCTCACACCCACCAACCAAGTGTTCCAGAGTCCAGAATGCTGTCTGGCCTGTCCTTCTGGGCAGACTCTGTGCATCCTTCTTTCTGGCATTGAGCCCTGAGTCTATACAAGTTCTATACAGCACTCTCTCTCTACCCTTTCTTGCCACTTAGCAAATGTGTATTTATAAAAAGAATAAAACGTTTTAAGGTGAGTGAAGGGTGCACAGGCAGGGTTACACACACACACTCAACCCAGCAGCTCCATCAGTCTCGAAGCTTGGTGCCTTGGATCCCACATCAGACAGAGAGAAAATCAAAGCCAAAGTAAGCTGGGTGGGGTGACCGTGGCTCTCTTTTCGTCCACCTCTTGCCTTATTCATGTCCCATTACAGGAACTCAGTCCCAATCTCAGTCCTGGAGCTCCAACTCTGCAGCAGACCACTTCCAGAGGTTCCAGTCCCACCCCAGCCCCAAACTGACAGAAAAACATCTTTCATTCCCTCCATAGTTCCTTCTTTTAACTCCTCTAGCAAAAACATTTCCTACTAGATTCAAAAATATTTTACTCTTCAGTAAGGCAATAAGCCAATAAACCAATAAACCAGGTCATCCACTACTGCAACTGGCTTTGCTAAGGGCTGGGTGGCAAGTGCAATCGTCATCTGACAGTTGAACTACAGGTGGCCACCCCATGCTGGTCCTCCGTGCCTCTCCAAAACGCTGGGGTAATGTGGGCCACCGTCTATTGGTATTCTTCGCAGGGTTCAGAAAGCCACTGTCTTTAGGCTCTCAAGTCCCTGACTGAGGCTGCACTTCAATTCAAATCATCTTCCCAGAAGTGCTGCTGCCACCTTTGGGGACCCACGAAGAGCATAGGATCCAGGATGACACAGACTTGACCCTTGGTATGTGCTCCCAGCGCCAAGAGAGCCCCACCCACGGGCACCTGTGTCATATGCCGCCTCTGGCAGCGGCTATGGCACCTGCCCAAATGTCAGCTCTCCTCACTGGAAAGAGCTGCCCCCGCGACCCTGGTTCCCCAGCATGCGCTGGCCCTTTCTGTTCACGCTTACCCCGCCCACATTCTACCCTCTTCCTTTTTTCCTCTAGTCCTTCTGTCTCCTTTATTTTGCATTTCATTTTTTAAAAGGGGACTGAAGATACTCTAAGTGGTAGGAGGGCCTGTCCCACTCCAAGAACTGTTCCTCTACCTGGTGGTGGCGGTCCTGGCTTCTGCTGGCCCGCTCCTCCTCTCCTTCCTCCCAGCCTTCCTCCTTCACGTCCTCCTCCCAGTGTTGGTAGCACAGGTGTAACGCACAAACTGCCTGTTTTCAGACCCACACCTGCCTGGCTTCTGTGCAAGACCAGCTGCCCTGCTGATGCCTTGATTTCCTGCCTCTCATGTGCCTGCTCAGCTGGGTTTTCTGACTAGTAGGGGATGGCGAATGCCAGCTGGGGTCACCAGCATTAGGAGCAGAGGCTGTGGGCGGCCAGGCGTGGCGCCAGGGTCAGGAAAAGCTGCGGAGGACGCTCGCCTAGGGCCACCGCCTTAGGTGCTGAATGAAGCGTCCTGATGCCCTGGAAGGCCAGGCCCCGGGAGGCTTGCCTGGGGAAGTGGGGGGACTCACCCTTGCTTCTCCGAAGTTGGACGTCAGCTTCTTGGCGGTCCCGAAGTTGTCCAGGAGAATGGTCTTCTGGGTGCTGGGCGCCAGCTCTAGAGCAACATCCCCTGGGTGCAATCCTCTGCGCATGCAGAGGAATGAGAGGTGGAGTTTGCGGGCATGCGCGCTGCTGGGCTGGGCGAAGTGCTGGGTCAGCGGCCGCAGCGCTTCTCTGGCCTGGCCCGGGGACAACTCGCTGTCCGTGCCCGCTTCAGTGAAGGGGGTCCCTGAGATCCCTGAGACGCCTTCCTCTCCAGAAGGGTCCCCCTTCCACCGAGGGGCACTCCCGCCCTGGGCCCTTGGTGGTGTTCGCCACCCAGAAGGCTGTCACCTATATATACATATATATCTGTTGTATTTATATCTGTTTTATATGTATACATATATATATCAGATAAAGCTGAATCAGAGGAACTTTTATCTTTCCGTGGTAACAAGAAGGAAAAAGAAAAATGAGCGTTATACCTAACTTACATATATATAAAGTTTAAAATAGAAAAGCAATGAAGTGAAATGAATTAGAAAAGAGAATGTTTAGTATGCAAAAAATGAGATATAAATGTGATATTTATTAATCACTAATATAGTCAATTAAAGATTCAAAAAATAAAATTCAAAAACAATAAAAAGTTTAATTATTAAGAAAAATTATTCAAAGTTAAAACTTAAAAACTTTAGGACATTATAGGAAATGAAAAATTTTGGATAAAGTAACACAATTTGAAAAAGAAAACTCAGATTGAACAACAGGGAAATATTAGGAGAAGGGAAAGTTCCAGGAAGAAATAGAGGAAATGTATCCAGTGAAGATTTGAAGAATGAAGAGGGCACCTGTCCTTGACAATGTTGTCATAAGGATTTTCAACATCAAATAAAACCCCAATTCAATTTGTGAGGCAAATGTGGTCATTTCCCATACTTGTAAAAATAAACATTACCATCCACAAAAGGTTAAAGTTTTTAAAATTCATGCAATTTTTTATCACTTTTGCATACTTATTTTCATTTTATTCTATTTTCCATTACTAGTATTATATATTTATGTTGCATACCTACAGAATATGCAAGTATTTTATATCCTTTCTTTTATAAGTGATTATTAAAATTGTCCATGTTTATATTAGAATTTCAAAAATTTCCTTATTTTCCAATTACAGTTGTTGGGGCTAGGATTGTGACTCAGTGGTAGTCCACTTGCCCAGCATGTGTGAGGAATGGGCTTGGATACTCAATACCACATAAAAAAATAATAAATAAATAAATAAAGGTATTGTGTCCATCTATGACTAAAAAAATTTAAAAATTATAAATGTTGATTGGATATAATTTAGATAATTAATTGAATTCTGAAGAAACTAAAAATATATATGTAATTCCACCAACCAGATACATAAGTACATTTGGATTGGAATCTTCTTTTTTAAAATTTTAAAGTTAATATACAATTCATATAATAAAAGTCATAGTTTGAGTGTACCATTCAGAGAATTTTTGTTTACTTATAATGTACAATCATCACCACCATCAATTTTAGAACATTTTCATTCACAATAAAAAGAAACCCCATACCCATTTTTAGTCACATCCCATTGCCTGACATCTTCAAAGCATGAGGCAAGCAACCATCTACTTTCTGTCTGTGGATTTCTCTATCCTGTATATTTTTAAAATTTGTTCTAATTAGTTCAATATGACAGGAGAATGCACTCTGGCTGTACATGATGCAGAGTAAGAGCAGTAGTGTAAGCATATATGTATATAGGGTAATAATGTCCATCTCTTTCCCATATGGGAAATGTGGTCATTTCCCATACTTATAAACATTACCATCCACAAAAGGTTAAAGTTTTTAAAATTCATGCAAATTTTTATCACTTTTGCATACTTATTTTCATTTTATTCTATTTTCCATTACTGTCCTGTCCCTCCCACATCACCTCCCCTCCCCTTACTCCCCACTGTACAATCCAAAGATCCTTCATTCTTCCCTCCCCCACCATGGATCAGTATTCACTTATCAGAGAAAACATTTGGCCTTTGTTTTCTTGGGTTTGACTTATTTTGATTAGCATGATATTCTCCAGGTCCATCCAATTTACCTGCAAATGTCATGGTTTTATTCTTCTTTAATATCCTGGACATTTTAATAAATAGAATCATAGTATGCAATCCCTTTTGACCAGCTTCTTATAGTTAGCATGTTTTGAGGTTCATCTGTCTTGTATGAATCAACAATCCATTTCTTTTCATAGCTGAATAAAACTCCATTGTATGCACAGGCCATATTTTGTACATACATTCATCACCTGAAGGACATTTGGATTTTGTCCACTTTTTGATAATTATAAATAGTATTTTAAATGTTCATATACACATTTTTGCATGGACACATCTTTTTCAGTTCTTTTGGACATATATGCAAGTGTGATTTCTGGATCATGAGATCTTGGTTAGTAATTACATGATTTCACATTCCTACCACCAAAGTGTAAGCACTCCAATTTCTCCAAATTTTTTTGTAATAATTTTTTTTTCATTTTTTAGTATAACAATTTTAAAGGAGGGTGTGTGTCTAGTGAAGTGGTATCTCTCTGTTGTTTTAATTTGCATTTCCCTAATGACTAGTGAGCATCTTTTCATGATATTGACCATTTGTACATTTTCTTTAGAGAAATGTCTCTCAAAGTTCTTTTCCCATTTTTAGTCATTTATCTCTATTGAATTGCAAGAATAATTTATATACTCTGGTTAAAGACTCTTATCAGGTAAATTATGAGCAAATATAATTTTTCCCTTTCTGTAGGTTGTCTTTTCACTCTCTGAATAATGTCCTTTGATGCCCACCCCACAAAATACAGTTTCACTTTTGATGAAGTCTAGGTTATCTGGTTTTTCTTTCTTTCTTTCTTTTTTTTTTTTTTTTTGATCATTTGTATTTTCAATGTCATATCTAAGAAGTGGTGTTTACTTCAAAATCATAAAAATACATGTCTTTGTTTTCTAACAAGGGTTTCAAAGTTTTAGTTCTCATATTTACATTTTAATTTTTTTAGTTAATTTTTGTGTGTGACCTGAGATTAAGTGTTCGACTTCCCTCCTTTGCATGTGAATATCTCCTTGTGCAGCACCATTTGTTGAAAAGATTCTTTTCTCATCAAAGGATGTTGGCACCCTTGTTAAAATAAATTGACCACAGATATGTATTTATCCTGGTTCTCAATTCAATTCCATTGGTTGATAAATCTATTCTTATGTCAGAACCACCTTGTCATGACTGTAGCTTTGTAGTAAGGTTTGAAATTGAGAAGTGTGATTTTAACTTTAGTACTCCTTGTAAATTTTCAATTCAAAAACTTTGAAGTATTCACATCTGCATGTTAACAAATTCTATAGCAGCAATTTAAATATTTAAAATCCCATATTGTGAATTGTTATCATAAACAATGCTTAAAGAATACCCAATTAGACTTTGCTCCAGCCTTATTTGGAAAAATTGTTGTTTTCAAAGATCATATAATATTCCAGTAAGTTCTATACAGCAATTATATTAAATTTTGTTAACATTATAAATGTTGGGGTAATAATATTTTATATATTTGGTTAAGCTTCATTGGGATAATATACTAAGACAAATTATTCTAACTTGAGATTTGTCAAACATAGGATATCAATATTTTAGGACACTTGATACACATCATATGTGTGTGTGTGTGTGTGTGTACATGTATTTTTACAAATACATATTGTAACAATTCAAAGCTGCTCCAAAACCATACTTTGTTTCAGAATTGGGTATTCAGCTTTTTTTTAAACAAAACTAACCATCTATTTATTTTTTGAAGATTTTATTTTTATAACATAGTTAACAGTGTTTAATGTTCTTCATGAATTTTTTTCTAATTAGTTATATATGACAGAATACATTTAAAATATTTTGTGATTGAAAATATTGCCTCATTTTTGTTTGAATTACCTTTGCATGATTACTACAGATGTTTTGAATTCTGAATGTTCTAAATGTATTTTCTTTTGTGTACATTGTTTGTATGAAGATTACTCAATTTTCTATTAAGGGTTTTATTATAAGTCTTCAATCAAGATAGTAAAAACTTTTTTTTTTCCTTTAAGAAAGCACATTAAGCTTTAATATAGAAATATTTAGGTTACACTTAACTTGTGCTCAAGTAATAAAAAACGTTTGTTCTTTTTTGATCTCATACATTCTCTCCTAGGTATGGCCCATCTCCTGTACACTTAGAGCGACCTTTGGCTACGTGGCTGGCCTTGTTATTTCACCACTCTGGATATAGTGGAATAGAAAGCAATTTATGTACAAGAACAATTAATTAGAGCAAAAGGGAGAATATATTTCTTTATGAAGAGTCCACAAGCACTGTGCAGAAATGTGTGTGGTCAAAACCAAGCAGTTCCATTTACAGCACTGTTTTTCTATGTAGTTTCGACACAATGTGATTGTAGCTTTCTAAACTATGAAACCCCTGAGAGATTATACCTTCTAGTTGAAATAAGTATTTATAATAGATTGTGGCTTCAGATGCTGTTTGCTGCTTCTTAGACCTTTAAGAAACATTCTTAATGAACTTCATAGAATTCTGAGGACAGGTTTTTTTTTCCTTTCAAGTTTTAAATTGCTTCATAATCTAAGAGAGTTCTCGTATAGCTGTACCATTTTCACATGCTTTCTGAGAGAAGTTGACGGTTTCCTTGGCCACTGAAGATGTTTCTCACGTAATCAAACAACAGTTTATACATCTTGATCCTATTCTTTTTTTAACCACGTGTTTCTTTGGAGTTAAAATGTCTATGATAGCCTTATTGAAAACAGTCTTCAGTCCCTTCTGGGTTAAAGCTGAACATTCCACATAGCAGCATGCTCCTTTCTCTTTTGCTAGTTTCTGTCCTTGTTCCACACATATAGGTTTTCCTTTCATATCATTCAGTCTTGCTAAAGTTTTGGGGTCATCTCAGAGATCAATCTGAGTTCCCTAGCTTGACTCCCTGTGAGGACAGGGCAGAGGGGTGAGGAGAAAAAAGAAAACTTTTATTAAAGTATAATATTGCAATTTAAAACCACAATGAGATATTGCCTCCTGTTAAGATGATTATTGTCAAAAAGACAAGAAATAAGTGTTGGTGAGGATGTGGAGGAAAGGAAAGCCTTGTACATTCTTGGTGGGTATGTAAATTAGTACATCCAGTATGGCAAACATTATGGAATTTTCTCAAAAAATTATGGAGCTATCTTATGATCCATCAATCCCACTTCTGCATACATGGCCAAAGGAAAAGAAATCAGTATGTCATAGAGACACCTGCATTCCTGTGTTTATTGCAGCACCCTTCAAAGAAGCCAAGACACAAAATCAAATGAGTGTCCATCAATGGAAAACAGATAAATAAAATGGAGTAGATACTATGGAATACTATGCAACCTTAAGAAACAAGGAAATCCTGTCATTTGAGATAACATGAATGAACTCAAAGAACATTACAGTAAGTGAAATGAACTTAGCATGAAAAATTATTGCATGATCTCACTTATTGGTTAGAATCTAAAGTAGTTGAACCCATAGAAGTAAATAGTAGAATGATGGATACCAGGGGCCATCTGTTGAGGGTGTTGGATTGGGAAAATGTCTTTCAAAAGATACAAGATTTCAGTTAGACAGGAGGAATAAATTTCAGAGATCTCTTATATGCATGGTGAGCATAGTTAATAAAGTTGCATTGTACAATAGAAAATTGCTTAAAGAGTAGATTTGAAATGTTCAGGTCACAAAAAATAAGTATATGAGGCAATGGGTATGTTAATTAGGTTGATTTAGTCATTTCACAATGTATGCATATATGAAAACATGCTGTGCAACAGAAGTAGATACATTTTATCTGTCAACTAAAAATGAAATTTACATTTTTAATTTTAATAATTAAATGAAAGTGTAGTATTAACCATTTTCTATAATTCTTGCTGTAAATACTTTTCTACCATTTATGCCTCAACTCTTTCTAGGGCATGAAAATGGAACAGCAGTCAAAGCATTATGCTGGACTTGGAATGATTCATTTTTGAAAAAATGAAAACAGGAACTATGCTGATTGTAGATCCCTCAAAAGTGGCTGCGTATTCAGTTTGTGGGTTATTAGTCTCTTTATTGTTATGTATTGGACATCTGAAAAGTAACATATGCTTATTTTAATATTTAAAAGGTAACAAAGAATACTAGATGAAAATCTCCTTCTTTTGCAATCAGTCCCACTTTCTATTACCAGTTTCCTCCATCCCAACATGCAACATTCATCCATATCTCCAATCAATATTTTTCAATTGGCTTTTTTGTATAGAGGCAAGATAGAATGGTTCAGAGAGGATCAAATCCCACCTCTGCCCCCTGACAGCCCTGGCAGTGGTCAGGCCCCATCAGTCCCATTTATGAAGTGGGGATAGTGACATTCACCTCATGAATGACTGAGAGGAGATATATAAGGTGTTTGGCAGGGACCCAGGTCCTATGGTTACCACTGTGAACAAGCCCAGTGGGGCCTGATCTCAAGAATTCTGCCCCCACACCCCTCAGGACTTACACCTTTGTTCCCCCTTCTTACTTTCCCATTTTAAATTGCACTACTTATCATGCTGCTGACCTAGAATCTTCCCATGTCACCTCTTCCCACCACAGAGGCCCATTCATAGACCAGGCCCTTCCAGCAGTCATAAGGGAATGTCATTCCCTCATACTCTCTTTGAGAGTTTTCCACCAAATTCTCAAACTTTGTGTTCACCAGAATTATCTTGTCAGGTGCAGTAAAAACAATTGGGTTTTGCCTCAATGTTTGGACCAGTGGCATTCAGCCATGGGAGAGAAAGTGGAGACAAACCATGAATGTGCCCACTTATTTGGGTGCCATCATTTCTGTTCTCTGTGATGACAGTCACTGAATTGTATCAAAATGCTTACTAACACCTTCTCCACCAGTCCTAGAAGAGCAAGCTCTCAGTCTGAAAATATGTCTATGCCAACATGATATTTTAACAAAACATTCTTATTGCACTATCCAACACACTAAGAGGTGCCTTCTTTGATAGCTTCTTGGAGGAGGTCAAGGTCATTGTGCCTCTGAGTGACTAGCAGACAAGAGGCAAAACTCCATCATCCCTGCCATGGTTCCTCCTCTGATGAGGGAGCGACCTGTATGTGGTGATAAAGCTGTCCCCAAACTGCCTAGCACCTAGTGCAGGAAGCCCTGCCCAGGAAAGACTGCCTCTCCTCCTTTAAGGTCCTTTTGACCAGGTCCAGTGCACTGGAATAGCAGATCTTGAAGAGGAATTCCACCAAAAAACTGGCAGTTTAGTGGGAACCCAGCTACCAAGTCCATGGCCATGGAATGCAGGACCTCCCCAGCATTTCTGCCAGAGACTAAGGGTTTTCTCCCGGACTGTGAAGCTCCTAAAGGGAAGCTTTTCCATATCCACAGCTGAATACTGTGTCCTGTGAAAGTGGCTTATGAGCAGGGGGACCAAGTGCAACAGCAGGAGGCACCCACTGGCAACCTAACTATTCTGCACAATGTGTGCTTCTTCAGGTGTGTGTGTTTGCTACTATTGTTTGGAATCAATTAATCTGATCGAGATCACTGAGAGCTGACACATGAATCTGGTTTATTTCTAAATCTCCTGCTCTATATTTTAGTCTACTTAATTATTTCTTTATCAGTAACACATCCTAAAGTGGTATTTATACCATATTTTTGTATCTCATAAGATATATGTGTGTTAAAAGTTTTCACTACAAAATCTTGATTATTTGCATATATTTATCACTTAATTAATATTCTGAAAAAATTTAGAATCAGTTTTCTCAGCTGTCACAAAGCCACTGAGGTTTGTTTTGAGATTATGTTAATTTCATGCCATATTTTGGGGGACATTAACATCTTTATAAGGGTAAATCTTCATATGGAGGCACATGGTCCAGTTTTTCCTTAAATGTGATTTTTCTGTCCATGTGTGTGTGTGTGTGCATGTGTGTGTGTGTGTATATACTAGGTATTGAACCCAGAGACATTTTACCATTTATCCAGATACCCAGCCCATATTATTATTATTATTTTTTATTTTGAGACAGGGTCTCACTAAGTTGCTTGGGACCTAGCTAAGTTGAAGAGGCTGGCCTGAAACTTGCAACTGTACTGTGTCAGCCTCCCAAATTGTTGGGATTGCAGGTGAACATGACTACATCCAGCATTTGGGATTAAATTATTGACACTGGTATAATTAATGAAATTTCTTAAATGTATTTGCTAATGCCTTATTTACATAATAATATACATTTTTCTTTTATAAAAATGTTCCACTTGAATGTGGCATACAATTGAATGAAATACGCTATGTTCATGTGTGGCTATATCATAATGAATTCCACTTTTGTATAACTGTCATGTACCAATTTAAAAAAATTGATACATACCTGGTGTGGTGGAACACACTTGTAATCACAGCAGCTTGGGAGGTTGAGGCAGGAGGTTCCCAAGTTTGAAACCAGCCTAGACAACTTAGGGAAATTCCATCCCAAAATAAAAAAAAGGACTAGGGATACAGTTCAGTGGTGAAGCACCCCTGGGTTCATTCCCAATAATGGAACATTAAACTATAAAATTTTAAACTCTTAAGTATAATGAAATAAAAGCAGGTGAATACTTTCATAATCTTGTGTTAGACCGATTGGTGAATGAGATCTCTTGCCTTTTGGATGCCTTTCAAAAAGCAGGTTCCTGTTAATGAACAGTATTTGAAAAACCTTGTGTTGGAATATAACTAGGTGCTACTGAAAAGCTGTGCAGCATGGCTCTGGGGGTGGGATGGTGCTGTGCTCTAGTGCTCATGTCTCTGCTGTCCTGGTGAGCCAAAAGCTTTCTGAAGTTGATTATGGGATGACAGGACCTGTGAATGACCTTGTCTCTCTTGTGCTGGGCACTCATGCTTCCTGCAATCCAGAGGTTGATCCTTGTCCCATTCAGTGCCTCTCCACCTCCCCCAAAACACAGGTCTCCATAGAGGAGACTCATTTAAGAAGACTGAGGAGGACAAGATGTGTTCAGATTCTTTTAGGAATTTTTTGACATCTTGAAACACTTCTGGGCATAACAAAAAGGAGATCTGACCTAAAGGAGAAGTCCAGAGTGGGTGGAGGTTCTCACTAGTCAACTCAGGGACTGGGGATGCCAAGGCAGGAGGAACTCCAGGTCAAAGCCAGTCTTAGCAAATTAGCACAGCCCTAAGCAACTTAGCCAGACCCTGTCTGTAAATATAAATATAAAATAGGCAAAGGATATGGCTCAGTGGACAAATGCCCTGGGGATCAATACGTGGTACCAAAAATAAAAAAAGAAAAAAAGAAATTATAAAGAAAACCTCAGCAAAATTTCTGCCCTCCTGATGGTCCTGTTTTCTGAAATTCCCATCAGGAATCATGGCACCTTTCCATTGGGAATCAAGACAAGCTTCCAGAATGTCACTTTCATTGAACATTCCAACATCCACTGCCTATCAAAATTCTGCTAAGCTGGTTCTGCTATAGAAGCATTAGTTACAATAAACTGAGGTTTCTTAACTGGTCAATGTAGAGCTGAGCTAGTATAGAAGCATCCTTGAATCTAATGATGAAAATGAAAAGAAAAGATGGCTTGATATTTGGTCAAATATTATTTTAAAGACAAAACAAATACAAAAAGAATTTTACACTCTAAAACTGAGAATAAAATTAGCTTTTCTATCTCACTCAGTTGATCTATTTTGATAGAATTTCCCAGATTAACACCCAATATTGAAACCATGAGTAGGGACAAACTTTCTATTTTCCTAGGCTCAGAGAAAATAGAGACATGCTCCTATAACATGGGACAAAAGACTGTCTTAGCTCAGTGCATCAATTATTGACTTAAATCTGGATAATTTCATTGTATTTAGTCATAATTTGTATGTCTGGAAGCCTGAATAATTCAATTAAAAATATGAAGTTTATTTTGTTGAAAAGTCTACAATTAACTCTAAGAAGTATAAACTGTACTTTAAAAACATAGCATTTCTTGAAGTGCATTTTATGAGGTGTAAATAGGTTTCTGTAATCAATTACATTTGGGAAGATTTTTGCTGAATTAAACAAAGTTAAAACATTTTCTGGGGAGTGAGTTCAGATTAGATCAATGTGTCCTACTTGAACCCTTAGTAGTATTACATACTAATGAATTTCCAGGAAAAGGATTTAGAATGCACCATTTCCAAAATTTATTCATATGTGGAACTCTTTTCACATAATACTTTATGGATCTGGTACTCTCAAATCTACTTTACAAAATATTTAACCAGAGAAACATTGAAGGAAACGTGTTAAAATAACAAATGGTTAAGAAATGTTGGTTCTAAAATTATTTTTAAAAACCTAAGCTAAAGCATTCTTTTATTCAACAAGTTTATATTATGCACTTTAAACAGACCAGGTAGCATGATAAAACTTCATCACAACTTTCCTACCTTCCCACTGAAATACACACATGCACACACCACACAAACATGCCCCACAAATAGTCAATGATTCACGAGACTGTAAAAGTGAATAGACTAAAAAAAAGTGAAAATAATCTGAGGTAATATATCAAAACTCTTCAGGATGATTTTGAAAGACTTCCTTAAACTCACCCCTCTCCCCACTGAGAAAAAGAGTTTTCAAGGACCAGATATGGAGAAAAGTCACTCTTCCCTCTACTGTGCAAGGGTTCAGTCTCTTCACTTACTAGGCCTGAAGTTTGCGTTTTTGCCTCTACTTTAGGTCTAACATTCTTATTAGTGTAACAAGTGAAAGTGGAAATACCTAAGGAGTGGAGGGAGTAATGGAGAATAAAGTAGAATAATGATAGACATGATGGACATGGAGGACTGACAAAAACATGACATAAGGAAAAAGTGTTCTCGAAGATAAGTAACAAAACTGTGCCAGTAGTCAAAGATGTAACAGCAGAAAACTTCATTCTCCAAAGAAACTAATACTTACACCTATTGCTTGATTGAGGATAAAGAATCATATAAATAACCAAGTGGTGGTAAAGATGTGGGACCAGAAAGGATGAATAGAAGGAGATTCTTAACTCCTTTACAATAAATTTTGAAAACCATAGTCATAAAATAGTTTAGAGAGTCAAGGGTACTATATTTTTCTCATATGTGTAAGCTGGACAGAAAAAAGGAAAAGAAAATTGGGGGAGGAAATCTCATTAGAATGGAAGGGAGATCAGTAGAGTAAAAGAAAGGCACCAGGAAGAGGTGGGGTGAGGGGAGTGAAAAGGGAAGTACTGGGGAATGATATTGTCTGAATTATATTGTTATATCACATACATGTATGAGTACAAAACAGAAGCTCCACCATATGTATAATTATAATGCACCAATAAAAATATGAAAAAATAAAAATATCATAGTATGCAAACATAAAAAAGTAAAAAAAAATAAAAAATAAGTAGCCATATTTCCCATTAGTCACCATGGCACAAGAAGTCTGAGGTGTGAAATGGGGTGATATGGCTATAATTAGTCCTGATCTTCCCCCTCACATTAGCTTCACTTCTGGACAGAGAAAATTTCAGCATTACATGACTGTTTACAAAACTTTATATACACTGGCTATTTCCACAGAGTTTTCTGTGACAGTTTCAAGAACATCTATGTATTTGACACAGATTGTTAAAAACTGTTAAAAGTCAATTACATAGGAAACAAGATATATAAGTTTATTTATGCATAATTATGAAAGACATAAAATATTTTATCTTATTGAACTTCACACATAGCAGAAGCTTATTCTCTTAAGTGCCAAAACTTTTGAAAAATTTGTCATTGTGATGCAAATCTAAAATACATACTTCCTTAACTTCTCAAAAATGCATTTTAAACCTAAATTAATGTTTTCTTGAAAATATAGCTGTATCATTGTAAGTATTACTTTTTATAGTACGTTATAACACAGTGTTGCCTGCCAGATGTTTGAGGTGTTTCCTCCCCCTATTAAATTTACCTTGGCTTCTACTTCACACTTTAACCTTGCCTCTATCCTGCTGAGTAGGGAAGAGCTTGAGCATCTCAACATCTACAGACAGGAGACTGCCAGGAGAAACTAGATAATGAGATCAGCCAGTAACTTAATTTTACACAATTCTAATTCAGTATATCCAAGGTAGAGGCAGTTGGCTCTGATCTTCTACAAAACATAATACACGAGACTCATGACAAAGATTTCTTTCCACTTTTTCATTGTCCTTGCTGTAAAGCTGCATTCTGGGTTTTTAAGTTGTAAAAGAAGACAACACACATTTATCAAGCTTCTTTAATATGTCAGGAACATAATATAGAACATCTCCCACATGCCTTGTAATAATTCTAAGTGATAGAAAGTATATATTATATCCCTAACACTGATGTAAAACAAAACTTAACCAACTTACAGTCACACAAATGGTTAAGTGGTAAGAACCAGGACCCAAAAAACTCTGGCACTAACAATTTCACATGGTTTCTTAGAAAGGTGTTTCCCAAATCCTATTTTAAGAAATCACTTATCTTGAATGCCTGCTAAAAATGCAAAAAGGGACACCATTCTATACTTGCTAAACAGAAATCCCTTGGGATGGGTATGGGAGACCAAATTTTAGCAAGCATTCCAGATAATTTTTATACTAAAATGAAATACCACTCTCCTAGACAGAACATGTGATTTATGAAGTCATGATAAATAAATAAATATTATCTTACATTTCCTCCTATAACTTGGGTCAATCTTTCTCAGCTTCCTTTATGGGCTCCTCTATATTTTCTTATTTCTTAAATAGCCATGATGGATTATGTTTTAAAACCTGCTCTTTTCTCACTTTGCTCCTTGGGCAATTACATATAATTCCAAAGATTAAATTCCTATCAACATGACTGTGACTCATAATTCTCTTTATTTATTACAGTTACAAGACCATATATACAAATCTTCATCTATGTGCTATACATGTTTCCTCTCTTGAATGTCCTATAGGTACAATGAACAGAATATTCTCCAAATGAAGATTATATCTCCATTCCCAACACTGGTGATTCCCAACTCCTATGATATTTCTTGGGGCCCCCATCTCAATAATTAGTACCTCCATTAAGCCTCCAATCAGAAACTGAGTTCCATTCTTGATTTACCCTTTTCTTTCACCAAGGTCCCCTATGTTTTCCCATATACCCACTGTTACCCACCAAAATCCAATCAGTAGTTTTTTGTTTTTCTTACAAATACATAAGCTTTTTCTCTTCCTCATTGGCTCTTAGAAGATATGCATAGAATACCAACTACTCTCATTTCATTTTATATATAGTAACTGTTAGATAATTCAACTCCTTTATGACCCTTTTATGTCATTTGGGACTTCGCAGTACCCATCTTTTCTGTTTCTCTCCTGAGATTGTTGGAGATGGGGTTTAGTTTCCCACCACAGTAGCTAGAGAGTAGCAGATCTTCATTGTTCCAGCTCAGGTGAGCAGATGCTTCAGCCTGGAACCTCAATCTGAAGAGAGTAACAAAATAATGAAGAGCATTCAGAACTCAATCTGGTGACACAGGCATTCACCAACTGATGGCAATTACCAGTGGTAACATCACATGTCCATCATGACAAGGCCAAGGCCAGCAGTGTGTTCCAACCAGACTCTGCATGGACTGGACTGAAAAATCTAGTCACATTACTCTACTTGCTTCTTCCCTATTTTCTGAGCATGGCTGTTCAGCTTTCCCATCAAGTCTGCCTAGAAACTGATATTCTCTTGACAATTTCCTCTTCTGCATAAAGTCAGTTTCTGTTGATTATTCCAAGAACAAAACGTGGCACAATGCCTAGCAAGCAAAAAGCCAGACAATGTTCAGCCATGCTTGAGAATATCTACTACTTATATTTAAGAAGGTCCTTCCCCTCAGTGAACAACTTATGTTATACCCATAGGAACTCATACTCATTAGGAAGGAAGAAAAGATGTCCCTCAATAATGCTCTTTCACTAAACATTGTCAAAACTGATGCAACTAGTTGAAGGACTTCAGTTAAAGATAAATGTACATTTTCCTTTGTTTGTTCAGATCAAAGAAATAAAGGTGCCAATGCCTGAAATATACCTTCT
Organism: Sciurus vulgaris; assembly: GCF_902686455.1. Lineage (NCBI taxonomy): Eukaryota > Metazoa > Chordata > Mammalia > Rodentia > Sciuridae > Sciurus > Sciurus vulgaris. The sequence goes on along the minus strand of NW_027632872.1, from coordinate 491,462 downwards.
GGTGCTTTGAGTTTTACTATGAGGAGATATCAAGCCATTACTAAATGAAAAATATTATAAGCTACCTATGTATTTGTTAATTAGCTATGAATAATAATATATTTATGGGTCCAAAATTAGCATTTAGTTAAAATTAAATTTTGGATAATATGGTCTGAGGCTGGTATTTCAAAACGTTCCTTTTTTCTTGCTTTAGAATAACACTACATTGTAAACATAGTAACTAAGAGGTTTTGGTATATAACCATGACTGTAGTTTGGATGAGGAATGTTCCCCAAAGGTGCCTTATTGAAAAGTTTGGTCACTAGCCTATGGAGGTGGTGGAAACTTTAGGAGGTCTGGCCTAATGTAAGGAATGTAGGTCACTGGAATATGTCCTTGAAGGTAATATTAGCACTCCAGACAACTCCTCTTTCTGGGCATTTCAGCCACCATGAGATAATAGCTTCCTCTGTAACAAGCACCCTGTATGATGTAGTTCCACAATGGGATGATAACTTCCTCTGCAGTAAGCTTCCAAAGCAACATCTATATATCTACATAAGTAGAGATAATTTTTCCATGTAAATTCTCTATAATAATACAAGGTCTTCTAGATACCAAGGTAAAATATAAAGGTACATGTTTAATTTAAACTAGAGGAAGAGTTAATACATGCATATCAAAGACCAGAAACCCTAAAAAATTGTAAAGAAATTCTGATAAAGCAAAATTATTCCTAGCAAGCAGAAAATTATTCCTAGCAGAACTTCTTTTTAAAATTTATTTTATTTGTTCTAATTAGTTGTGCATGACATTGGAATACATTTGTAGATAAAATATTTTTTCTATTTCTATTGAGATTATCATATGATTATTGTTTTTAAGTCTATTGATAATGATGAATTCATTTATTGATTTCCATAGGTTGAACCAGTCATGCATCACTGGGATGAACCCAACTTGATTGTGGTGCACTATCTCTTTAATAGGATTTTGTAGATAAGTTGCCAGAATTTTATTGAGAATATTTGCATCTATGCTCATTAGGGATATTGGTCTGAAGTTTTCTTTCTTTGATGTATCTTTGTCTGGTTTTGGTTTCAGGGTGATATTAGCCTCATAGAATGAGTTGGGAAGGGTTCCCTCCTTTTCTATTTCACGGAATAATTTGAGGAGTATTGGTGTTAATTCTTCTTTGAAGGTCTTGTAGAACTCACCTTAGAATCTTTCTGATCCTGGACTTTTCCTAATTGGTAGGCATTTAATGGTGTTTTCCATTTCATGACTTGAAATTGTTCTGTTTCAATCCTGTATGATCTCCTGATTCAGTTTAGATAGGTCATATATCTCTAGAAATTTGTCAATGTCTTACTTTCTAATTTATTTGAGTATAAATTTTCATAATAGTTTCTAATAATCTTCTGTATTTTAGTTGTGTCTCTTGTGATATTTTCTTTTCAATCAAGTATTTTAGTAACTGGTGTGTTCTCTCTTTTTCTCTGTGTTAGAGTGGCTAGGGGTTTACCAATTTTATTGATTTTTTTCAAAGAACCAACATTTTGTTTTGTCAATTTTTTCAATTTTTTGTTTTCTTTCAATTTCATTGATTTCAGATCTGATTTTAATTATTTCTTATCTTTTACTGCTTTTGGTGTTAATTTAAGATTGTATGTATTATACAGCAGAACTGCAAAGCACCATGCATACATTACTGTCTTCAAAAATTCATGCACAAAAAAACACCCTGCTCCAAATATTTGCATTCTGCTCAATGTCACAGAAGAAAAAAATAAAAATAAAATCTCAGTGGAAAACTAAACAACTGTCTCTGCCAAACTTCAAAAGCTTCACAGCTCTGTCTCTGACTTCTCACAAGACTGCCTGGCCCAGACAGGGCCTTGAAGACCCAGTCACTATCTCACCATTCTGGAGCTCAGATGCCTTAGATTTGGCCATGTTTTAACCCCTAGATATCAATGTCACTGGAATTTGGAGATAGACCACCAGGGATGAGCAATCCTGAGAGACAGTAACTAGATGGCAGCAACCCACACTCCCAGGAGGAAGACCCAGGTGCAGCCAAACCTGTAGGCACTCGGACACTAAATCTCCAGGTCCTGGCCAGTGTCCTCAGCCAGAGGTGGTTGCAACCCAAAATGGCAGTAGCAGCAAACACACTGGCACCCCAAACAAACCCCAGGCTCTGGCTGGTGTCTCAAAATGGATGTGACTGCATGTAACTAAAACTGGAGTTTCTCTGGCAGCAGAATTCTTGACAGAAGTGGAAACAGTAGTTGCAGAAGTATGTGACAGCAGGCAGGAGATCAGCAGCTGCTGTAGTCATCGGTGGCATTGCCAGCAGTTGGGAGGACTGCAGAAGTAGTTGAGGTGGGGGCAGCTGTTGGAGCAGCTACAGGAGGACCTAGAAAGGAGACCTCCAGGGAGTGGCAGTGGATTTGGCAGCAATGGCATCACCAGTAGCAGCAGCACCAGCAGTGTAGATGGCAGCCGGTATCCAAGGCAGCATGGTGGGCAGAAGACCTCTGGGCGAGGACGACTGTGACAGTGTCAACAGCAGCAGCATCAGGAGAAAAGAACTCTGGGCACCTGTGGTGTTGGCATTAGGGGCAGATGTGCCCCAAAAGAAAACCTCTGGGCAATGCCAACAGTGCCCATGGCAGTGGTGCCCACTGCAGTGGCACCCAGGGATAAGACCTCCAGGTCCGTAGCAGTGTGAGCAGCAGTGGCACCATGAGAATATGTGTCCAGGTGCCTATGGTAGCAGCTTCAGAGGCAGCTCTGTCCCAACCCCCAGAGAGGACCTCCAGGTGGAGGAATCTGTGGAACCGTAGGCTGCCATGTACCTGGAAATAAACCCTGATTCCTACTTCTTAAGGGATAAAGGTATCAAGGGATAAAGTTACTATTCTGCAAATATCAAATGAAAATAAAATTGCAATATAAATCTTTAAAATATCATATTTTACTTACACATTTTATATATATCATCATGATATAGTTATAAAATATTGATACCCTAGTCCAGAAATAGTGATATGTACTCTTTATGCCTATCTGAGAAGTTCTGAGGAAAATAAGAGATTCGATGGTCAATTACAAAGAAAAATTTAATTTCTCTGCCAAGTTCTTAAAGTTTTCTTATGTTACCTGTTTTAAGTCCATTCTACCAACATTTATTTTATGTAGAAGATACGTTATAATAAAAAATTGCAGCCAGGAGATGTAATATATAACCTTTGATATACATTTAGAATTACTTGGTAGGACCAATGCTACTTGTAGCTGTCTCTTGATAATGCGGAGATATTCTTTGAGTTGGAGGGACATATGTCCTAATAAGAGGTGGGTACCATGAACTGCCAATCTCACCACTCCTCAAAAGGGAGGAGAGAAAAATTTAATATCATAATCCTGATTTAAGATCACATGTAAGGTAAACAGAAAAAGAAAAAGAACAAGAGATTCCTACATTGGTCATCATTTATGGGCACCTTGGGGCAGTTGATAACAATCACAAAGTTTTGGGGAAAACCAAGTTTTGGAGCCAGAGAGATCTGCATTAAATCTTTGCCCTGCTTCTCAACAACCCTTTGTTAACCTCTCTTGCTTAGACTAGTTCAATGTCCTTCAGAATAGTCCTGTTGATCATGTTACCCATTCTAATACATCCTCTACAATACAATCATGATTAATTTAAAAGAATCTGGCTATACAGCCCTCTGCTTCAAGGCCATAATCAAAAACATTAGCAAGGTCCTTATTCTCTTAAAACTTCCCTCAATCTGATATAATTTCTTTGTTTGCCTTACCTGCCACCTCTTCTTACTCACTCCACAACCCCCAGCCTTGGTCCCAATAATGATTCCATTCAAGGCCTTTCACAACCCAAAATCATCACTGTTCCCTTGCTTGGTATATGTAAATCTTCTTCATTGTCTTGATACATCTGTGCTCCCATAGCACTCACAATTGGGTAACTGATAAACAAGAGAAATTTATTTCTCTATGTTATAGAAGTTCATGATCTAGGTGGCAACAGGATTATCATCTAGTGAGGACTGCTCTTTTCTTTAAGGTTTCACCTTGTACCTGCATCCTCTGGAGGGAACAGACATGGAGTCATAACAAAACAGAAAGGCAAAAGAGGCTTTTTTTTTTTTTTTTTTATAAAGGGACTTACCTCATATATATGGGTAAAGCCCTTGTGACATAATAATCTCCTAGAAGTCTCACCCATTAATACTATCTTCTTGTACATTAGGTTACAATATGTTAAATTTGGAAGGACACATAAATTTAAAGCACAGCATTTACCCAGCAAACCCCTGTTCATCCCTTAAGGTCGAAAACTATCTGTTCTTCACCAGCAAGTCTGCCCTAACTCCCCAAGACAACTCTCACTTCTTTGTAATAAAGAATATTTTATTTAAGTTACTTCCTGTGCTGCAATGCCCTACAATTATGTCTACCTACCAATCTCCAACCTCTGATTCCCATTCTCACTTCCTCTCCCTGATACCCACTGAAACCATGAGCACCTCGAAGGATCTTAGGACCCACCCCCAAGTGCCTTTTATCTACAAAGTGTCCTACAAATGTTTACCAAATAAAAATATGAATAAATGAATAAGTGAATGAACAAATGAAAACTCCCAGGATCTAGGAAGTTTGAGGAATGAGATTCATGACAATCACAGGAAAAGGAAGGAGATGAATTTGGATGTGATTTCATAAAGTGATAGAATATGTACTTTATGTATGCTACTTAAGGGTCCAAAATGGTTATGAATAATCAATACAGACAGTATTTACAGGTATAAAGGTAAGCGTATTATATACCCTAGAGGATGGAATTACTCTTTCTAAGCCATTATTAGCTTGATAGGTCAATATGTTTTTGGCACACACAAGAAGGCAGAAAATAAGGGCTATGTATCTGTCAAACAGTATCAAAGTACATAACCTAGTAAGTGGTGTCAACACCTGTTCCTCTCTAATCCCATTTATCTAAATCCTACTTAGTGGGAGAATTAAAGTTATAATATATCTAAATAGCTCTTGCCAAAGTGTAGGTAAATGCTTCCAAAAACAAAACAAGGCTGTATGAATTAGCCACCTGATTTCGCAAAAGAAAATAAAAATTTTATTTGACACACTTTCTGGACAGAAAACAATGTAAACACATTGCAAATAAGCACATTAAAAATATATAAAGGCAGATAATTTCCAAAGAGCTTAAAAGGAGAAGAACTAACTTGGAATTCCAAAGGAAGCAGTGTAAAGAGAAAAGAATCACTACAATCAGACTGAAGTAACCCTTGAAACACTGCATATTCATAGACAGAACAGAAAGAGTTGAAAGAAATAGAAGCCAGATCTTCAAATGCAAACACGAATGAAACAATGTTAAAATGTTAGAGCTTTATAGTTATACACAGGAGTTGAGATCACCCAGACAATCTCATACATTCATGAAATTAAATTTCCATTATTGATCTGCCTTCATATCCCTCTCTCTTTTCCTTCCTGTCCTCCCTCTCCTTTCCCTTATCCCATCCTCTACTCTACTAGACTTCCTTTCACTAATCTATTTATTTATATTTGGTTCATCTTATCTATGTTTAAAGTGAAATTTCCCATAGGTTATTTATATATACACATAACTTGATTTTTAAAGAATTCATTCTGCTTTGCCTCTCTTCCCCATCCTTTTTTTCAATCTCCTTCTTCAACATTATTGATCTTCTCCTTATGTTTATGTTATCCAATATCCTTCCCCTCCCCCTTTCCTTTATTTTAGTGTAACTTCTAAATATGAGAGAAAACATTCAACCTTTTAGTTTCTGAGTTTGTCTTATCTCACTTAGCATGATATTCTCCATTTCTATCCAGACACCCACAAATGCCATAATTTCATTATTTTTTATGGCTCAGTAGAATGCCATTGTATATACATGCCAGAGTTTCTTAATCCATTCATCTATTGATGGGCATCTGAGTTGATTCCATAATTCAGCTATTTTGAATTTTCCTGCAATAAATTTGTGGTGTCTATATTGCTATAGCTATAGTATTCTGATTTTAGGTCTTTGGGGAAAATACAAAGGAGTGGGATTGCTGGATCATATGATGAATTCATCCCTAGATTTTTGTGGAATACTGCTTTCAAGAGTGGTTGTACTAGGCTACAGTCCCACAAAAAGTATGCAAGTTTAAGTTTCTCCCAACAATGCCATCAGCATTTATTATTGTTTGTATTCTTGATCGTAGCCATTATGACTAGAATGAGATGAAATCTTAGAATGGTTTTGATTTGCATAAAATGCTAATTTTTAAAAGTCAGAATTGGTTGAGGGAGTTAAGTGGATCACAAAGTAGTTAAAATGCAAATTACTATGAATGTCATTTACTCAGGAGGCCTGAAAAAATAATAGAAGTGGGGATTTAAACAATATCCAAAAATTTCTAATTAGGAATTCTTTACAGAACTTTGGCCACTGAAGTAAATATAAACACTCCAAAGGGTGTAAGAAGGCTCTTGGTGACCTGGACCTAACTATAGGTATGTACTAGTTAGAAATGTTGGAAACACAGACAGTAGTATTCATTGATTCTTAAAGAAATTACAAATGAGAAGCCTAATTGAGCCAAAACCATGAGGAGTTGAAGACTCCCTCCTAGACATGTGAAAAAGAGGATATTTTTGGTATAAAGATAAGACCTTGATCTAAATTCACAATATTGTACAAAATTATATTTCTATAATGGTAACACAAGCTTATCATCTTTGACAATCATAACTTAACTTGGACTCTCAAGTTTTCTGACAAAGTCACCTACTTATAAAGCAAACTTGCTTGATTTTGGTTGTTTACAGTTGACACTGCACTGATGACATGATTATATTTGAGCATACTACAGATTACTGATAGAATACAGTTGGGCATTAAGTGCTTGTTATTTCTATTAGCCAAAGGGTGAGATCAACTTTGAGCTTTATGAAAGTATTTCAAAACTATCTGAAATAGAATAGTTTCATTTGCATGTTTTAATAATAAGGGGAAATCCTTAAAACCACAATTCATATCAAATAAAACATGAGCTTCCAAACAATATTGATAAGTAACAATTCATTGAAAAAATGTATTTAGTGATTCTGACTTTTTATGCCTTTTCTCTCATCAATGGGTCCCTCCTGGAAGTGATAATCTACTTCTATGTAACCCTTAGTTTATAGTATTCAACTTCTGGCCTGCTTTTCCTAAAATAAAACAGCAAAAATAAGAAGTTACATTTTTAAAGTTCATTATTTTATACCTCTATTTATTGAAAAAGAAAAACAAAATTATATGAACTATGAGTATAAGTCTTATTAATCAACTAATGAATTTCAATATTGCATCCTTTATTTGTAAATAAATATAGTAATAATAGTGGTCAAGAACCTGGACTCTGACCATTCCACGTAGTCTATAGACAAATCCTATATCTTCCATTTACCAGCTCTGCAACCTTGAACAAAACTTAACCTTTCTGTCCTTGGTTTACCTAACTGTAAAATAAATGGGACTAATAATAGTACCATCCTCGCAGAGTTGTTCTGAGTTAATCAAATTAACATAGCTGCAAGGCCAATATAGCTAAAGTGCTTAGAGAGAATCCAGAATATAGTAAACTGTGTACATGTTTGCTATTGTTATTGATATCTGTAAGTGGAGCCCAGAAAGGTTTTGTGCATATTTAATTTTAGCTGAATTTTTCTTTTAAAATCTTTTCTATTCATGCCTTTAAAATCTCACATGTATATAGACTTTGCTTTTCCAGAAATTCTGCAACTTTTGCCTGGTTAATAAATATTTCCAATGGCGAAAGTACATGGATGAAAGTTATTTTACTCTCTTTCTTAATTCAAGAAACACAACTGGGACTGGAATTGTAGCTCAGTGTTAAACCACTTGCCTAGTATGTGTGAGGCACTGGGTTTGATTCTCAGCACTGCATATAAATAAAAATAAAGTTCCATTGACAATTTAAAAAATATTTTAAAAAGAATCACATTTGAGTTAATAACTTTTAGGGCAATCTGGAATTCAGAACATTTGTCAAGTAAAAAATAGAATTATAAATTACTGTTAGACTATGGTTGTTAAAAATTTTCAGTTGGTTTTTGTCTCTATTTATCTTCAGCTTACCCTGTACTTAAAAATTAGGGGAAGAGGGCAGTAAAATGGCCCCCAAAGCAACAGAAGTTGATATAACTGAACACCACTTTACCTTTTCACTTCCATAGTAATAGAACAGTTTTTTGGAGTGCATACAACCATTTCTGCCATTCATATCCCAAGAACCTGTGAAATGCAATAAAAAGAGAGAAAGAACATTTTAGATAACACATATTTACATACAAATGTACGGCCATGTCATTCCCGAAAAGAAAAAAAAAAAAATACTAGTTAATATAACTTCTACGGTTCCTTGTAGCTCTAACATTCTATGACTAATTAATATGTATCTTCTATTCTTAGATACAAAAAAGAACAAAAAGCAACAAAAATCCCAATAGTATTAAAAGGAATAAGATGAAGCAAAGATGGTGCTGCCACTCTTTCATGATCAGCTCCCTGTCAACCAACCTTCCCTGACAGAGACAGTTGCAGCTAGGTGTCTGATGTGTAGTCTTGAGGTAATTGATTCATCTGGGTTTTGGTTTCTCATCTGTTATAAAAAAGGATGGTGGGGAAAGCTGACCTAGGTTATTTCTATTAAATCTCTCAGATTGAAAATGCAGCTTAAGAAAGTTCAGAAAAGGAAATGGAATAAAACAGAAGGACTCAAAGGGACTAGTCAAGAGATAAGCAGCACATTCATGGGGAGACTTTCTACCCTTCATTTCCCGCAACAAAATACCACCTTCATATTTCATTTCTATTGAAATGTGGTGCTGAGAGAATGTGACCATCTTGTGAACTCTCAATTATCATGAATGATGGAGAGGAACACTGAAACTAATAAAAACTCTGGCATACAAGATGCCAGGTTTGACTTGAACCAGTCCTGGTATGTGCCAGTTCAGATGCAGGACAGCCTGCTGCTTGGCTGGGTGGGATAACAGTGAGAAATCCCATCCTTAAGAACAGTCATGGCCCACAGCTTTACTTGATGTGTTAAACAACTCCTGAATAATTCATAAACAGCCCAGGCTGACAACTAAAAACCTGACCTAATGTTTTGTTATTTAAAACTTATTTAAAGCTAAAAGTTACATTATTTTATGGTTTGGATAATGCCATCCAGATTTTCTTATAGTTCTAAACTTTCTACTTAAAGAGCATATAGGCTACACATGGATACTGCATGTATACTGCAGTATGGTCTCTCTCTGTTTTACCTAAGCAGAAAACCATTTTCAGATTTTTCATTGCAATTTTACAGTTTACCTTTTCTGCATTTTTCAACATAGCCAAGCTTCAGGATCAAAGGAAGGTCCAGTGCTGCGACTGGAGGAAACTGTTTCCTGTGGTAGTGGAGAGGGGAAAAATGAGGTATGTTATGGTTTGGATGTGAGATGTCCCATAAAATCTCACATGTGAGGCAATGCAAGAAGTTTTGGAGGAGAAATGATTGGGGTATAGCCTTAATCTAATTAGTGAATTAATCTCTGATGGGATTAATTGAGTGGTAACTGGAGGCAGGTGGGTGTGACTGGAGAAAGTGGTTAATTGAGGGCATGGCCATGGGATGGAGGATATATATTTTGTATCTGGGGAGTAGCATCTTTCTGCTTCCTGGCGGTGTGAGCTGCTTCCCTCCACTACACACTTCCACCATGATGTTATGCTTCATCTCACCTCAAATGGAGTCAGCCTTCTATGGATAAAATGTGAGCACTCAAATAAACTTCTCTTCCTCTACAATTGTTCTGGTCAGGTCTTTTAATCACAACAGTGGAAAAAGCTGATTAAAACATGGTAGATAATCCGTTTTAGAAAATACAAGTGCCAGATCTCATTAGATTCAGTGTACTTCTAATTACTAATATTTTTTAACTTCCCATTAGTCCCTCTTTCCCTATAAATCTTAAGAGCAAAAAAAAAAATGTTCTACCTTCCTACATATTAACATATTATTGTGCCAAATAATGAAATGCTCTGCAATTGAATCATCTTGAATTGGTGATACTTTTCAATTTATGTTTCTATAAGGGCAGAACTTAGAATCTATTAATGAGTAAATGCAATGAATCCCAGAAAGAAAGATCAGGAATTTTTAAAAAATCATATAATTCTTTACATTACTATTGAATTAACTCTGCAAGTTTCAATGAATTGACTGTTACTTGCATATCCTTTTTCCTACCAAGTAAAACATAAAATTACTTTTTCCAAAATCAAATACTAAACTTTATATTTCTGAGTCCAGATCAAATATTCTGTCTCCCTGATTGTTTTTGTAGGAAAGTCTTACAGACATTCAAGTAAGTGAGTATGCTTTAGGTTTTTCTAGAGAAAAGAATCTAAAAACTGGATTGATTTGAGAGAACAATCAAAAGCAAATATGAAATCCCTATAAAAATTTAAGATTAAACCTAAAGTTAAGTGAAATTATAAATTTCTTTATTCATGGTGATGAGTGATAGGTAACTCAATAATTTCACAATTGTGCAAAATTTTATAAACTTCATTAGAAATATAATAGTTATCCCTAGCATTTTACTACAACTCTAACAACTGAAAACCACCAAGCTAATGAAAGATTCTATGGAATACATCCAATGGAACTAGTTTTAATACAGCATCTGATAGAAAATGTGTTTTGCAGAAATTTGTTATATACAAGTTCATCACAGAATTTTATCAGTTTTTTTTTTTTTTTTGGGGGCATTTCAGTACTGTAGGCACAAAGTCATAATCTTTTTTACTGATGAAATAAACCTTAAAGTTAAAGCACTAATTTCAGTTCCCTGTTGGATTAATTTCAATCAGTATTGTGATAGTGGTGATAGTGGTTCTGATTTAATTCACTGAGAGTTAAAAGCTGTTTACATGCAGAATAAACAATTTCTAAGTCTTAAAAAATTATTTTGAAGAAATTGGTACTTTTAGCATAGCTTTCAAGTTTTAAAAAAATTACTTGGAGGAAAATGTAGGAGAAGGACAGGGAAAAGAGAAGAAAGAGGGGGATGTTAGATTTTGTTAGGGTTAATATAAACATAACTTGAGTGTTTTATTTAAGAAAAATATTGGTTAAATCTCTACCTGATAAACCATATTTGATGTCATCAGCAATACTTATTTTGATTCTAAATTTATATTTCTAATACAAAATATATTTTTCATTCCTTGGGAGAAAGAAAGCAAAAAAGTTAAAAACACATTTTCAACTGAAATTTTATTCTTTAAATAATTATTGCTATGGTCCAATATTTAGAATATGCTTAATAGATTTGTGAAATTTTAAAAAACTACATCAATAATAATCCCCTTAAATACTTTATATTTTTAAGTCCTCAGAAGAACCATTTGATTTGTATAACACCATAAACATATAAATACTTACTACTTTTCAATGGCTATAAGAAATTAGAAATTTGCTACAAGATATACTTTACTTTTTCGCTACAAGATTGTTTAAAAATGAATTCTCACATCACTTAAACTCATCTCACTATACCTACAATTAAAAACAATATTTTACCATCTAAGAAGACTCAGATTGATCCAAATAATTAAAATTCTATAAATATACATGAATAATAATAATACTTCATAAAAAAGAAGTTAAGGGTAGCACAATTCTATCTAGCAGGTAACATGAAGAACTGATAAACATTTTCCATGCACAATTACATTAGCTCACTGTGAGGAACTGAAAACACATTCAATTATGCAACATGCCAGTGAATTCACAATTATACTATTAGACTTGTTACACTATCAAAATTCAAACCCTTGCCCTAAAAATAAATTTTGAATCAGGTCATAATCCTTTAGCATACTGTAGACATTCAATACATGCTAGCTTTTATTTATTATTATAATTAACCACTATGATGTTACTACAAATGAAACAAGTAATTGAACGGATGCTAATGTAAGACTATGCTGTTTAGGGAATGTTCATTAGAATAAAAAATAATGATTTATGAATATTCAACTTGAGCATGGCAGTTAATTATCAAAGCAATTAAAATAGTTCTTTGGTGAGTTAAAAGCAATTAATGAATAAATTATATTTTAACTTAAAGAGAAAAAAATAACCCAAAATCTAGACTGATCTATTTATACTACCGAGAATTACTACATGGGCTTGGTTAAGGGGTCAAAAGTTGTCAGTACCTAATGAAATGAGGAAAGGACAATTTTCTTTATATAAAAGGAACTTGCATTTCTTATATGATAGTTCCACTTTTCTAGAGCAGCTTAAAAAAATCAGACATTCAAACTGATACCCATCCTTATTTGCTTGGGCAACTGAGGAAGAAAGAAGTCTCCTTCCTACATTTAACTTTTACTAGACATGAAACCTTGGGAGAATGAGATAGTTGTAACAAAACTATAGGGGAACATCAGAAGCATTCAATCAGAAGGCCCAATCTAGACTCCTCTAAACTAGTTCTGGTAGGAAATGGAATTTAAAAACTCCAAATCCAGAGTATAATTGACAATGGTAAAGTTGGAACACACTTGCTGTAGGAGATCACTCCTTTTGAGAAGTATGTGTTCAAAAAGATCTAAAATTCATCATGTATCACTGCAATTAAAAAAAAGGAAAGATGAGAAGGAATCTGTAGAAATTTTAATTGTTTATGTCTTGAATTAACTTTTTATTCCGTTTCCTTTCTACCTGCTTGGTTCTTCATATGGGATTGAATATGTATGTTTTACAAGATATGTGATTCAGAAACATTTTCAAAATAGACATCTATTCTTCATCATCCTTTTTTTTCTAGTGTTGCAAATGCCTTGTTTATTCTGCAAACAAGGTTCAGAAATGTTACAGACACAGATGCACAGGCTGGGAACATGGGGTGGTCACGTCACACAGCAGGCTGCCTCTGCTGTGCCAAACAACCACCTGGGCTCTGGTGAGCAGGAACTGTATGGTCTCCTCCGGAGGGCCAGGCATCAATCCTTAAGAACCAGGGGCACCTTCACCTGGTCGGCCACCTCCTTGACACTGAGTGCCTCCATGATGGCGAGGGCAAACTCAAAATTGGTCCTGGGCCCGCAGCTGGTGAGGATCAGGCCGTCCTGCTTCACACAGCTCTCAGAGTAGCTGTGGTGACTCTAGTTCATCATTTGTCTTTTGCAAGTTGTTATGTTGTAACTTTGCTTCCAAAACCTATTTCATGAGCCAAAAGAGCCATAGAACCTGCACAAATGGCAGCTATGAGGCCCTTCCTATTCTGCTGCTCCTTTAGGATCTCCTTCACAGAAGCAGACTCAGATAAGTACTGTGCACCCAGATTTCCCCCTGGTAGAACCACCACATCATATGGTCCCTGCTTTCAAGCATCTTCAAGACTGGCATTAGGACAAATGACAACATCAGGGCTGCATTTTACTTGGTCTTTTCCAGACAGACCTGCAGTGGTGACCTTAATCCCAGCCGGTCTCATGACATCTACAGGAATGACACCTGCTCCTTTGGACAGGATGACCAGGGCTCTTTCTGAAGCCATTTTGATATATGTTTTAAAGTCTGGGGGAACAAAAGCTTATCCTTTTTCATTTTAATTTTAGATAAGGAACTTTGATGACCAATTTATATGGTAGACTTCTAAATAATCTAAAAAATATTTTTACTATTTTATCATTAATAAATCACAATATTACAGGCTTCATTGTAATAATATGTTTACACATTTATGATTGTTCAATCTAGAATTTGTACAAAACTTCTTCCAGGTTTCTGAGCCTCACTTTTTCTCCTTATTAGTTGGCATTCATATAGTCCTCAACATGAACCCTAAAGATTCCAAATAGTATAATTTTCCACCACTTTCATGGAAATAAAAATTCATTTTTTTATATTGAAAAAAAGGTAGAGATATAACAAGTATTGTTTTTTGCTCATAAGTCTTCTTACTCTGAGTTCGGACCTTCTTGGTCTAGTCTGTCAAATATTTTGAATCACTACATGATGTGACTGCTTTTCTTCAGTTTCAAATAGTTAATGATAAGCTCCTCAGCAATATACTTCTATTTCTATCTCTCTCTCACTCTCCAATTCACATGAGCAAACCATCTATATGTTTATGTAAACCTTTTTTAATCCTTCATCGTCACCTTATACTTAGGATGCTGTATCCCTGAATTGACCACCCACTGGGGGAAGACATAGTGCTTCCTTTCCTCTCCTTTAAACTCATGAAATAAACTTCATAAAAAGCTCTATTTAGGCAGTATTCCATGAATATAGTTAATAGACCAGATTTTCAAAATGTATCTATCCAATTAATGATTGTTTTCTTTAAATTGTATCATATTAGGCTTTAATTTATCTAGAACACAGTCTCATTTCAAGCTTGAATACTTTCTCCTACCCCTCCTGAAATAGCCTGGTTGTCCTGTTGCCTAATTTTTCTGAAGAACTCATCATCACCACAGCACCACAAAAAAAAAAAAAAAAAAAAAAAAAATTAAAAAAGAGCAGTGTCCATCAAAATTGAAGTACATTTTATAATGCCAATACAGTCCTGAAGCATCATAATTTTGTTTAAGGTAATAAAAATATCTCACTTCCAGTGTACATCCAGATGATGCTAGTATCTTTATGACATTTTTGTAGATGGGCATACTGGATACTGGGCTTTAGAAAAACAGTCTATGAATGTGCCTCAGTCCCCAGACGTAAGAGTGACTAAGAAATTATCATTAGTTCACTATCATATCATGCTAAGTGAGATAAGCCAATCTCAAAAATCCAAAGGGCGAATGATCTCACTGATAAGCAAATGATGACACATAATGAGGAGTTGGAGGGGGGCAAGAATGGAGGAAGGAGGGACTGTACAGATGGAAAGTGTGGTGGTAGGGGTGGGGGGAAGAAAAAAAATAACAGAATGAATCAAACATCATTACCCTATGTAAATGTATGATTATGCAAATTGTATGCTGTTACTCCATGTACAAACAGAAACAACATGTATTTCATTTGTTTACAATAAAAATAATTTTAAAAAAATAATTATAAAAAACAAAAAAACAAAACAAAACTAAAAAACAAAGACAGAACAATTTCAAACTATGGCTAGACACAAAGATGGTCAAGTTCCAATTAGCAGAACCATAGAATTCTCAGGAGGGCTAAGCTGTGGGGAGATGTCTTTGAAGACTGATAAAGCAGTATACATAATGACAAAGGGAAATGGCAGAGGTTGCAATCACAGATTTACCATCTGTTAGTCTCCCTTTTTCATTAAGTGGCAAGTCACTTTGAAAGCTACCAAGCAAAAACTGAAAAGCCATTTAGGGTAATTCAACTCTGCCTGTATCCACTGTATTTCATGAAATGAAAATTTCAATTGCCTCATGAGAATTCCAGTATGTTTTCAGTGAGTCTACATGGGAATAATGAAGAAAACAATAGCTATCAATATTAATATCTATATGCATGTAGGAAATATTCATGAATATAATACAAAGAATAAGTGCTTTTTCAGAGTTCAATCAAAAGTTTCTATTTTATATCAAATATGTATTGATTTACTTATTTGTGACTGTACTAGTTTTCATGGAACTTTGCCAAAACATCTAAAATTTAAGTGACAAGATTCCAGAATATTCAGAAGAAATGTGAAATAAAGTATGTTCACCAATATCCACTAAAATACTGGTCAAAAAGTCACAGGCCAAAAGTATGTATGAATTATATTATCCATAGTGTTCAATTATCTTTCCCCATCACTTAGAACTGCTACTTCTAGAGTATGTGTAAGTATATGACCAGAATCTGAAATATCATATTTGTACCTGAAGATAGCTATTTTGAAACAAGTCTTTAATATGGGATTGCTGCCCTTTTCTCATCAACTAAGATTAGAAAAAATAATCTTTGCGATTTCTGGGTCTGGGGTTGTAGCTCAGGGGTAGGGTTCTTGCCTCAGACATGTGAAGCACTGGGTTCAATCCTCAGTACCACATAAAAATAAATAAATAAATATATTTTGTCCACCTACAATTAAAATTATTTTTAAAAAGATTTGGGTTCTTTCATCTAATGATAAAATATTAGGTATCACATTTTGTAATATATTGTTCCTTATAGAATTAAAATATATTATTGAATTTTAAAATGCCATATTTACTGATTTGTGGAAAACTCTAAGAATCTCTTCATTATATACATGGATTACAATATATGAATATACTGAATCAATCATTCAAACAATATTCATTATGAGAAATTGCATGTTAGAGGCAAGACTATTATATATTTATTATGACAGCTATCCTCTTTTTTATATCAATAAAACTTCTTTATAATAATGGATCTTTAAATTGCACAGAAAGAATGAAAGCTAAATTTTATCTTCTACATAGAGGAATTTCTCAGCTACTTTGTACATGCCTATATTTAATTTCTGTTCTACCCAAAAACTAAGTGAATTCAGAAAAATAACCTCTGAGAAACAAACACCTTAAAAAAAACACACACAACCTTAAAGTGGAAGACATGTTTCTCCTTAAATTACAATCATAATCCTAAATATATCAAAATTTTCACATGAACTCTATTTAAAAACTCAAAATATACAATTATGAATGGGACTTAATTTTTTTCTTTACCACAATTAAATGTCCCAATTCTGAGATCCTATCTTTTAACTGTGGTTAAAACCCCTGATTTTCAATTCACATTGCACCTTAAACACCAGTACTGTGACTTAGCATGTTACTTCAATGCATTAAATTTTAGTTTTGTACTTTTGAATATAGATAACAAGAGTTCATACACTGGAGGAGTACTGTGGGAATTTTGGACAGCACTGAAGATAATCCTTTAAAAGATGTTGTTTCTTATTATTTTTAAATTACTTTGCCACAAGTCCCTTGTTCTACACATAAGAAAATAATGAGATGAAAATATAAGTCTTTTGAAAATAACAGAAAACGAGTTCAGAATGTACATAATTAAAATGATCAGGGAAGCAAACGATGAGTGAAAGAACAAATGCACGCACTGAATGATGAGATGAAAGAGTAAATGCAGGCATTGAATGATTGCACAAATCGACAGTAAAAAGAGCAAATACAGGAAGCAAAAGATCATTTCAATAAAGAGTTAGAGATATTGAAAAAAAAAACAAACAGAAATCCTTGAAACGAAGGAAACAATAAACCAAATTAAGATATCCATAGAAAGCATATACAGTAAGATAGAACACCTGGAAGACAGAACCTCAGACATTGAAGACAAAATATTTAACCTTGAAAACAAGGTTGAACAAACAGAGAAGATGGTACGAAATCAAGAACAGAATCTACAAGAACTATGGGATATCAAGAAAAGGCCAAATTTAAGATTTATTGGGAATGAGGAAGGCCTAGAGAAACAAACCAAAGGAATGAACAATTTATTCAATGAAATAATATCAGAAAATTTCCCAAATCTGAAGAATGAAATGGAAAATCAAGTCCAAGAGGCTTATAGGACTCCAAATACACAAAATTACAACAGACCCACACCAAGGCACATTATAATGAAAATACCTAACATACAAAATAAAGACAGAATTTTAAAGGCTGTGAGAGAAAAGAACCAAATTACATTCAGGGGGAAACCAATATGGATATCAGCAGATTTTTCAATCCAGACCCTAAAAGCTAGAAGGGCCTGGAACAACATTTTTCAAGCCCTGAAAGAAAATGGATGCCAACCAAGAATCTTATACCCAGCAAAACTTACCTTCAAATTTGACGATGAAATAAAATCCTTCCATGATAAACAAAAGCTAAAAGAATTTACAAAAAGAAAGCCAGCATTACAGAACATTCTCAGCAAAATATTCCATGAGGAAGAGATGAAAAACAAAGAAGCAAATCAGCAAAGGGAGAAATTATCCTAAAGGAATTGTCAAATAAAGGAGGAA
The DNA here is from genome assembly GCF_902686455.1 of Sciurus vulgaris. Lineage (NCBI taxonomy): Eukaryota > Metazoa > Chordata > Mammalia > Rodentia > Sciuridae > Sciurus > Sciurus vulgaris. The sequence continues at coordinate 473,364 of NW_027632872.1, read as the reverse complement.
CCGAGTAGTGTCAAATAAATAAATAAAATTTAAAAAATGAACCATATGACCGGGAAAACAAATCACATCTCAATAATAACCCTGAATGTTAATGGCCTGAATTCATCAATCAAAAGACATAGACTGGCAGACTGGATTAAAAAGAAGGATCCAACAATATGTTGCCTACAAGAGACTCACCTCATAGAAAAGGATACCCATAGACTAAAGGTGAAAGGATGGGGAAAAACATACCTTGCACATGGACTCAGCAAAAAAGCTGGAGTATCCATCCTCATTTCAGATAATGTGGACTTCAAGCCAAAGTTAGTCAGAAGGGATAAAGAAGGTCATTTCATACTGCTTAATGGAAGCATAAATCAGCAAGATATAACAATTATAAACATCTAAGCCCCAAACAGTGGCTCATCCATGTATGTCAAACAAATCCTTCTCAATTTCAGAAACCAAATAGACCATAACACAATAATACTAGGTGGTTTTAACATGTCTCTCTCACCACTGGACAGATCTTTCAAACAAAAATTGAACAAAGAAACCATAGATCTCAATAACACAATCAATAATTTAGACTTAACAGACATTTATAGAATATACTCTCCAATCAAGAGTGAATACACTTTCTTCTCAGCAGCACATGGATCCTTCTCTAAAATAGACCATATATTATGCCACAAAGCTAATGTTAGCAAATACAAGAAGATACAGACACTACCTTGTATTCTATCAGATCATAATTGATTGAAGTTAGAAATAAATGAAAGAGCAAAACACAGAAACTATTCCAACATCTGAAGATTAAACAATATGCTATTATATGATGAATGGATAACAGAAGATATTAGGAAGGAAATTAAAAAATTCTTAGAGGTAAATGAGAACAAAGAAACATCACATCAAAATCTCTGGGACACTATGAAAGCAGTACTTAGAGGGAAATTTATTTCATGGAGCGCATTTAATAAAAGAAGTAAAACTCAACAAATAAACGACCTAACACTACAGCTCAAAGCCCTAGAAAAAGAAGAACAGACCAGTACCAAAAGTAGCAGAAGACAGGAAATAGTTAAACTCAGAGCTGAAATCAATGAAATTGAAACAAAAGAAACAATACAAAAAACTCACAAAATAAATAGTTGGTTTTTCGAAAAAATAAACAAACTTGATAAACCTTTAGCCACACTAACAAAGAGAAGACAAGAGAAAACCCAAATCACTACAATTCGGAATAAACAAGGATATATCACAACAGACAGGATTGAAATACAAAACATAATTAGAAGCTATTTTGAAAATCTATACTTGAACAAAATAGAAAATTTCGAAGACATCAACAAATTTCTAGAGACATATGAATTGCCTAAACTGAATGAGGAGGACATAAACAATTTAAATAGACCAATTTCAAGTACTGAAATAGAAGAAGTCATCAAAAGCCTACCAACAAAGAAAAGTCCGGGACCAGATGGGTTCTCAGCCGAGTTCTACAAAACCTTTAAAGAAGAGCTCATTCCAATACTTCTCAAAGTATTCCATAAAATAGAAGAGGAGGGAAGCCTCCCAAACTCATTCTATGAAGCCAATATCACACTGATACCTAAACCAGACAGAGACTCATCAAGAAAAGAAAATTTCAGACCAATATCCTTAATGAACATTGACGCAAATATTCTCAACAAAATTTTAGCAAATCGCATACAAAAACATATTAAAAAGATAGTGCACCATGATCAAGTGAGTTTCATCCCAGGGATGCAAGGTTGGTTCAACATCAGGAAATCAATAAATGTCATTCACCATATCAATAGACTTAAAGTCAAGAATCACATGATTATTTCAATAGATGCAGAAAAAGCATTTGATAAAACACAGCACCCCTTCATGCTCAAAACACTAGAAAAAAGAGGGATAGTGGGAACATTCCTTAACATTGTAACGGCCATTTATGTTAAGCCCATGGCTAATATCATTCTAAATGGTGAAAAACTGAAAGCATTCCCCCTAAAAACTGGAACAAGGAAGGGATACCCTCTTTTACCAATTCTATTCAACATTGTTCATGAGACTCTAGCCAGAGCAATTAGACAAACCAAAGAAATTAAAGGGATACGAATTGGAAAAGAAGAACTCAAACTATCCCTGTTCGCTGATGACATGATTATATATTTAGAGGAACCTGGAAATTCCACCAGAAAACTTTTAGAACTCATAAGTGAATTCAGTAAAGTAGCAGGTTACAAGATCAATGCTCATAAATCCAACGCATTTTTATACATAAGTGATGAATCTTCAGAAAGAGAAATTAGGATAACTACCCCATTCACAATAGCCTCAAAAAAAATAAAATACTTGGGAATCAATCTCACAAAAGAGGTGAAAGACCTCTAAAATGAGAACTATAGAACACTAAAGAAAGAAATTAAAGAAAACCTTAGAAGATGGAAAGATCTTCCATGTTCTTGGATAGGAAGAATTAATATTGTCAAAATGGCCATACTACCTAAAGTGCTATACAGATTCAATGCAATTCCAATTAAAATCTCAATGAAGTATCTCACAGAAATAGAGCAAGCAATTATGAAACTCATCTGGAAGAATAAGAGACCCAGAATAGTTAAAGCAATCCTTAGCAGGAAGAGTGAAACAGGGGGTATCGCAATACCAGATCTTCAACTCTACTACAAAGCAATAGTAACAAAAACGGCATGGCATTGGTACCAAAATAGAAAGGGAGATCAATGGTACAGAATAGAGGACATGGACACAAACCCAAATAAATACAATTTTCTCATACTAGACAAAGGTGCCAAAAATATGCAATGGAGAAAAGATAGCCTCTTCAACAAATGGTGCTGGGAGAATTGGAAATCCATATGCAACAGAATGAAACTAAACTCATATCTCTCACCATGCACGAAACTAAACTCAAAATGGATTAAGGACCTCGGAATCAGACCAGAGACCCTGCAGATAATAGAAGAAAAAGTAGGTCCAGATCTTCAACATGTTGGCTTAGGACCAGACATCCTTAACAGGACACCCATAGCACAAGAAATAAAAGCTAGAATCAACCACTGGGATAGATTCAAACTAAAAAGCTTTCTCCCAGCAAAGGAAACTATCAGCAATGAGAAGAAAGAGCCTACAGAGTGGGAGAATATCTTTGCCAATCATACTTCAGATAGAGCACTAATCTCCAGAATCTATAAAGAACTCAAAAAACTGTACTCCAAGAATTCAAATAATCTAATCGACAAATGGGCTAAGGAAATGAATAGATACTTCCCAGGAGAAGATCTACAAGCAATCATCAAACATATGGAAAAATGTTCAACATCTCTAGTAATAAGATAAATGCAAATCAAAACCACCCTAAGATTCCATCTCACCCCAATTAGAATGGTGGTTATCAAGAGTACAAGCAACAACAGGTGTTGGCAAGGATGTGGGGAGAAAGGTACACTCATACATTCCTGGTGGGGCTGCAAATTAGTACAGCCACTCTGGAAAGCAGTGTGGAGATTCCTTAGAAAACTTGGAATGGGCCCACCATTTGACCCAGCTATCCCACTCCTTGGCCTATACCCAAAGGACTTAAAATTAGCATACTACAGAGATACAGCCACATCAATGTTCATAGCTGCTCAATTCACAATAGCCAGACTGTGGAACCAACCTAGATGTCCCTCAATTGATGAATGGATAAGGACACTGTGGTAATATATACAATGGAATATTACTCAGCCATAAAGAATGATAAAATTATGGCATTTGCAGGCAAATGGATGAAATTGGAGAATATCATGCTAAGTAAGATAAGCCAATCTCTAAAAGCCAAAGGACGAATGATATCACTAATAAGTGGATGATGACACATAATGGGGGGAGGGAAGGGTTAGTGTTATGGTTAGGGAGGGGGGCAAGTATGGAGGACGAAGGACTGTATAGAGGGAAAAGAGGGGTGGGAGGGGTGGGGGAAGGGAAAAAAATAACACAATGAATCAAACAACATTACTCTATGTAAATTATGATTACACAAATGGTATGCCTTTTTGCCATGTACAGGGAAACAACATGTATCCCATTTGTTTATAATAAAAAATACATTATAAAAAAATCTTTCACAGTAGCCTCAATAAACTGTCATAATAAAAAAATAGTACTAGACAACCAGTTGCACAAATCCATTTATTCATTTATTATTTTTTGAGCACCCAGAATGTGTTGGAGTCTCTCATTTACACAATAAACATCCAGCAGACACCTTGGAAGAAGCCAGAAAAGCAAAATGACCTAACTCTTAACCTACAGTTTGCTCATGAATATTTGAAACATATGGTAACCTCTAACAAATATGGAAAAAATTTAAAATCTAAGGATGTTCATCCCACTTAGATTCCATGTGAATATAATAAAACTAATTTTAAATCAATCAATGGTAAGATATTATGAGATATTCCATCATGTGTTTTTCCAATAATTGGGCAGTAAAAATTATGTCTAAATAGACAAAATTGTACATTCTCATTGAAAAATTAAAGTTACCTAAGTTAGGCTTTAACTTTCTTCCCAATATTAACATAATAGCAGCTATTTCTTAAACCAATTACGCTCAAGTCTTCTTATCTGAATAGTTAGCCTCATGCAATAATCATAGTTCAAATGTACTTTTAAAAATATAAAAACAAATCATATTAGAAAAAAGAAATACCTCTGACAAATTTCTCAGAGGATGCTGAATTATGAAAATTTAATACTTGATCCAATTACCTCTTACTAACCAAGAAAATGCAGTATAATTCTATATTCTATGGAAAAGAGTGTGGAAAAATCATTACCTTGTCAAGGGATGATTTTTTCAGGAGATGTTTACAGGAAAAATATTTGCCTGGATGTCATACTATATAATGCACTCCTGGCAAATCACTAAGAAAAAAATAAATATTTCAGCAAAAAACAGGTAAAGAACAGGAATCAAACAACTCAAAGGATATATAAAGGCCAACATGAAGAAAAAATGAATGTTTCTTCATTTCTTGACTTCCCCCTAGGTCTCTCTGCCTACATTACATCATTCCTTCTATGAGTTCAGAGACACAACTGCTTTGTCCACAGCTGTATCCCTAGATTAGCACCCAGGATACAATAAGTACTCTCAAAAACATTGTTGAATAAACCAAATGAGTGAACAAATAAACCACATTAAAAACTAAAGAAAACAATTTAGAACAGGTTTCTAGTTTTTAACCTATAAGACTGGAAAACACCAAAAAGATGAGAAACATCGAACAGTGTGGAGGGTGTGAAGAGATGGTACTTGTACTAATTTGGGGAGTGTAACTATATACAGCTTATTGATGAGAATTTGACAGAATCCTGACAATTCATTTAAGAATCTATCCTACAAATTAAAGCAGAGTTACATAATGCTATATGTGCTGGAATATTTACCAAAACACTACTTGTGACAGCAATACATACATACACACACACACACACATACATACATACATATACATATAATGTGGGAATATATGTACTATGATGTAGAAAGATGTCCAGGATACTCAGGGGAAAGTGCAAGCAGCAAAATATGTACCGTGTAATATGTTGATTTTAAGTCACTTGGGTGTAAACTGAGTTTTCCTTTTTTTTTATATGTTTATTAATCAATTGTATATCATCTTCTGTGAAGTGTCTGTTCAGTTCCTTAGCACATTTATTGATTGGGTTATTTGTTTTTCAGGTATTGAGTTCTTTGAGTTCTTTATATATGTCTAGACTTCAGTTAGGCAAAAGATGATAACTCAGAAATTAAATAATTCAGAAAGAGAAACAGATTATTATTGCCTTGGTATATATACTCTTCAAATATGAAAAGCGCATAAACAGTGCATGTGTATGTATGTACATTCAACTTTTGAATCACCTAGTAACCATGTACAGTGTCTTACAATATATGTCAAGAAAAATTGTGCAATAAAAAATAGCAATATTATGGTCATTCTTAATAGAAAAACAGGAGAAATGGTCCACAAGTTAGGTTACTCTTATTGGCTCCTAAATTTTATTGTGGGCTCTGATAAAGTGAGTGACATAAACTATACATTATGTAAATTTCTTTCTAACCTCAATGTCCCACTATGTAAGTATATTAAAATATACTGATTTATGCAAGGATGGTTTTAAAAATCTTTACCACATATATTTCATTCATGTTTGAGGAAAAAAACTACTAAAATTAGGGTCAAGTATAATAACTGTTTAGGTGAAATTTAGTATTTAAAAGGAAATAAAATTATAAGTCCTCCCAGAAAACTTCTGGTTGTGAATTGTAGCACAGCAGTCATCTTATTCTGATGTTTATATAGATGGCATAAATTTCATCCAACAAAAGCAAAATAAAAGTGCTGTTTTCTGTAAGATAATTGTTATAACTTGTTTTTATGCCCACTTATCCCTAGGTATAGATAATAAAAATAGGAATTTTTAGATGTTAAAGAATCTAGAAACTGATGCCTCAAACCAAAAGTTCCACCAGATTACTCATATCAAAGAACCTCATAACTCAACCTCTTCTCCCTGAGAGGACAGAGAAAAAAAATTTTAACTGTTGTTCAAATAAGGTTTGATATTTAATGGGAAGAGAAGGGAAGATAACAAGCAAAATTCAAGAATAAAAATATAACTTCTGGACATCTAATGACAAGTAAGTGATGTAATTGATATTTACAAATTTATAGTGAATCTCTAATATCAGAAAATAGGTAGAAAACCAAAGCTGGATTTAGTTGTGCATACATACATCTTGTATAAAACATAGAGAAATATGTATGCCTGTCTGTGAAATAAGTAGAAAAGAGTGAAAATACTTTATAGAATACATATTTACTGCAGTGGAATAAACACACATATTCACATAACCATCTTTTTCTTTATGCTTATTCCTTAAGATTTACTTTGTTCACCAATAGAGTTAGAATTTTCAAGTTGTCTGCCAATACATATACAGTCAAAAGTACCACAGAAAAAATGATAAGAACTGAGTATAAATAAAAGTATCAGTATTTTCTAGAAAATAAACAAAATTGTCAAAGAAAAAGTGAAGCATTTTAATACAGGTCATTCTTTCCATGTGTGGCTAAAAGATGACTCAGAAAATCTACCAGGAAAAAGTGCAGAGGACTTCAAGTTTATCTCAGAATAAATTATAGCAAGCAAATGCTAGACTGAGAGGCCTTTCTGTTAAAGTAACTCATAAAATTTAGTAGCTATTACCCTGAAAGACATCCAATTACCACAACTCTAAAGTCTTGCTCATCTTATATTTTAAAATATTTTACAGGGTACAATGATAATGAAAAGTATCTGTACTTTCCATTTTCTGAATATGAAGCTGAATCATAAAATGGTATGTAGTAAGAAAATGATAAATATTTAATTTAACAGGATTCAAATACAGCTAACAGATAAACATCTGCTTATTTTCATTTTGCAGATAAGGTTAGAATTCGTCTCTTCTAGAGTATCATAAAAGAATAGTATGCTAACAGGAATACTCATCAAGGCTCAGGAAATTTCTAGGATGTTCCAGTGTCCCTGAGAAGCACTCAGGATCCACTGGCCCCATCTTCAGAGTTCACATAGAGCAGAAATCTTATTTACACCTAACCTGGAATATGTCCTCAATTCCTCATGGAAGAGAGAACACTGCCCCTTGACACAATCCTTTTAAATTTTTTTTTGTCGTAGTAGATAGATAGCATGCCTTTATATCATTTATTTATTTTTATGTGGTGCTAAAGATCAAATCCAGTGCCTCACATGTGCTAGACAAATGCTCTGCCACTGAGTTACAGCCCCAAACCAATATTCTTTTATTTTTCTGAATGAAATTATGTTTAAAATGTTTATGTAGAAAAACAAATCTAACCAAATCAAGATGGTGTTGCCTAAATTTATCAATTAATTTCAAACACAACAGTTACACCTGAAAACTGAGAGTGGCATATGGTTATGTTCTTCTGTAAAGCTGATCTAGAATTGCACAGAGCAATGCTTCCAGAGGCTAGAAATATTATAAAAGAAATTTTCCAGTTACCTTAGAGTTCCTTAAGGTAAAAAAGTGAGAACCTAATTTCAGGGTCAAGACAAGGTGAAGCTTTTAACATAGCAAACTGGTCCACAGGACTGGCACCCCTGCTACCACCAACAGAAAATTATTCTTCATTTTGAAAGGGAAAATATTTTGAAACCTTCAAGTTCCAAATTACAATAATCTAGACTCTTTAAAGCACTAGTACAGGCACAGACACACGAATATGGGTAAAATTTCATGCAGGTTCTCTTATCAAACTAGATGTCATGAGATCTGGTTTCATTTTCCACTAATTGTTGACCTTTGAGAGGAGGCAAGTAGGTTCTCAGATAAACTCCTCTTGAGGACTAATTCAGTAAAAATAAATGATGTTTTTGAAGCTGGGCATGTCAACACACACCTGTAATCCTAGCAACCTGGAAATTTAAAGCTAGCCTGGGTGACTTAGTGAGAACCTGCCTCAAAATAAAATAAAAAGAGAAGGGGATGTGGCTCAATGGTATGGTGCCCCTGGGTTTAACACTCAGTACAGAAAAATAAATTACCCCTAGTATCACACAGAATGTAAACTTATTTGAAAATAGATTATCTGTAGATGTAGTCAAGGTAAGATGAGGTCATCACCATTACTCTATATTTAGAAGAACCAAAATCTCCACTAGAAAACTTCTAGAACTCTAAATGAATTCAGCAAATTAGCAGGATATAAAACACCCATCCATAAATAAATTGAATTCCTATATATCCAATGAGTCAACTGAAAAAGAAAGTAGGAAAACTACCCCATTCACAATAGCCTAAAAAATTTTTGTGAATCAATTTAACAAAAGAGGTGAAAGACCTCTACAATGAAAATTACAGAACTCTAAAGAAAGTAATTGAAGAAAACCTTAGAAGCTAGAAAGACCTCCCATGCTTTTGGACAGGCAGAAATAATATTGTCAAAACAGTCATACTACCAAAGGTGTTATACAGATTTAATGCAATTCTTATAAGGTTATGATGGTGTTCTTCAGAGAAATTGAAAAGTCAGTCATGAAATTTATTTGGAAAAATAAGAGACTGAGAATAGCCAAATCAATCCTCAGTGAGAAAATTACAGCAGGAGGCATCATAATATAAGAACTGAAATTATGATAGAGGTATAGTAACAAAAATGGCATGGAATTAGCATAAAAATAGACATGTAGACCAAGAGAACAGAAGAGAAGACATAGACAAACCAATACAGATACATTTACCTCATACTACACAAAGGTGCCATAAATGTATATTGGAGAAAAATAGCCTCTTCTGTAAATAGTGCTTGGAAAACTGAAATCCATATGTAACAAAACGAAATTAGACCTGTATATCTCACCCTGCAAAAAATCAACTGAAAGAGGATCATGGACCTGTGCCTACTAGAAGAAAAAATAGGTCCAACTCTCCATCATGTCAGGTTAGGAACCAAAATCCTCCACAAGACTCCTAAAGCACAAGAAGTGAAATAAAAAATCAGTAAACTGGATGCCATCAAACTGATGCTGTGATGTTTCACAACACCAGAAAAAATCAAGAATGTGAAGTGAGAGTCTACAGATTGGGAGAAAAAGTTTTCCACCTTCATCTCAGATAGAGCATTAATATCCAGGATATATAGAAAACTAAACAAAGTAACACAATAAAAGACAACCCAATCAATAAATGGACAAAGGAACTGAACAGAAACTTCACAGAACAAGAAATAAGATCACTCAACAAAGATATGAAAAAAAAAATTCAACATCACTACCCATTAGAGAAATACATATTAAAACTACACAGAAATTCCATCTCACTCTAGTCAGAATGGCAATTATCAAGAGTACAAGTATCAATAACTCTTGGTGAGAATGTAGGGAATAAGGTACATTCATACATTGTTGGTAGGACTGAAAATTGGTACAACCACTCTGGAAAGCAGTATGGAGATTCCTCGGAAAACTTCGAATGGAATAATCCAGTTATCCCCTCTTCAGCATATCCCCTGAGGACTTAATATCAGCATACTATAGTGATACTGCCATATCGATGTTTATAACAGCTTGATTCATAATAGCTTATCTATGGAACCAACCTAGGTATCCTTCAAAAGATGAACGGATGAAGAAATTGTGGTACATTTACACAATGGAATATTGCTCAGTCATAAAGAAGAATGAAATTATAGCATGTGCTGCTAAATGGATGGAACTGGAAACTATAATGCTAAGCAAAATAAGCCAATCCCCAAATCAAAAGGCCCAATGTTCTCTCTGATATGCAGATGCTGACTCATAATAGGCTGGGTGAGAGAGGGATTTTGGGAAGTTCATCAGATGGAACAGAATGGGGTGGGGGACAGAGGGGGATGGGAATGGGAAAGACAGTAGAATGAATGGACATAACTTTCCTATGTTTATATATTAATACACAACCAGCATAACTCCACATCATGTACGACCACAAGAGAGGGATGTTATAGTCCATGTATTATAATGTCAAAATACACTGTACAGTCATGTATAACTAAGAAGAATGATTAAAATATATGAATCAAAAATTGACACAATATGGGCTGGGGTCAAATCTCAGTGGTAGATTGCTCATCTAGCATGTACGAGGTACTGGGTTTCATTCTCAGCACCACAAATAGAAAACAAAATAAAGGTACAAGGTGTACAACCATAAAAACAAAATTATGTACCCCATTTGTGTACAATGAATCAAAATGCAGTCTGTAAAAAATTAAAAGCTAAATAAAAATAATAAAAAAATAAAATGTAGAATAAAACAATGAGATAATAAAAAAATAAATCCAAACATCTAATTTTACAAAAACAAAACAAAAAATATAAAGGTACAAGCTACACTTTGCTACACTTTTCAAAAAAAATTGATGCAATGTATAGGAAACATGCCAAACTCATAATTATATTTAGAAATTTTAACAGACATCTTTTAAAAAATAAAGGATATAGATGAAGTTGTCAGGGTAACTGTAATCTGGTGGAGGGGTTATAAAAGGGAAATTTGGACACAGATGCAGACATGCACAGAGGGAAGGCAAAGAGGGTATCTGACAACTGGATTTGAGAATTTTACTCTCCAGACCTGTGAAAAAGTAAGTCTCTGCTTTTTAAACCATTCAGTTTTGCCTGGCATGGTGGCACACACCTGTAACCTTAGCAGCTCAGGAGGCTGAGGCAGGAGGATTGAAAGCTCATCTTAGCAAGACCCTGTCCCAAAATAAAAAAAAAAAAAAAAAAAAAAAAAAAAAAAAAAAGCTGGTGATGTGACTCAGTGGTTTATCACCCTGAATTCAACCCTGGTGCCAAGAAACAACAAATAAAAAGCCCAGTCAGTTTACCTTATTTGGCAGACCTAGGAAATGAGTACACCAGTAAACAATTACTTCTCAATGACACCACCTAGGGAGCCTATATTCCACTCTCTCTAGGAATGTGTCTATTCTAGGTGCCACTAGAAGCAAAATCATACAAATTTTGTCCATTGGAACTGGCTCATTTCACTTAGCATAAATTCCTCAAGGTTCATCAATATTATACCATGTATCAGAATTTCATTTATTTTTATAGATGAAAATATCCATTGTATGACCAATGAATTTATGTAGTTTTCAGTTGATGGACATGTGGGTGTCTTCTACCTTTTTATCGGTGATAATGATGCTATGAATGTAAACAAGTGTCTATTCAAAAATTCTTTGGGGTATTTACCTAGGGATTGAATTGCTGGATACGTAGTCTAGTTTACTACTTTCACGCTGCTTTGGGGTTCATATATCTGCAAGGACTACCTGTCCAAAGTTAAAAAAGAAAACTTTTCTCTGTTTTTCTTTTTAAGTTTTATTGATTTGGAGCTTATATTTAGGTCCATGGATGATCCTTTGGGAACCAATTTTAATGTATGTAAGGGTCTACATTCTCTTTTAAAAAACCAACCTTCTTTCCTTTTCCCTTTCCCTTTCCCTTTCCTTTCCTTTCCTTTCCTTCTCCCTCTCCTCTCCTCTCCTCTCCTCTCCTTCCCTTTCCTTTCTTCCTTCATTCCTTTCTTCCTTCCTCCTTTCCTCCCTCTCTCTGTAACAGGGACTGAATTCAGGGACACTCAACCACTGAGACACATCTCTAGTCTTTTTCTGTATTTTATTTAGAGACAGGGTCTCACTGAGTTTCTTAGGGTCTCACTAATTTTCTGATTCGGGCTTTTAACTTGTGATCCTCCTACCTCAGTCTTGTGAGCCACTGGGATTACAGGCGTGCAGCACTGCACCTGCCTTCTTTCTTTCTTAATTCTTTATCATCTGACAATCCAATTTGTTCACTATGTGTTGGAAAGGCAAGCTTTACTCCACTGAGTAAAACTTTGTAAAAATAACAAAAAAACTAAAAAAATCACCTTTCTAGCCAATTTGATGTAACAATGTCCATGTTTACAGTCCTGTCTGAAACCAGAGGATAAAACATAAGAAACAGTTGTCCAGATGCTTGGGCTCACTGACCTTGAGAGATGTGAAACAAAACAATTATCTCTGCAGTTCCCCTAGTTAATAACCCTGAGTGTCTCCAGGACAGGGAACAGAGGAAAACTTGGTGGAGACCAGTGCATTCTGCAGACAATAAATAGCTGAGCATGAGGAGAACAAGGAAGAATACCAGTGAGGAGAGAGCACAGGAACCTCTGGAGATTGCATAGTCATCTTTTGGCACCCAGCATATACAGGTGAGGATGACACCAAAGCCTGGGAGAGAGAACAATCCATAAGGACTGGATGCATATGTGGTCAACAAAAGTGCCTGCTCACCAGTCAGCTAGCTTGGTGCTTCACGAGGCACTGTTTAAACAAAAGGGTCTTGCCTAAGCAGTGGCAGTAACTAGCCCCATGCTGACCTTTGCTCTAGTTCTAACAGAGCTCAGAAGCAAGCCCTGGAAAACAGATCTGCTTCCAAGTAATTTCACTGTGTCCCAGAACAAGCACAAGAATATGCTCAAAATAAAATATATCCAGCACCAAACTTATATGTCTTGTATCCAGTAAAAACCTTATCAGGTGTGCAACAGGAAATTATGACAAAATAAGGACAAATTCACCCTTGCCTTGTTCTCAGTCCTAGGCAGGAAGTATGTGGACTTTCTCCATTTGATATGATGTTTGCTGCAGATTTTTTTTTTTATACCGATGAGTGAACCCAGGGACACAAATCCATTGAACCACAACTCCAGAACCTTTTGTATGTTATTTAGAAACAGGGCCTCAGTGAGTTGCTTAGGTCATAGCTAAGTTCCTGAGGCTGGCTTTGAGCTCAAAATTCTCCTGCCTCAGCCTCCTGAGCTGCTGAGATTACAGGTGTGGGCCACTGCACCCAGTTGTAGCAGAAATTTGAAAATGCCTTTCTTATGCAGAGGAAGATCCTTCCTGTTCCTTGTTCACTGAGAGTTTTAACCACACATGAATGTTAGATATTTGTTAAATGCCTTTTGTGTATATAAAATGATGACATATTTTTCCTTCATTATATTAACATGGTGACTCAATTAATTTTTAATAATAGCTTTAACATATGATTCACATATCAAACACTTGACACATTCAGAGCATGTAATGAACTGTTTTTTGGTGTTCTCACAGAGCAATGTAACCACTGCCACAAACTTAAGAATTTTCATCACCCTGAACACAAATCCCATTCCCTTAGCATTCTCTTTTCATTTTACCATGCCCTGGGCAGTCACTGATTTATTTTAACTGAATTTGTCCATTCTTCATACATGGAATCATATGATATGCAGTCTTTTGTGACCAAGATTACTTCACTTAGCATGTTTTCCAGACTACCTCATATTTTATTAATGTATCAGTTTTTTATTTCTTTTCATTAGCAAATAATCCTTTGTTAGTTCTACCCTGTTTTATTTATTTATTTGTCAGATGATGGACTATTATTTCCACTTCCTGGTAATGTTGTCATGTGAACCTATTTTTTAAAATCTTTTGAATGTACCTCGGTATCAAATTGCCAGGTCATGTGCTACCTCCATGTTCAACCTTGTGAGGACCTGCCAGAGTATATTCCAAAATGGCTGCAGCACCTTCTTATCCCCCTCAGTGTATGAGGGTCCCAGTGTCCTCACATCCTCAACAGTAATTTGCATTGTTTCTTTAGATTATAGCCTTCCTAGTGGGTGTGAAGTGGCAGTGTGGCACATGATGTCCAGAATATTTTGCCACTGCACCTGGTCTTCTTTCCCACTGTATAGTAAGCCATTAGTGAGAGAAGATTCACAAATAAGGCAAATTTATTAGCAATGCAGTTAAGCATGGAGCACAAGTACCAAATCCACCTCCCTAGGGAGGGTTGGGGATATTAATTGGATAAAAAAGCCAAGCAATTTAAGGTGTGGGGAAAGGTGATTGTAGGTGAAGTAATCAGTGATCTGCACATGTGTGATCAAGCTTCATTACTCTTTACAGGACACGTTCAGAAAATGGCAGAGTTAACATGATCTGAGGTTTTGGATTTTGGCCTCCTGTCCTCAAAATGTCACCCAGTGAACACTTGTTCAGACCCAAATGAAGAGTTGGTAGTTTTCGACAGAAAAGGTCTTCAAGAACGTGAAAAATAACCCAGACAACCATTCTCAGCATACTCCAACAGGTCAGAGTTGTTTATCTAGAGTAAAGTGTTAGTGGAATACTATAAAAATATTTATCAGCTGTGTGACTTCAAAAATTAGTGATTTTTAAAGTCAACTAGAGGTAAATAACTCAACGCAAATGAAGTCAGAGAAATTGTTTACTTCAAGGTTCATTTTTATGTGTTCACCAGACTATTTATATTTTCCTTGGAAAAATGTTGATTGAGATTCTTTGTCCATACTACATTTGGGTTGTCTTTTGATTATTGGGTGGTGGGAGTAAATGATATATTTTAGGTACAAATCCACTACTGAATTTCACTTCCAAAAGTTTTCTCTCACTTTCTAAGTTGTCTTTTCCATTTATTTATGTATGTATGTATGTATGTATGTATGTATGTATGTATGTATGCATGTATTTTGATATCAGAGGTTGAACCCAGGGGCACTTAACCACTAAGTCACATCCCCAGCCCTTTTTATATTTATTTTAAGACAGGGCCTCACTAAATTGCTAAGGCTGACTCTGAACTTGTAATTCTCCTATCTTAGCCTCCTGTTCACTGAGATTACAGGCATGCATCACCATTGCTGGCTTCTTTCCACTTTCTTGGTGGTTTATTTTGAAACACAGTTTTTATTACTTGAAGTCAAAGTTGTTTTTCTTTTGATGTCATATCTCAGAAACCACTGCTTATTCCAAGGTCACAATGATGTATGCCTTAATTTTCTTATGTTTTAGCTAACTTTTAATTCTTTAGTCCATTTTTGAATTAGATTTTGTATACAATGTGAGGGGATTTTCCAAATTTATTCTTCTGTACTTGTCTTATCATTTATGTGTGTATTTCTGAAATTTCATTTCTATTCCATCCATCTATGCTTATCCTCATTGTGGTGTCACACTGTCTTAATTAGTTTTGTAGTGTTTCAAAATCAGTAAGTGAAATTCCTCCCCAAATAGTTGTTTTTCAAAAACTGTTTGGCTATTTAAATCTCCAGATCAGCATATCAATTTGTATGAAGAAGCCAGTGAGGATTTTCATAGGGGTTGCACTCCATATATAAGTCATTTTAAGGAATACTTCCGTTTTAATAAGTCTTCTGATCCATGAATGTGGAATGCATTTCCATACATTTAGAATTTCTTTAATTTCTTTATTTTGTACATTCAGAATATAATTGTTATGGGTAAAACATCATTTCAGAAGATGCTGAATTACTGATTTCTAGGATCCGTGAATGGAATCTTCTTTTTAACATGTTTTACATTTTTTTTTTTAGTTGTAAATGGACACTGAATTTTTTTTTTTCATTTGTTTATGTGGTGTTGAGGATTGAACCCAGTGCTTC
Organism: Sciurus vulgaris; assembly: GCF_902686455.1. Lineage (NCBI taxonomy): Eukaryota > Metazoa > Chordata > Mammalia > Rodentia > Sciuridae > Sciurus > Sciurus vulgaris. Next base: position 457,256 of record NW_027632872.1, on the reverse strand, counting down.
ACACATACTTGGCAAGCACTCTATCAGTGAGCTACAACCCCAGCCCATGAATGTGATCTTATCTGGAAATAGGGTCTTTATTGATCTGGGTTACAATAAATTCATTAGGACTGGATCCTAATCCAATAGGACTGTTACCTTTATAAATAGGGAAAATGGACACAGAGAGACAGAGGAAGCATAATGTGTCAGAGGTAGTACAACAGAAGTCAAAGAATGCCAGAGATTGCTGTTAAACCACCAGAAGCTAGGAAGAGAGGAATGAAACAAATTTTCCCTTACAGAAGGAATTAACCCTGCTAACATCTTGATCTTGAATTCTAGGCCTCAAGATATACAAGACAAAAATTTTCTGCTGTTTAAGTTATCGGGTTTGCTTTACTTTTCATAGTAGTCCTAGCAAATTAATACAATGTTTTGTATTTTGTTAAATTTATTCTTAAGCATTTTTTTCCTTTTGATAGTTTTGTAAATGGATTTGTACCCCTAATTTTCTATTTGTTCATTTAAAATATGTGGAAATACACTTGGGTTTTGTATATTAATATTATAATCCTGAAATCTTGTTAAACATGATAATTCTAATAGTATACTCCTTGAGAAATTCTATGTACAGAATCACATCATCTGCAAATAGGTCAGTTTCACTTCTTCCTTTTCAATATGGATGCATCTTATTTTTCTTGCCTAAAGGCACTGATTAAAATCTCAAGTACAATGTTAAGTGGAGAGAGTGAACTCTCTTGCTCATATCTTAGGGAGAAAGTACTTCCTCTTTTTTCTTAAGTATGACATTAGCTGTGAGGTTACTTTAGGTGCACTTTTCACCAGGTGGAAAAAGTTCCTTTCTATGCCTAGTGTGTTCAGTGATTTTTATCCTAAAGGGGTGCTGGATTTTGTCGAATGCCTTTTCTGTGTCTATTGGAATGAGCAGGTATAATTTATCTTTTTATGTATGTAGAATGTAGAATCACGTTAACTGATTTTTGGATGTTAAAGCAACCTTGCATTACTGCAGTAAATCTCATTTGATCTTGGTGTATAATACTTTTCATATATTTCTGGATTTGTTTGCTTATATTTTGTTGATGACTTTCACATCTATGTTAATTTATTTTGTGACAGTACTTGAACTGAGATGCACTTAACCACTGAGCCTTTTGACACAGGGTCTTGTTAATTTGCTGGTGATGACTTTGGATTGCACTCTTCCTACCTCAGCCTCCCAAACTGCTGATATTACAGGAATCCTGGCTCACTTCTATTTATAAAAGACATTCATTCCTCTATAGTTTTTTCAGTGGGTTCTCTGGTTTTAAAATCAGGGTAACAATAGCTTCATAGGGTAAGCTGGGAAGTATTACCTCCTCTTTAATTTTTTGGAAAAGTCTGAAAACTTGGTATGAATACTTGTTTGGCAGAACATAACAGGAAATCCATCTGGGATAGGGCTTTTCTCTGTAGGAAAAATATTTAAGAACTAATTCATATTTTTTTAGTACTCTGGATTGAACTCAGTGGCATTTAACTACTGAGCTACATCCCTAGCCCTTCTTTGTATTTTATTTAGAGACAGTCTCACTGAGTTGCTTAGAGTCTTGCTAAGTAACTGAGGCTGGGCTGGAACTCAAAATTGAAAAGAACAAGGCTGCAGTCATTTCTCGCCTAATTCTACCCCCCTCCCCAAACACTAGTTTTCAATCTAGATTGTTAACTTCCTTTTTAGTCATTATTCCAATTATCCCATGGACTTCCACTACTTAATGGTAGTTCCCCTGCTATTAGTGCTCATTCTCTTTCTCTCAGCCTTAAGGGCAGACACTGTTCATCTGCTTATTTAAATCTCTTGGGTCAGTTCCCAAGTCTGGAGTGGTTTTCTGGGTATTTTCAGAAATTCTCCTGCCTCAGCCACCTGAGCTGCTGGGATTACAGGCATGAGCCACAGGGCTTAGCTATAACGATAGTTTTTAAAGTAGATTTTGTATAATTATTTAACTACTCTGGTCTTTTTTATGGTTACTGTTTTCACAGCATCTTTTTTTTATCCTTTATTTTCACACTATTTGTCCATTTTAAGGTAAAGTGTGTCTCTTCTAGATAGCATATACCTTTATCTTTGGAATATTTACTCCATTCATATTTAATAGGATTACTGACATGACTAGATTACTACATGTTAACTGTAAAATTCTTTTTTACGACTTAACACTTTCATTATAGATAAGTATATAAATTCTACAGCTTTACATGACCACAGTTTATTTTTATCAATTCTCAATTTTACATGAAAGTTCCTAATTTAACTTTTATAATTAATGTGGAAGTAAAGAACCTTGTTTATCTGTTTCCTTGATATAAATTTCTATAAGTGGGATTTCTAAATCAAAGATTTTATATTTTATAATATATTATTAATTTGTACAATATATTATTAATTTACTGCCCAAAGAATCTGAGTTGATTTATGCTTTTACAAACAAACTTTTGGAAGGCCTGCTTCCCATCTCTTGCCCAAACTAGGTTTCTGCCCACCTTTTGAATTTCAAACTTTGGCAAAATGATGGTGTTTTACAAATTTCAACTCCTTTAGTAATGTAGCCTATTTTTTTTCATTTTAAAATTTTTAAGATATTCTTACAATGGTCTATCCAATTTCAAATTTAAAAATGTAAAAATATACACCATATACTATAATCACGACTATATGATTATAAATGTAAAAATTGTTTAAAATGTCATAAATGTAAAAGTCACATTTTTTTGAATTTCAGATAATGGTATGTGTACTGGAGATTTTACAAGGAAGAAAAATCACATCTCTTTTGGGGAGGTACTGGGGATTGAACACAGGGACAACTGACCTCTAAGCCAAATCCCTAGCCCTATTTTTTTTTTTTTTTTTTGCAGTGCTGGGAATTGAACCTAGGGCCTTGTGCTTGTGAGGCAAGCACTCTACCAACTGAGATATATCCCTAGCTCCCCCAGCTGCATTTTGTATTTTATTTAGAGATGGGGTCTCATTGATTTTCTTAGGGCTTCTTTGTTGCTGATACTGCCTTTGAACTCTTGATTTTCCTAACTCAGCCTCCAGAGCCATTGGGATTACAGGCATGCACCACCACACCTGGCTCAATCACATCTTAAGTTAAATTTGAAATGAATTTTTAAAACGTTGGTTTGATTGAGGGAAAAAACAAATGAATGGAGATCTGACACACTCACAAAACACTGAAAGGCTCATGGTAGAATCTGGACATTGATCATATGAATGTTTACAGTGAAGTTCTTCCAACTTGTCTATGTGTTTGAAATTTTTCTTAGTAACATGATGGAAAAGGACATTTACTTTTAGTACTTCTGTAGTTTCTTCTGTTTTTAAAATCCATTCCTGCTACAGATTCCACCCTGTTTTAAGAACTGTAAGGCTTTCACATATTTTAATATTATACAGGCCTCATCTTCTTCATGCTTCTTCAAAAATTTTCCAGGGTCCTCTCTTGTAGATGGACTTTAAATGTATTAAACTAGCAAAATTCTGTTTTAAAAATAAACTCAAGGGCTGGGGTCATGGCTTAGTGGTAGAGAACTTGCCTGGCACATGTGAGCCACTGGGTTCAATATTCAGCATTACACAATTAAATAAATAAAATAAAGGTATTGTGTTAATCTACAACTAATTTTTTAAAAGAAACTCAAAATGTTTTGAATGTCATCAATAAATGAATTAATATAAAAGTCACATTTTATGTCACATATGCTAATAAATGGGAAATGAATAAATGAGAATAGTGGTATCTCAAATCACTAAGGAGAGGAATAGAATGTTCAATAAGTCTTCTTAGGACAACTATTTAAAAAATAATAAAATTGGATCTGTATCTCACACTATACATGGAGACATATTTCATATGATTTAAGAGTTTAATGTAAAAAGGAAACCATAAAGACAGTAGAAGGAAATACAGCACCATTGTTTAAAAATGTCACACTGGGAAAGGTCATTTTACTCAACTCAATACCCACAGTCATGAAAGAAAATGTATTTAACATAATAAAAAACTTCCAGGCAGAAAAAAAATCCAACCATAAAACAAACTCAAAACATAACTGACAAAATAATGTAATATATTTACAATTCACACCACATAAGACAAAGCAATGTAATATACAATACTGACAAAGGATAAAACTAAAATTACATCATTTTGGTAAAAATCCCCAAATTTTCTAACATATTCTGTTGGCAAAACTTGGCAAGGGAGGGAGGTATTTCATACATCACAGTTAAGTGTATAAATAGATATAAAAACAATGGTAATATTTTAATAGTCAAAATTATATACATATCTCTCATCAGTAATTTTAATTTTTGGAATTTATCTTTTATAGGCACTGAATATGTTAAATAATATATGCAGTGGTTTTACCTTGTGGCATTGTCTGAACAGAAAGAGGTAGTGCACAATCAACATACACTTGAATGAACTTCATAAAGAATTTTGCAGTCAGTAGATATACTCTATCTAATTAAAACATAATTTACTTCCCTGGCACATGCTCCCCGCAAAACTCAAAGAAACTGGTCATTATTTAATGATATGTAAGGATCTGCAATATCCTAAAGGAGAAAACATAGCATGGAAGTGTATGTAAACAGGTACTATCTGTGTAATAGGGGGAAGGGAAAGAATGTTCACTTCTACTTGCACATATGTGCATTAAAAAGTCTTGATGACCTATACAACATGAACAAAGGCAGTCTCTTATTTTGTGGGATGAGGTGGGACCCTGGCAGTAATAAAAATGGAGTACACTCCTATAAATGAAACTGTTAGACCAAAGGATATGTGCACATATAATTTCATTAGATGTTGTCAAGTTCTCCTAATCTTGTGCCATTATGCACTCCCACAAGTATGAGAGTGTTCATTGATCCAGAGCATCTCCAAATTTTTGGACTTTTACTAAGCTGATAAGAAATGACATCAGTGTGGTTTTTATGATTGTTTTAAAAGTTAAGACAATTGAGGTACACTGATGTACAAAAACATTCAACTTTTGGAGATATATAGCCAATGAGTTCTGATGAATACATAGTGGTGTAACCATTACCACAACCAAGATATTGAACAATTTTATCATCCTACACAGTTCCCTCAATTCTCATCCCATCCACTCTGATCCCCAACAACCATGAATTTCTGTCCCTATGGCCTCTTTCAAAATGTCAAACCATGAACAAGTGTATAGACATTTTGACTGGAATCTTTCACTGGAATCAACATTTGGTTACTTCTGCTAGCAGTATTTCATCACCTCATGTCACAGTGTGGTTTTAATCTGATTTCACTCAAGTGTGACTGATCTTCTACATATCCATTCAAATGCCACTTTACTTTCTTTTCTATTACAAAATGTTCAAATTTCTGCCTAGCCTTTTATTGTTCTTTTAAAAATTTTCTTCATATGTTTGAAAAGCTATGTGTATATTAATGAGATTAACTCCTTGTGACTAAATTGCAAATGCTATTTCCTAGTTTGTCACTTAAGGTATTTTTAAATGCAAATGCTCTTTATTTTTTTTTCTTTTATTCTTTTTTTGGTACTGGGGATTGAACTCAGGGGTACTCAAACACATCCCCAGCCACATCCCCAGCCCTATTTTGAATTTATTTAAGGACAGCATCTCACTGATTTGCTTTTAACTTCACCTTTGTTAAGGCTGGATTTGAACATGCAATCCTCCTGCCTCAGCCTCCTGAGATGATGTGGTTACAGGGGTGTCCAACCATGCCCAACCCTCTTTAATTTACATGTAGTAACATTTACCAAACTCTACTTAATATTTCAGATCAATTCAAGTTAAGAGGTCTTTAATCTGAGAAATAATTTTGTGGTTATGACCTCAAATGCACAAGTTAACCCAGAAATGGGATTACACAAATTAAAATGATTCTGCACAGCAAAGGATACAATCAACAAAGTGAAGAGACAACCTACATAATGGAACAAAATATTTGCAAACCAATCATCTGATAAGGAGCTAATATACAAAAGCAAAGGAACTCAGTTTAATACAAGAAAACAACTTGATTAAGTAATGTGTAAAGAGCTAGGTGAAGTGGTGCAGGCCTGTAGTTCCCAGTTTTTCTGGAGGCTTAGACAGGAGGATTATGAGGTCAAGGCCAGTCTGGGCCACTTAGTGACCCTGTTTCAAAATGGGGGGACATACATACTTCAGTGGTAGTGTACCCCTGTGTCTAAGATATGCAAACAGCCACTGAGTATATGAAAAAGTGCTCATCATAGCTAATCATCAGGAAACTCAAATTAATACCAAATTGAGATACTGCCTTACACCTGCTAGAATGGCTATTATCAAAAAGATGAGAGGTGGGTGTGATGGTTCATGCCCATAATCCATGGATTTGGGAGGCTGGGGCAGGAGGATCACCAGTTCAAGTTTAGCCTGGGCAACTAACTTAGTGAGGCCCTGTCTCAAAATTAAAAAATAAGACACAAAAATGGATAAGAATGTAGCTCAATGACAGCACATCCCTGGTTTCAGTACCCAGTACAAAAAGAAAGAAGACAAAAAGAAAGATGAGAGGAAATTACTGGAGAGAATGTGGAGAAACATGAACCCTTGCACAGTATTGGGGTAATGTAAATTAGTGGAGCCATTGTGTAAAACAGTACAGTGATTTCTCAAAAAATTAAAAATAAGATCTGGCAATCTGATTTCTAGGTATATACCTAGAGCAAATGAAATCAGTATGTTATGAGATATCTGCACTTCCCTGATCACTGTAGCATTATTCAGAATAGCCAAGTTACCTAATCAGCCTAAATGTCCATCAACAGAGGAAGGGATAAAGACAACAGTCAATAAAATATTATATGAGTTTTAAAAAGAAGGAATTTCTGTCATTTGCAACATATTGGAAAATACTCTGTTAAGTAAAATAAGCCCAGCATAGTACAGCAGTCCTCCCTTATCCTAGGGATCATGTTCCATTGATAATAAAATGCAGAGACAATCTGATAACTAAAGTAGCTACTCAGGAACTAACATGCATGCATGTGTGGACATGGTAGACAAAGAGATGATTCACATCCCAGATGTTATAATGTGACACAATATGACTTGCTTACCTTGGAATTTTCCATTTAATATATTTAGAACCTGGTTGACTACAGGTAACTGAAATGGGAAAGCCAACTATGGGTGAGAAGTAACTGTTGCACTGCATGATCTCACATGGGGATGCAAAATACCGTGGTCATTCACAATTCCTCATATTCTATTAACGATCCCAGGAGAAAACAAAGAATAAAATAAACTAAAATAAAACTAGATAACCTTTCATTAAGGAGGTCTTTGAGGTTATAATTCACACATAATAAAAGAGTAAATACTCTTATCAGTAACTGGGGGAAAAAGTAGAAGCAAGCATGTTAATATTGTCACTATTAAAAACCATAAAATGGACATAAAACAATGGAAAATGTACTCAATGTTTTTCATATGTGATTGAGCTACTCATAGATATTTGAATTAAGATTTGTCTTAAGATTCACTGATATAGAATGCTTAAAGGTTATGCTCATAACATTCAATCTAAAAACATTGTCATCAGTTTTACTAGTCTCATCACAGAAATGAAGATTTTCTAGTTCAATGGAAAAACTCCACATGTGAAATAAAGATTGGCCATAAGAAGTTCACTATTAATACATATGATAGCAATTTTATTCTGTATCTTTTCATACTAAACTCATGGGACACTCTACCATTGGGCTTCATTCTGTTTCCTGATCTTTTTTTTCCTTTTGAAAAGGGTCTCACTAAGTGGTCCAGACCAGCCTTGAAATGGTGATCCTCCTGCCTCAGCCTTCCAAGTTGCTGGGGTTAGTTACCAGAGTGTGCCACTGTGCCAGGATATGTGTACACTGTTGTAAAGTAGAACACGTTTCCATTGACCATGCCTTTGTGTCACCAACAAAAAAAACTGCAGAGTTTTTTCTTTATTTCTCTCTCTCTTTCCTGTTTTTTATTTAACTTTAGAGATTCTATCATTATTTATCACTCCCTAAAAATTTGGAAAAAATTAATCAAAAATCATTAAAAAAATTGACATGGTTTCAAATATATAATAATATTTATTCTAGACTGTATCCCCTGCCATTCCTTATCCTCATGAGAAATGAATTGTAAGAAAAACTATCAGAGAAATCAGAAAAAATTATTAACTACATATGGCAAGGAAAGAAAAACTCAAAACTCACTGTACTGTTGTAGATTAACAGAATAGCCCCTCTGACACCAAGACTTATCTCTGATAATATGTGAGAAGATTCTATTTTAGTAAAATCGTAAGATGCAATTACATTTTATTGCAAGAAATTTGGAAAACATTTTTAACAGAGTTAGCTATTCCAAAGTGTTACCTAAGGTTGTCTCTTAATAGCTCCTTTTCACAAGTGTGAAAATTAATGAAGGCAACAGCATTTACAAGCAAGACGAAATTACTAGCTGCAATTCTTGGGGAATAAGAGATTAAATGGAAAGAGAAATTGGTTTTACAAATGACATCATATCTCTTTATGGTAAACCCCCTCCATCATGTCACAGACATTTATGTACATTGAAAATCCTAATATTTTAGGCAATTTTATTTTCCTAGGGCATACCTGAATTCATCACAACTCTGAATTATATAATTTTACAATCATTTACAAGGATGAAAGCTGTTTATCATGATTTAACATTTACTGACCACATGAAATGGGTTTGTTCCATGATTGGGCTCTAATGGACATGAAACAAGATCTAGTGACAGTACTGATCCTGGAAGTTTTTGAAGTTCTCACTACATAGTAAGAGGAAAGTCATGCTCTGATGTAATAAACTCTAATAAAGGGTTCCTGGGTCAGATACTACTGCCACATTTAACAGCCAAAGTCTGGACAAAATGACTGCTACTGCCACCTCTCACTGAATGTAATTTATGCTTAAAACAGGGACTCATGAGCTACCACATGGGATCACTGCCCTCAGATGCATGTCCACAATACTGCACACATAAAACAGCCCAGATTTTATTTTTCATCATGGCCAAGTAACACCTCCAGAATAACAATTACACAAATAACAAATATGAACTCTGGGCAAATGATGAAAACCCCCATTTTACCTAAAGACACTGGAGAGAATCACAAGTAGGAAGTTCCCGCAAGGGGCAGTGGCCTGAATTTTCCACTTTCTTCTTTGGGCCTGCCCCACCCATGGCAAGCATAGATGTCTAAACAGATTTTAAAACCAAAGCATTACTTTCTTGCCCCAGGGGATAGATTTCAGAGAAAATGTAGTAGCTAGTGAAGAGGCATATGACATAAACACAAGAATGAGCAGAAAAGTCCCCAACTGTATTTCATCCAAATCTCAGGCTAACTTCTGAAGCATATATTTGAAGGGTAGACCTCAAATATCCCAGATAAGGGGGTAAATTCTCAGTTGCTGTCAACTGAATAAGAGATTCTTGTTCCCCAAACCTAATAGCCTAATTTAAAAAAGGAAAGAAAGAACCAAAGAAAAAAATTGAAAAAACCCAATACTTGTAGGAAGAACATAAGGGAATCCAAATTTATACAATGTATCCTTCTCATCTAAAACAGAATCCAAAGGTATACCACAGAAGGGTGCGGATGTAGCTCAATGGTAGAGTTCTTGCCTAGTATATGCAAGGCCATGACTGAGTTCCATCCCTACTGCTGCAGGGGGAAAAGGACATCACATAAATAGAAACAGGAAAATGTGAACCATACCCAAGAGATATCCAGTAGATATAGACCAGGAAAGGAATCCATAAACTGAAAATCACATGCACCAAATTTAACCACTTTTTTTGCAATGTTCAAAGACATAAAGGAAAACATGCTAATAAGAAAAATATTTTTAAATCTTAGTATAGAAATATTAACTATATAAAAAGAATAAATGGACATTTTAAATTAAAAAACTGTATCTTAAGTAAAAATTCACATGATGGATTAAGTGCAGTTCAAGGATAACAGAAGGACACGTGAACTTAAAAGACATTGACAGGAACAAGCCAAACATTTTTTAGGGCTACATGGCTATAGAGTCATTGGGTTCATCCCAACATATTCATACTTGCATAGAAATTGATTCCTTTTCATGATCCCCCCCTCTTCCCTTTCCCTTTCCTGTCCCACTTTCCCCTCCTTCTTCTTCCTCTAGTCTAATTAGATAATCTTCAGAGAGAAAAAATATTTTAAATAATTAACAGATCTTCAGGGACTCATGGGAAATATTTAAAAGCATATTGTATATGTAACTGGAGTCCCAGAAGGGGAAAGAATAGCCAGCAAAACAAAATGTTTCTCTGCATTGAACAGCAGAATCTTAAAAGCATATGAAAATTATCAAGAGAACTACAATGGGAAAAAGAAAACACATTAATCAGTATGATGGGAAACTTTAAGATACTTCGTTCAGTTCTTATATCAAGCACACACACAGACATCACTGAGAAGGTGGAAGGAAGATTTGAAAAACATGAATGAAAATTTTGATCTAACAGACAGAGAGAACCACAACCAAAACCTGGAGACAAAAATATTTTTCAAAAATAGGAAATTTATAAAAATGTCACATGTGGAGAAAACTTGGAAAAATTTGACATATGTCAGAATTAGTGCACTGTAGGACAAACTGTTTAACAAATGGTGCTAAAACTGTTTGTTTCCTATGTGGAGAAAAAAACATAAAAATAGATCCCTAGACCTGGCCCCCAAAATAAGTCTAGGAAGATTAAACACCCAAATGTAAAATGCAAAACTTAAAATTTGGGGGAGAGGGTACCGGGATTAAATTCAGAGGCACTCGACCACTGAGCCACATCCCCAATCCTTTTTTTTAAATTTTATTTAGAGACAGGGTCTCACTGAGTTGCTTTTGTTGAGGCAGGCTTTAAACTTTTGATCCTCCTGTCTCAGTCTCCTAAGATTACAGGCATGTGCCACTGCTTCTGGCTGCAAAACTTAAAAAATTTAGAATACGGATTATTTTTATGACTCCAGGGTAAAGACATGTGTTAGCATAAAAATAATAGTTCACCTGTAACAATCCAGGATGGTGAGCTTTGGGGAAGGAGGCTTCAAGTGGAGGAAAGGGAGGTGCCTGGGCAGGTGACATAGGCCTGACTTCACTGACAATGTTCCACTTCATAGGTGGGACTCACACAGATGTTCATCCTATTAGTCTTTCATCTCTTCACATGTCAGAATCATTTTATTCTGAGTTCTTAAATGTGAAAAAAAAGCATAAAAATCACTTGCTTATACTACTGCAATAAATACTATGGTGATAGTTCATTCATGATATTAAGGATTGGCATGAATACAGATTAAATGGTATCCATGCAATAGGAAAACAAAACAGATATGAGACATTTGTCAAAGAAAATCCTAGTTAAAAGATAGAGGAAGAACATCTCTTCAGAATCTGAGTGGGTCACAAGCCTATAATCCAGCTTTGGAGACTGAGGTGAGGGGATCGCTTGAGCCTAGGGGTTTGAGGGCAGCCTGGAAACAAAGCACAGACCTGAGACCTAAGATAGTAAGAGAAAACTAAGCCTTACATAGTTCCTGCTGTGTGTTATAAGCTTCAAAGAAACTTTCCACGAAATCTCATGAAACCCATTAAAAGTACATATTACTACAGTATCAAAGACAGGGCTCAAATACTATGAATGGTGCAATTGGTTTTCCTGGCTCCAAAGCCAATATTCTTCCCATAATAAAATGCTGGCATTAACAGAAATAGTCCAGAGTGGAAGCAAGCACATTTGCATGTATTTGGATGATCATGAAATAGACTAAAAAATGTTTGCATACATGACAGTTACATGGTCTGAGTCCAGTAGTGGTAATAGAACATTACTCACCTCTAGTCACAGAGCCAGTATCAACCAGTTACAAGATTATGGAGCTATTCAACTCAGCATAGTTCTGCAGGAAAAAAAAAACAAAACAGAATTTATAAAAAGATCTTAAGCTACTGTTTTAAGTATTATTTGTCATTTGTAAAGTATTATCTGAATCTCTTGAAATTTCTGGCTATTTTCTTAAGCCAATTCTGCCATAAAATATAAAATGAGGAAAATTCAACATCCATTTTGATGACAATTTCCCTCAACAAAATATTTTACTCAATAAAATATGGAGTGATCTACATTCTTCTTCTGTGGATATCTGATTATGTAAGTATCATTAGCACCTTGAAAATATGAAGGCCTCCATGTTTTCTGAATGGCAAAATGAAAAAGTGCATGAATGCACTGATGTACCACATTGTAACACATCTCCCTGCATTCACTATAGTTTGCAAGATTCCTCAGGTGATTTTTATTTTCTTAGAGGTGCTGGGGATTGAACCCAGGGCTCACACATGATAGGCAAGAACTCTACCACTGAGCCACATGCCCCCATCTTCCTTGGATGATTCTAAGTTGTATCTCTTTCCCACACTGGGAAAACCTGAAGCAAGTACTGCCTATGCTCTTTAAAACTTTTAAAATCCTATGATTTTCAAATGAGTATTTCTCAAAACATAAAGTTAACTAAAATAATTTAGCAACAAAAATTCTGATATCCTTAAAATTACAAAATGATAAAAATGAAAATTTAAAGATTTTCATGGGAAAGAATTGAAACAGGATGGAGACAGGGCAATATAGATACTAAGTTCTTCAGTGGAAACAAGGACTCTCAGTGTTATAGAATAAAATGACAATATAAAAGAAGTTATGGAAAGACTGTAGGCTTGGATCTGAATTAAGAGTATAAATTCATAAGTCACTTTGTATTTACTAAAATCTATTTTTATATTTATACTACCATAATTTTTTAGAAATTCTATTACTTATACATGATACCTACTTATAACAAAATGTTAAATCATGTATTTAGATGATATGTAAACTTCATATACTAAGTATTAATTTATGTCCTATTTATATGATCATATGATCTAAGTATTTATGCATTTATATATTTATGAAATAAATTTGTATATTTACATAAGTGTACAAAAGATTTTAGCTATGAGAGTTACCTTAGTAGCTTTTTAGTCCTTTTTAAAGGCCTTAAAAGCAACACACAGCATGAGACTGAGCTCCTAGAGTACTATTTGACACTAAAAGGAACCAAAGTTTCTTGCCAAAATGGCAGGTTTCCAGCACACAATGTACAAGATCAGTCATTTCATGCTAGATCTAGTCATACCAAGGAAGCCATTAAAGTGTACTAGGAACTGACCAAAAGGAACTCATAGACAATTTCTATTTCTTGATCTGGTGGAGATAACAACTGTTGTTCTGTTGTTTATGTATTCTTTTTTGTTCTGTTATACAAAATAAAGTTTTTTTTTTTAACAACAAAATATTTTATTATGGAATATAAATATAACCAAAAAACTATGTACTATATGTATTCTGTATGCAGTTGAAAAAGAGTAAAAATGGGGGCCCTCATACCCATCCCAACCAGAGGGCCAAACCCAACCCTTTTCTCAGGTGGTACTGGGGACTGAAGACAGGGCACTGGAGTGCTAAGCTACATCCCCATCCTTTTTGAGAGTCTTATGAGTTGCCAAGACTGACCTTGAACTTTTAGCACTCTCATACATACCCAATTAGAGAAGCTTAAGAGAAGATTTTATTTATTTATTTGGTGGTTCCAGGGATTGAACTCAGGGCCTCATGCCTGCCAGGGAAGCACTCCACCACTGAACCACATCCCTAGCCCCCAGCCTCCAGCCTCCAGCCCACAGTAACATCTAATGTGATGTGCATATCAATAATGCCAACTGTCCAACTGCCACTGGGGTTTAGGCAACAGAATCTGTACCTCTTACACAGAGCACATAGCAGTAGATATAAATGTGGATGGATGTCACAGCTGGCCTGATGTCCCTCACAAACTGCATCAACTTGAACTGAACCTGGGTAAGTTTCTCAGGATTGATTTCACCCTCATAAACTGGGCAGATGTCAACAGCACTCCAGAGGGGCAGGGTACATCCCTTGTCTTAAGAGTATCAACCTAGCAGAAGGAAGCAGCAGACTCTTCAGGACAGATATGGAGATGTGGTTCCCATACAGGCTGAAGGTTCTGAGATAGGTGCAGCAATCCCAGGTTGGCAAGATGGCACTAGCTCTGTGATCCCACACTTCTGAAAGACCAGGGCCTCAAGTGTGTCTGCCACCTTCTCTAGCAGAACATGGAGGGACTCAGGACTCATCACTTTCATTGAGAGTATCTTTAGTATAAGCAGTTTTATGTTAGATTTCCTAAGTGGGCTTGAACTTAAAGAGAGATTTCAAGGGGATCTGGCACATCAAGATAAATAAATAAATGTCTGAAAAGAACTACTGTTGGAAGAGTTTGGGAAATATACTCTCATATGTTGCCAGTGTAAGTGTAAATTTGTGCTGTCTTTATGGAAGGTAATTAGGCAAAATCTATTAAAATTACAACTAAACATAATCCTTTGATTTAATTCCACTTTCAGGAACTTCTCTCACAGTAACACACATACACATGTGAAATATTTATGTAAAAGGTTATTTCAGGAGTCTTGTAATAGCAACCATTGTATATGACCCAAGGGACTACCAATAGCAAACAAGTTAAATTACAGTGCATGTGTACAACAGATAGACACACCAATACAAAATGAAGAAGCTCACAGCCATCAACAGATCTAATGTAAACCCTGTCAACACCCCAATAGCATGGATTTTTCATTTTGTTTTACAGAAACAGAAAACCCATCCTAAAATGTCTATGGAATCCTAAGGAAATCTGCACAGTCAAAAACAGTCTTAAAAAAAAAAAGAGCAAAGTTGGAGAATTCATATTTCTTGATTTCTAATCTTATTACAAAACTACAGTAATTAAAACAATGTGGCACTGACATAGAGACAGGACCTTTATTGCCACAATGGAATGGAACAGGGAGCCCAGAAAAGAAAAAGAAAAAACCTTGCATGTATAGTCACACAATTTTTGACAAGAGTACCAATACCATTCAATGGGTGAAAGGACTCTTTGAAGCAAATGGTGCTGGGAAAGTTAGATATACAAGCAAAAGGATGATGTAAGAACCTTCCCTTATACAATATGCACAAATTAACTCAAAATCGATCAAAATCCTACATGTGTAGGATACTAGGTTTGACAATGCTTTCTTGTATAGAAAGCCAAAGGTACAGGCAATAAAAGGAAATATATTATACTAACTGGATTTCAATGAAACTGAAAATCAAAATACAGTAAAAAGACAAAACACAGGATAAAATATTTCCAAATAATATATTTGATAAGAGGTTAATATTAAGAATAGAGAACTCCTAATATTCAACAAAAAATTAAAAATGGGCAAAAATCTTAGATATTTACTCCAAAGATATACAAATGGCCAAAAATCATGTGAAGATGCTTGATGTCATTAGTTGAATGAAATCAAAACTACAATGAGATATGCTTCATACCTATTACTATGGCAACTGTCAAAAATCCAGAAAATAATACCTGCTAGCAAGGATTTGTAACAATCAGAATTCCTTCATTGATAGTAAAATGGTATAGTCACTAAGGGAAATAGTACATTGGTTCCTCAAAAAATTGTAATAGAATTACTACATGATCCTGAAATTCAACTTCTTGTTCATATATCCTCAAATTGAAAGCAGGTATGCTAGCTTTTCATCACAACTGTAAAAAAACAACTTGAGATAATTAACTTATAAAGAGATCAAGATTATATTGCTATGGTTTTAGAAATCCCAGCCAAGGACCAACTGTTCCCTTTGGTTTTGGGGACATCACATTGGAAGCACATGCCAAAGTGAATCTGCTCACATCACAAGCCAAGGAGCAAGGAGGGCAAGGAGGGGCAGGGGTCACACAGTCCCTTACATGGGCACACCCTCAGTGACCCAACTTTTTTTACTAGGCCCCATCTCCCAAGAGTGCCACCTGGAGACCACACCTTTAACACATGGGCCTTTGGGGGACACTTCAGATACAAACCAGAGCAGCAGTATCTCAAAGAAATATCTTCACATCCATGTACATGGCAACATTGTCCACAACTGACAATAAGTGAAAGAAGCCCAAGAGTCAGTGGGTTCATGAACAGATAAGCAAAATGACTTATGTGATGAGATAAATACCCATCCTTAAAGAGGAAGGGTATTTAGCAATGTACTACACAATGCACAGACACTGAGGGTATTATCATAAGGGAAATAAGCCAGTCACAGAATAGGCACATGCTCTGTTTCCACTTAGATGAAGTACTTGGAGAAGTCCTATTATATAGAGAGAATAATGGTTATCAGGGAATATGAAAAAGAGAGAATATGGAATTATTATTTAGTGGGTGAATAGTTTCAGTTTTAGAAGAAAAAAAAGAGTTCTGGAAATGGATCCTGATGATGGTAGCACATTATAAATATATGTAACACTGTTGAATTGCATACTTAGGACTGAGTGAGAAAGTAAATTTTGTTTCTGTGTTAATTTACCACAATAGAAATAATAGGAAAAAAGGGAATAGTCCTGCATATTAATATGGAATACTCTTTGGTTGGATCATGCTGGGTCACTAAAGCTAAGCTTGGAAATTCCAGAATACCCTTCCCTGTATGGCTTTGAGTTAGATTTGGCTAATAGGAATTTGTACA
Organism: Sciurus vulgaris; assembly: GCF_902686455.1. Taxonomy (NCBI): domain Eukaryota; kingdom Metazoa; phylum Chordata; class Mammalia; order Rodentia; family Sciuridae; genus Sciurus; species Sciurus vulgaris. The sequence goes on along the minus strand of NW_027632872.1, from coordinate 440,478 downwards.
AAATTCAGAAATAGCAGCAAAGCTGTGTTCAATACTCAATAAAGGTTTTAGGATTCAGATACAGGGACAAACTCAGTGAAAAGCACTTAGAGGACTTTGAATTTTCCATATTCTCCTTTAATGCAGGTCCAGCTCTTCTTCCTCAATGCTTACTATGCTGAGTACTACCAGCATTGCCAACCCAACTCTCAGATTATTGGCTGCAGATCCAGAGAAGCAAAGACACAGAGGCAAAGGTCCTCCAAAGATGGCTCCCACTTGTGATTTCAAGTCTTCAGAGGGATGTGTTTGGTTTTAGATTCCAAGCTCTTAATTGCCCTCCAGTTCAGTCTTCACAAAGCCTGGTTTTTAATCTCCATCTCTCCTTCTGGACCTTCATTATTCCAGCAACTCCTACTGAATAAAGTCTAATTTGTTTGGTATATGTGCCATGACACACACATAAGAGCTCTACTCCTCTGACTGAACAATTTTTCATTCAGTCCTTAAGATAAATCAAAGAAAAGGAGGATGCAGAATGGTGTCTATGCTACAATTATGTTTTTTAAAAATTTTTAATGAGGGAGAGCTGGGCAATATGGTTCTATTCATGAAATCCCAACTACTGAGGAGGGCAAAGCTTGAGGATCACAAGTTCTAAGTCAGCCTGGGCCACTTAGTGAAATGGTGTCTCAAAAATAAAATAGAAATGCCTGGGGGTGTGGGTCAGTGGTGGAGTGCTTGCCTAGCATATACAAGTTCCTTGGTTTCATCCCTGTACTCTCAAAAAAAAAAAAAAAAAAAAAAAAAAAAAAAAAAAAAGAAATGTTTTTTTAGATATGAAAAATCTTCAAAAGGACATAAAGACATTGGTGGTATTGTTTTCTCTAGTATCAAGACTGCATATGGTTTTGTACACTTTGAATTATGAAGCATTATTGTATTATGTATTAAAAATAGATAAGTGCTTATAAATATCCCTCAAGTGAAAAATAAACATCTTATCCAGAAGTTATCTTCACTTTAAACTAACTAATAACCATTAGTTTGCCATCTGAGGTTAAATCAGTACTACTTAAAAATTAACCAAACCCAAAATCATCTGACATGAGAAATAAAATAAATATAAATCACTCATAGCTAGTGTTCATTTTGAAAATACAAGGACAGCACAACATTAGAAAATCTAGTAACAGAAGACATCCAATGAACAAAATAGAACAAACATTATTATCTCAAGAATCCAGAAAAGGCATTTTGCAAACTACAACACTAAATAATGGCAAAACTCAAAAGAGATAACAGCTTTAGTAAAGGGCAGCTACCAAAAACTTTTAGCAAATATACTTAAAAAGAGACTTCTAAAGCATTCTAACTAAATGCAAGTTCAAGGCAAGTATGCCTCCTTTAATACCTGCTATGCCAGGCTATAGCCAATTTAAGGAGGCAGTATAGTAGACTGGTTAAAAACTCAGGATGTGGTACCAGATTGCCAGAGTTTATGTTCTGGCCAGCTGACTAAACTTGAGTTAGCAAATTACCTCTCTATCTCTTACTATACTTACTTAAAAATGTGTACTGGCACCTATACCTCATGTATTGGCTTAAAGGATTAAATATGCTAAATAATTCAAACACTTAGAATACCAAGCACATACTAAGTACTGAGTAAATGATATATAGATGACAAACCACTTTTTTCCCAATTTTCCCTTATATAAAAGAGAAGAATTTAAAGCAAAATTAAATTGGATGTATTTGTGATGTTTTTAAGAACAGGAAGAGGGAGAAAGAAGTATACCCTTGTAAGTTCCTTCCATTTGATATAAAATGGCATAATTTAATTTAGTGGTAGACTGTGATTAATTATATATCATGTTTTAAACTCTAAAAAATAAAGTTAGTATATTTAACCCAACCACTTTTCCCAATTTATTAAATGTAAATCATATAGCATTTTCTTTAAAAGACAGATTTTCAGACTAGATTTAAATGCAATGTCCATCTACACACTGCACACAAGATATTACTGATATAAAGACAGGTTAAAAGCAGTAACAGGAAGATACCATGCAAATACACAACATGAGAAAGCTGGAATGCTACACTAATATCAGGCAAAGTTCTTTAATTACTTTATGCCTCCACTATGCTCAGGAGGAAATGCTCTGGCTGGTGCTTCAGACCTGCCTGTAAGCAGTGGCTGTGCCACTGGAAATTTGTTACTTATTTTATTATATCCAAAGTCCTGTGTCCATGGTCTGCTTTGAATGTCCAGTTTTAATTTAAATTCCAGTAAAGGCCTCCCCCACCCCCCCCCTTTTTTTTTTTTTTTTGCTCATACACCTTGTGTAGAAGTTGTCTGTTTGCTTTCTTCCTTGAAACCTGTAGAGCAGCAAGGAAATTGACCTCCTTTATTCAGCCATCTTGCTGTTCAGGATTTACATCTTAATTCACACCATAATTTAAATTACTGCACCTGCTCTATGGAAACGTTTAAGTGGTTCCCAATCACTGTGAGGTTTTTAAGGACTGGGAGAAGTAGAAAGAAGTATTCCCTCATAAGTTCCTTCCATTCCATATGAAATGGTATAAATTAATCAGGTAATGTGTAACAAAGGTAGTTTATGTAGTTCATACCCTTTATTCCTTTAAACAAATCTGTTGTAGATATTAGTAGTCTCCATTTTAGATACACCATTTCAGTATCTGAGAGACAGTCCTATGTATCCTGAGTTGGAAGGGCCAAGATTCAGGCCCAGGTCTATTTACTCTAAAGAACAACCTTGTCTTTCTCCCAGTAGCACAATATTATGCTCTATGTTCTTATGTTTCACAAAATTAAGACATTCTTGGGAATATTTCATCTTTCAATCAAGATCATCCTGGAAGGGAATAAGGGGGAAAATGGGATGACAAAATGGGTAAACAAAGAAGCAATGAAATCTATAGACTCTACAAAAGTGTGCAAAAAACATGAAAAAGATTCACGTAAATTTTGGTGGTTCACAAATTTTCTGGGATCCTCACTGAAGGTTCTTCAGAGCCCATGTAAAGAACTCTTACTTTCTAGGGGAGAGTCTTTGACCAGAGTTGTGTTGTATCAATTACTGCAATAAATGTTTCACATACCCCTTAAGTCTGGAAGTCTTTTGGTTTGCCTCAATAAAATCCACTACCATTTTTACTATAATGAGCTCTTTACTCCACAACTACTGAATTTAATACTGGGAATACTGAAATTAATCACTGTATGGGGCTAATAGAATTGGTTTAATTCAACTGGACCACTTGTGTGCAAAGTTGAGGACTAGAAGTCAAGGAAAAGAACTATACACAATGCTATTAAAATGAGTTTCTGAGAATTTGGAACATCCTCCTGCAGAATCTGAGCTGGCATGGTAGCCTTCTAAAACCCCTCTGAGTCTCCAGTGAGGACTTTGGAAGTGGGGTGTCGGTTAAGAAGGGTCTCCTCTTAGAGCAGTGAGAGTACAGTACCAAGAGCCACAAAACGCCTTCCAGGGAACCAACGGAAATACTCACCAGAAAGCCTAGGCTGCACACAAGACCCCAGAGACCTTGACTGGTGAATGGGAATCGCTAAAAGCTCAAGGACGTGCGCCCGAGGAACCTTCGCAGGAGAAGTAAGAGGAACTGGCCTCAGGGAGCTGGAAAGGCGGTCTCCTGCACCTGGGGGCGGCCTACAACTGGGCCGAGTTAGCCCCCCACTGGCGCGCTGACTCAACCTGTCGCAGTGGGAGGATGTGAACGCGCAGGCGCAGCGCTGACGTGAAGGTTAGGGAGGCGAGGCCACGCATGCGTGTTAGGAGGCGGAGCCCTGGTAGCTGTGAGGGAGTTTCGGTAAAGATGGTGCTGGTTAAGGAATTGTATGTGCGTCAGCGGGCGGGAAAAAGTGTCTGGGAGGGCGACTGTGGGAGAGTCATTGACTGAGAAACAGCGGAATATTCTTATAGTGAGCTCCCCACCATCCGCTCCCCATCTTCTTGGCGAGCACTCCTGGTCCACCCCAGGGCCCTCAGCGGCGTGCCCCCCAAGACCCTCCGGGTGTTGCCTAGGCGCAGGCAGAGGCCTGTGGGCCCCAGGGCGTGGCTCTGGGAGGCGCGACACGAGTCTCTTCTGGGACCCGTCTCTCCTCTGGCCCTCCTTACCCTGGTCTGCTTTGGCCTTTCCCAGGCCTGCTGGTGGGATGGATGGAACCTCCGGCCATGGGCAGGAAGATGCGGTGGCCTGAGGGTGATTTGTCGCCAGGGATGGAGTCTGCTTGTCACCCGCTGGAGATGCGATTGCCACATGAAGGCAACCCTGACTCCCAGAGGTTGGCGCCCTGAAGTTCATGCGGCAGCCAGTAGACCAGATAAGCCGTGCTCCGCTGGGCAGCTCCGTTGCATCACTGGGGAGCCTTCTCCCTGCTCAAGAGTCTCACTCCCCAGATGACTTGGTTCTTGGGGCCCCACCTACTTTAGGAGGTGAAGGTGAGACATTAAACCCATGCCCTGTCAAATGGAGGGGTTTTTGGGTTCATCAGCGGCCGAGTGATTTTGTTGAAAACAAGTTTTTTTCATTATCACCGTCTGTTAACATCGCAGAAAATCTGGCTGGCAGTAAATGTTAAGCTATCACACCTGGTTTCTGATCTCAGCATTCGCTTCTTGGGCAGCTGGGGATTTTTAGTATGGCCCATTCTTTATTATTTGTTTGTTTTCCTCCCAAATTCATGTTTTCTTTTAAAAATCTTACTTTTAAATTTTTTTTACCTAATACAGCTGTCTCCAAACCTTAATTTTAGTGTTAAATCATCCAGTTATTGAAAAGTCACTCATGTTACTCCCTTGCTTAAAACTGCCCAAAGATACACTGTCCCTCAAGAACATTCAGGGTAAATGAGGGGAATATAGAGAGGAGGTGGAGGTGCTGCTGAAATGAAAATAAAATCAAAGTCTTTATAATAGCCTGCAAGACCTTACACGTTTTATTGCCTGCTGTAATCTCATTGATGATTTTTCCTGTGCCCAGTTCAGCCTCAAAAGATTCCTTGTTCTTCCTTCACTGATCTACATATGAACTCAGTTGAGGACCTGTTTGCTCTTGTTCCCACTGCCTGAACTATGCTTCCCTCAGCTCTATTACTCATCGTTTTAGGTAGTCTCTTTTTCTAAATGTATTCTTTTTTAAAATGTACTTTATTTATTTTATGTAGTCCTGGGGATTGAATCCAGTGACTCCCATCTGCTAGGCAAGCACTGTACAACTGAGCCACACACCAGTCCTAAATGTATTCTTTTTTTTTTTATTCTAAACAAATGGGATACATGTTGTTTCTCTGTTCTAAATGTATTCTTTATTCAATTAAGCTCCACAAATTTGCCCATTTTCCTTACTCTCCAATCCCTTATTTTTATATACTCCATAGCATATAGTAGGTGCTGAACAAACTTGTTAAATGAATTGATGAAGGACTACAGCTTTTTTCAGTGACAAGTATTCTGTGAAAACATTTTTGCCATTTTCTTTAAAGTGAAGTTTTCTAATGAAAGCTAATTTATAATACTGAATGGGTTTTTGTAAAACTCTCCAAATTTTTTATATAACAATGTATTGTGCATTTGTCATTTTAGTATCTGATATAGTTAATAGCAGATGTTAATACAAATTGAGGATATAATACAGGAGGAAATTGACTTTGCCCAAACCACATAGAGAGTTGTAGAATTGCTTTTATGTCATTTATCTAGTCATTTTTTTCTACTGGAATTACCTTCTCCCTCCAAAAATGTGAACTAAGTGTTCAGTTAGTCCTTTGACAATTATGTAAGTAGTACCAAAACTAGGTCAGAGAAAGTAGTTACCACTGAGAATTTGCATACTACTCTTTTTATAAATCTTTATCTATGAAAATTTAAATGCACTGAGGTAACAAGTTGAAGTGTGCCCAAATTCTAATGAATTTTATAACCTGTACATTGACGTTCTAGATGTATACTTCTTTTAAATGTCTTTCCTAGGTTTTTTTTTTCAACCTTACAGATTTTTTATAAAGTAAAGTTTGTTTCTTATTCATGTTTTCCCAGTGTCCAGTAGAAAATATGACATTGGATAGTCTCACTAATTTTGAATGAAAAAATGATTTCTTCCTACTTTCCAGGCAACTTTCTAAAATTGTTTTTGGTCAGGAGCAGTGAATAGGTCATTCCTATTATCATTAAACTACAATACTTTGGCAAATATTTGCCCTACAGAATGCTAAATTTGATAAAAATTAGAAGGTCATAAATAACTTTCAGGTTGAGTGAATTCTTTTCCATTTATTACTAAAAGAATAGATGAAATTGCGATCAGTGAAATGGAAAAATGTTTCAGAAGGATTTTCAGAGAAGTTTGTAAATTTTCAAATTACTCTGAAAATTGCTTTTAGAATAATAATGGAAAATCACAGCCTGTAAGTTCCTTTTCCCACTTATTTTTTACTCTGCAAATCTTGAAGTTTCTTGACTCATCACTCTGAATGTCTTAACCACTTTCATTTGGTTAAAAAGTTTCTTTGAAAGTGCTGCTAAACAAAAATGGGGATCTTCATACTAGTGTGTAATTTTTAAAATTACTCAACTATGATTCCTTTTGGTTTTGTGAAACTTCAAGAAATACTTTTCTTTCCTATCTATCCTTTGCTTTCCACAGTCCTCTTGTAGGACTTTATTAATAACATTTGAAGAGCCTCCCATAATATTTGTTTTTCTCATTCTCCTAACCCTCAGTGCTTTTAACCACCTCCAGACAACTTACTGGGTCATGTGTAGTTCTAAAATTTACTTCTTGGAATAGCCTTCCAGGACTCCTTTTTGCCTGAGTGATTCATTTACTTCTTACCATAGTGTTCCAAGCCCTGAAAATGTGTTCCAACTTCTATCTTTCTAACTTTTCCTCCCCAAGTTTATGTCCTGTTCATTGAGACAGAGAGAAAGTTAGTATGTGTATACCCTGAGAGGACACCTAAGATTATTAGGGATTTTGAGCTATGAAGAAACTTAAAACAAGTTTATTCTTGGTGAGAATTGAAACTAATGACCATTGCAACTTCAAGATAGTCATCATTTTTGTTACCATTCTCAGTAAGAAACAGAGTCATGAGTCACCCTTAGTCAAGGGGGAGGGAATAACAGGAGGGGTGTTTGATTCATGTTGGAGATTAAAGTGATGTGAACATTCAGGGCAAATGTTTGAGGGGAATATGGAGAGGAGGCAGAGGTGCTGCTGGAATGAAAACAAAATGTAATCATCTGGGGCATAATTATACTCTCTTCACATTGTAAAAAAGCTAACAGAATGTCTAGGTTAAAAAAATTATCACTGATGCAAACAAGAAACAATGACTTGAAGATAAAAAGAAAAGAGACTGCAGCTGAAGAGAAATTGGAATGAGTATAAAACAAGAATTGAGGTGACTGAAGTGGTTCTGTGTGTGTGCATGTGTGTGTGTGTGTGTGGGGGTTTCCACCCCCCCTTTTAAAATAAAAGAATAAAAAGCAGCAAGTAGGGGGAAAAGGAAGTTGCTGTCATGAACTCAGTATTATGAATCAATTAATACACAGAAATGACTTTGGCTTTCAGACTTTATGGTAGACATGTTTAAGGGTGGAAAAAAGGGATCTATCTGTAAAAACCTAGAGAAAATGCAACATTCTGATATATAATATTTTACAATAGATAAAATGGAGTTGTAAACATACTTTTAGTATGTCCAGTAGCATAATTCTTGTACAGAATCAAACACCTACCAACCTTATTGTGTCTACCTGGGAAAGTTACTCTATTTATAAAGTTCAAGATAGTTTTCTTAATAAAGTTTACATATTTATAATATATATATATATATTAGTGTGAAAATATCCCTCACCTTATTAACATGGAACAATTGATATTAGAGAAACAGTTTCTGGAAACATTTTTACATGAAATTTAAGATATGTTTCCTCTGACTTTCATAAAAACAAAATGCACAGTATATAGGTGGGGAATGAAACCATCCAAAAATTTTATGAGGGCAAACTAACCAGTCTACTTCTAATACATTCTATACCCTGCAATTTTCAATGATGGAAATTAGGTCAAGTAAATGTGCTGGGATGTTTAACTCTACGACCTTTGAAAATGGAACAGGTCTTGGCAGAGCAGGGTTGGCAGGAGAGCCACCATCAGAAAGTCTGAAGAGCTACAGGGAGGAGAGGCCAGACTCTGTTGAAAAAAATTTCAATTTTTTTTTTCATGTCTCTTTAGTTATAAGAGTTGCTGCAACTGTATCTGTGGGGTCCTGGAACAATGAGAACATTCAGTGTGAATGATCATTGGGATTCAGGAGAGGTAGCTTTTTTCCTGCAATTTAAAAAACCTTACTTAGGGTTGTAGGAACTGCAAAGACTCCCTTGCATAAATGACATAATTTTATTTTCAGATTGAAGAGTCCTATCAGTTGAATCTTTGGATTTAAAGATCCTTTAATTCTAGAGATTTGTTTTTTAAAGGCATTCAAGTGTAATATGTATTCCTTTTTTTTTTTTTTTTTTTTTTTGCGGTGCTGGGGTTTGAACCCAGGGCCTTGTACTTGCAAGGCAAGCACTCTACCGACTGAGCTACCTCCCCAGCCCCGCTCCCTCCCCAGCCCCACTGTTTTATCATTTAGTTGTATGGTTTGCCATTTTCTGTTTAGGAGGTAATTCTGAATCATTTTATTGGCATAATTAGGTTTGATATGTTAATCTAAACTCATATCTTTGTAGCATTCAGCTTTTTATTCCAGTTTTGTACCAATATGAATTGTATATTACAGATAATCAGTTGCAAACAAATTTCTGTTACACTGATTTGTTTTGGCAGAGTTTGAAGAATGAAATCCCAGCTACTCAGGAGGCTGAGGCAGGAGGATAATGGCAAGTTGGAGTCCAGCCCCAGCATTTTGGAGAGAACCTAAGCAACTAGTCCAGATCCTATCTCAAAATATTTACAAAGAGGTTGGGGGATGTAGCACTGTGGTAAAGCACCCTGGGTTCAGTCCCCAAAAGAATAAAATTTAACTGGTACAGGATTTCTTTCTACACAACCCCAAAGAAATGAGACATCAACCTTAAGTGCATTTCAGGTTAAGTAGCTTGCTGCCTAGAGAAGAAACTCCTTTACTGTTGGACATTTTAAATATTTGTCTTCTTTATCCCAGAATCTGCTTTCCCTTAATGCTTAACTGTTGTTCACACTTCATCCCAATTGGGAAGTGAATATCAAGTCTGGCCTCTCCTCCCTGTAGCTCTTCAGACTTTCTGATGGTGGCTCTCCTGCCAACCCTGCTCTGCCAAGATCTGTTCCATTTTCAAAGGTCATAAGGTTAAACATCCCAGCACTTTTATTTGACCTAATATAATATAGCAAGATCTCTTAACTTCCTCACCAGTTGGTCTTATTTCTGTATATGTCATAGCTGTTTCTTTGAACTGCAAACATTATTCCAAACACAGTCTGACCAATATCTAACCATAAGAGCTTATTGTCTTTCTTGATTTGCATATGCCATAGAAATATATCACCTATAGAGGACCTGTGTTCTATAGTTGCAGGCACCTGTAATAGAGCAAGAAATGATTAAAAATAAATCAAAAGGTGTCTATAAAATTAAGATCTGTGTAGCAAACCTTGTAAAACTTTCTGGGCCCTTCCATTACTTGTACACAGTTCCTGCTTGCTTGTTTGGTTTTCCTAGAGTTGTCAATAGATTAGAACCAGCAAATTGGAAGTGGGACCAAAAAAAAAAAATGATAACCTAAGAGGTGACAGCTGACAGAAGTTGGTGAGGGGGATGCAGAAACTAAAAAAGAGGAGCTGTCTTCCACTGTTTAATGTACACTTGAATACAGCTGTGTGAATCTCAGTATTGTCTGAAGTTTACTGTGTTACAACACAGTCAAGACAAGTTGGGACCCCTATTTATTTGCACAATTGACTGAACTTAAATGTGAAGCTTGTTGTTAGGATTTGTTGTTTCAGCTGGTTGAATCAGTTTGTTGAAATCTCTCTGAGTCTTGATTTTGTCACCCAAAATACAGGTTTTGGGCTGGGGAGATAGCTCAGCTGGTAGAGTGCTTGCCTTGCAAGCACAAGGCCCTGAGTTTGATCCCCAGTACCGCAAAAAAAAAAAAAAAAAATTACAGGTTTTGCTGTATTCATATTTAATAAGCATGTCTCCTGTCCTGAAATTCTTAAAATGAGAACAAGGGGAAGGCCTAGTAGCATTCCACAATTGATTAGTACATTAATCACTTTTTTTTGGATATGGTTATTTAATTGTTTCTGTATGAATTTTTGTTACTCTTTGTTGATAAAACCAAATTTACATTTTGGGTGAGACATTTTCATCCCGTATATGTATATGACTGCTTTGAAAAGTACATTTTGAAAGACTTTGGAATTGTGGCATGACTAGACTAACCCTAGTGTTGTATCAGCATGTTTTTGCAATCTGAAGTCCCTTGATACTTATTTTGGGACATTTGAGAAATTTGTTTGGTTCCAGGTTCCAAAACCCTTCCAAATTAAGATTGTGTGTATGTTTTTAGATGTGAATATTTTCAGTGTACAGGACCCTTATTTTCTCAAATAAAATTTTAATTTTGAATTATGAGTTCTTGGGGATAGATTTTTGTGTCTTTACTTTGATAATATAAGTAAAAATACTTCTTTAAGCTATCTTTATTGGAAGGAAGTTTAATTAAATTGGGAGAAATTAAAGCTGGTTTGGTGCCGTAGCTTGGTCATTAGAACAAGTTAAACCATGAAAACTTTACTTTTTGCTGCTTGTAGGAATTGGGAGTGTTAGAGAACAGTGCTGTTTCCTCACAGGTTTTGATGTAGGTCAGTGAGAATTCAGGTTCACTGATGAAAATGAAACGTGTGAGCATGTTACTGCCTTTAATGATAATACTTGTATATTTACAATATTTTAAAAGAAGTTCTTGTTTACTAGTAGACTTAGTTTTAAAATTCTGATTCTGGGTATCCAATATTGTTTCTGTTCAGTAGGGCAAGGGTCAAATTGGGATGTCATACATAATTCATGAGACAAAAAAAGAGTTCTTTGAATCCTCAAGATTTTCTTTTTAAACTTTGTATCCCTCTTTATTGAAAGCAATATCCTGGTTGCTCAGCTTTAATTAACACTGTGAGAGTTATATTCCTGCCATACTTTCCTTAGAATGTTTTGAAGGTAAATGTGATATGATGGAAGGAAAAATGCTTTAGAAAGTACAAATATATATTGTTCAAAACTAGAACAAAGTGTCAAGAAATTTACTTGAGAAATGTATCATATGTATTAAACAGGATATTTATTCCAGGTATTTTTTTAATAACAGAAGTCCTGTAAAATATATAAGTACTGAAAGCTATATGATCATCTGCTGTTTGTGTTTTTTTTTTTTTTACTTCATGTGGATAATTTATTCTTTTTTTATTGTAAACAGATGGGATACATGTTGTTTCTCTGTACATGGCAAAAAGGCATACCATTTGTGTAATCATAAATTTACATAGGGTAATGTTGTTTGATTCATTCTGTTATTTTTTTCTCTTCCCCCCACCCCTCCAACCCTTCTTTTCCCTCTATACAGTCCTTCCTTCCTCCATTCTTGCCCCCCTCCCTAACCCTAACACTAACCCCTCCCACCCCCCATTATATGACATCATTCAATTATTAGCGATATCATTCATCCTTTGTTTTTTTGAGACTGGCTTAACTCACTTAGTATGATATTCTCCAATTTCATCCATTTGCCTGCAAATGCCATAATTTTATCATTCTTTATGGCTGAGTAATATTCCATTGTGTATATATATATACCACAGTTTCCTTATCCATTCATCAATTGAAGGACATCTAGGTTGGTTCCACAATCTGGCTATTGTGAATTGAGCAGCTGTGAACATTGATGTGGCTGTATCTCTGTAGTATGCTGATTTTAAGTCCTTTGGGTATAGGCGGAGGCGTGGGATAGCTGGGTCAAATGGTGGGTCCATTCCAAGCTTTCTAAGGAACCTCCACACTGCTTTCCAGAGTGGTTACACTAATTTTCAGCCCCACCAGGAATGTATGAGTGTACCTTTCTCCCCACATCCTTGACAACACCTGTTGTTGCTTTTACTTTTGATAATCACCATTCTAATTGGGGTGAGATGGAATCTTAGAGTGGTTTTGATTTGCATTTATCTTATTACTAGAGATGTTGAACATTTTTCCATATGTTTGTTGATTGCTTGTAGATCTTCTCCTGTGAAGTATCTATTCATTTCCTTAGCCCATTTGTCCATTGGATTATTTGCATTCTTGGTGTAGAGTTTTGTGAGTTCTTTATAGATTCTGGAGATTAGTGCTCTGTCTGAAGTATGATTGGCAAAGGTTTTCTCCCACAGTGTAGGCTCTTTCTTCACATTGCTGATAGTTTCCTTTGCTGAGAGAAAGATATTTAGTTTAAATCTATCCCAGTTATTGATTCTTGCTTTTATTTCTTGGGCTATGGGAGTTCTGTTGAGGAAGTCTGGTCCTAATCCGAAATGTTGAAGATCTGGACCTACTTTTTCTTCTATAATCTGCAGGGTCTCTGGTCTGATTCCAAGTTCCTTAATCCATTTTGAGTTTAGTTTTGTGCATGGTGAGAGATATGGGTTTAGTTTCATTCTGTTGCATATGGATTTCCAATTCTCCCAGCACCATTTATTGAATAGGCTATCTTTTCTCCATTGCATATTTTTGGCACCTTTTTGTAGTATGAGAAAATTGTATTTATTTGGGTTTGTGTCCGTGTCCTCTATTCTGTACCATTGATCTACCTTTCTATTTTGGTACCAATACTATGCCGTTTTTGTTACTATTGCTTTGTAGTAGAGTTGAATATCTGGTATTGCGATACCCCTGCTTCACTCTTTCTGCTAAGGATTGCTTTAGCTATTCTGTGTTTCTTATTCTTTCAGATGAATTTCATAATTTCTTGCTCTCTTTCTGTAAGGTACGTCATTGGGATTTTAATTGGAATTGCATTGAATCTGTATAGCACTTTAGGTAATATGGCCATTTTGACAATATTAATTCTTCCTATCCAAGAACATGGGAGATCTTTCCATCTTCTAAGGTTTTCTTTAATTTCTTTCTTTAGTGTTCTGTAGTTCTCCTTATAGAGGTCTTTCACCTCTATTGTGAGATTGATTCCCAAATATTTTATTTTTTTCGAGGCTATTGTGAATGGGGTAGATTTCCTAATTATTCTTTCCAAAGATTCATCACTTATGTATAAAAATGCATTAGATTTATGTGCATTGATTTTATATCCTGCTACTTTACTGAATTCACTTATGAGTTCTAAAAGTTTTCTGGTGGAATTTCCTGGTTCCTTTAAGTATATAATCATATCATCAGCAAATAGGGATAGTTTGAGTTCTTCTTTTCCTATTTGTATCCCTTTAATTTCTTTGGTCTGTCTAATTGCTCTGGCTAGAGTTTCAAGGATGATATTGAATAGAAGTGGTGAAAGAGGGCATCCCTGCCTTGTTCCAGTTTTTAGGGGGAATGCTTTCAGTTTTTCACCATTTAGAATGATATTAGCCATGGGGTTAGCATAGATGGCCTTTACAATGTTAAGGAATGTTCCCACTATCCCTCTTTTTTCTAGTGTTTTGAACATGAAGGGGTGCTGTATTTTATCAAATGTTTTTTCTGCATCTATTGAAATAATCATGTGATTCTTGACTTTAAGTCTATTGATATTGTGAATTATATTTATTGATTTCCTGATGTAGAACCAACCTTGCATCCCTGGGATGAAATCCACTTGATCATGGTGCACTATCTTTGTAATATCATTTTGTATGCAATTTGCTAAAATTTTGTTGAGAATTTTTGTGTCAATGTTCATTAAGGATATTGTTCTGAAATTTTCTTTCCTTGATGTGTCTCTGTCTGTTTTAGGTATCAGGGTGATATTGGCTTCATTGAATGAGTTTGGGAGGGTTCCCTCCTCTTCTATTTTATGGAATACTTTGAGAAGTATTGGAATGAGCTCTTCTTTAAAGGTTTTGTAGAACTTGGCTGAGAATCCATCTGGTCCCGGACTTTTCTTTGTTGGTAGGCTTTTGATGATTTCTTCTATTTCATTACTTGAACTTGGTCTATTTAAATTGTGTATGTCCTTCTCGTTCAGTTTAGGCAATTCATATGTCTCTAGAAACCTGTTGATGTCTTCGAAATTTTCTATTTTGTTGGAGTATAGTTTTTCAAAATAGCTTCTAATTATGTTTTGTATTTCCATCATGTGTGTTGTGATATTTCCTTGTTCATTTCGAATTGTAGTGATTTGGGTTTTCTCTCGTCTTCTCTTTGTTAGTGTGGCTAAAGGTTTATCAATATTGTGTATTTTTTCGAAGAACCAACTATTTATTTTGTCAATTTTTTGTATTGTTTCTTTTGTTTCAATTTCGTTGATTTCAGCTCTGAGTTTAACTATTTCCTGTCTTCTACTACTTTTGGTGCTGGTCTGTTCTTCTTTTTCTAGGGCTTTGAGCTGTAGTGTTAGGTCATTTATTTGTTGAATTTTACTTCTTTTATTAAATGCGCTCCATGAAATAAATTTTCCTCTAAGTACTGCTTTCATAGTGTCCCAGAGATTTTGATATGATGTTTCTTTGTTCTCATTTAATTTCCTTCCTAATATCTTCTGTTATCCATTCATCATATAATAGCATATTGTTTAATCTCCAGGTGTTGGAGTAGTTAGTTTTTTACTCTTTCATTTATTTCTAACTTCAATCAATTATGATATTATAGAATACAAGGTAGTGTCTCTGTTTTCTTGTATTTGCTAACATTAGCTTTGTGGTATAATATATGGTCTATTTTAGAGAAAGATCCATGTGCTGCTGAGAAGAAAGTATATTCGCTCTTGGTTGGATGATATATTCTATAAATGTCCGTTAAGTCTAAATTATTGATTGTGTTATTGAGATCTATGGTTTCTTTATTCAATTTTTTTTAAGATCTGTCCAGTGGTGAGAGAGGCACGTTAACATCACCTAGTATTATTGTGTTATGGTCTATTTGGTTTCTGAAATTGAGAAGGATTTGTTTGACATACATGGATTGGCCACTGTTTGGGGCATAGATGTTTATGATTGTTATATCTTGCTGATTTATGCTTCCCTTAAGCAGTATGAAATGACCTTCTTTATCCCTTCTGACTAACTTTGGCTTGAAGTCCACATTATCTGAAATGAGGATGGATACTCCAGCTTTTTTGCTGAGTCCATGTGCATGATATGTTTTTTCCCATCCTTTCACCTTTAGCCTGTGGGTATCTTTTTCTATGAGGTGAGTCTCTTGCAGGCAACATATTGTTGGATCTTTCTTTTTAATCCAATCTGCTAGTTTATGTCTTTTGATTGATGAATTCAGGCCATTAACCTTCAGGGTTATTATTGAGATATGATTTGTATTCCTGGTCATTTGGTTCATTTTTTTAATTTTATTTATTTATTTGACATGACTTGTTTCCTCCTTTATTTGACAATTCCTTTAGGATATTTCCTCCCTTTGCTGATTTGCTTCTTTGTTTTTCATCTCTTCCTCATGGAATATTTTGCTGAGAATGTTCTGTAATGCTCTGTGTTTTTATATACATTAATTTCCAACCTGGGTTATGTTTTCATATAGATCACCATCTGCTACATGGTTTGGATATACTTTTCTATGTCTTCTCTATTAAGGTTTATATTATAGGATATTTCTGCACTTATTCTTGACTTAGTAAAAATCTGTGCTTTTTTACATTTTGATATCTGGTTGGACAGCTGTACTCTGTTGCAGAAACTAGTAAGAATGAGACTGGTAGTGGAGAAGGAATTGAGTTGTAAATAAAATTATTGATTTATAATGAATATTCAAGCAACAGAGAAGACTTTAAGAGAACTTGGTCCTCACCTCTTGTCATGAAATAGCCATAACCACAGAGAACACTACCTGTAAGTGATTTAAGGGTTTATCTTTCCATATCATTTTCTGTACTTGCTCAAAAATATTTTTAAAAAATTAGTACAATTTTTTAGTATGAGCATGCCATAGCCATAGTTTACTTAACCATTCCCTATGTTATAGATCCTTTTAGGTATTACCTTGCTTTTATCTGTTACAAATGATGTTTCTGCCTAGTGAACCTGGTTGTCCCATATGACTTTATGCTTTAGGTTACTATTTGTCTATGGAAAATTCATAAAAGTAGGATTTCTGGGAGGGCATACTCATTTTAATTTTGATATTACTGCCAAATTGTCCTCCCAAGAGTAATAGTGTTCATTTTTTACATATTTTTCCTTTTAATTTTCACCAATTTTATAGGTAGAAAATAGTCTCTTATTTAAGTTTGTGTTTCATCATTAGTGAGAGCAAAAGTCCTTCAGAGGTAATTGACCATTTGACATTCTTGTATGTCTTGACTGTTCATTGCTTTTTTGGTTTGTCCAATTTCTTTTACACATTTTCTTAAATTTGGTCATCTAATCTCTATCTTTGCCATAAATATTTTGAACTAGAAAGACATGCCAGTATTCATTCAAGAGCTATAGATGAGTAATGGTTTTTAAAAGTCCATTCTGTTAGTAGTCTACCAGGGTATTAAGAGCAAGAGGCAATTTCTGCATTTCTCTTGCTTTTATTTTCTTCCTAGTACAGTAAATCGTGTTCATGTTTTGTAGAGTTCCTTGCAGTTGTGGATGAACTCTGGTGATCAGTATTTTTCATATTTTCTCAGTTTAACTCTGTAGTTTGGTTTATGATGATGTATGAATATAAAGTAGGTTATCACTTTATAGACCTTAAATTATTATTATTATTTTCTGTTAGAATACAGCATTTCTTTGCTTGTGTTGCAGGTTTGACCTGATAAATAATGAATTTTGAAACTGATCCATCAGTTATCCAGAGTTTGTCTTTAAATTTGTTAGCAACCTAGTATATCTAAAGTAGTGTCACTGGACAGAAAATTTTGGTATTCCAGATGGCACAGTCTAATGTTGATAATATTGAATTTTCTTATGCATACTTAGCTTTCTTTTTCTAAAGTTTTTAATTTAACTGTTAATTGAATTCCACTGACACATTAGAGTTCTTCTCATAAAAGTTGGACTCTCTCTGGGAATTCTAAAATGAACCACAAAGTTCAATACTTACATTCTTCTATTAGTCTGTGGTGTCCTTTTGTTTTGTTTTGTTTTGGTACCAGGGATTGGACCCAGGAGTGCTAACCCACTGAGTTATATCCCAAGCCCTTTTTTATTTTTTGAGACAGAATCTCTTGCTAAGTTACTTAGGGCCTAAATTGCTGGAGCTGGCTTCAAACTTGACATCCTCCTATCTCAGCCTCCCAAGTACTGGGATTATAGGACTGCTACAGTACTCCCTTCTGTTATATCCTTTTAAAATCAGTATTCCATATGTGAATAAAATAGGTTGAAATAAATTCATGATATCCTCTGTTTGAAATATTAAGACTTTGAATATAGGGGAAATGTTTGATACAGTGAAAAGTTTGAAGCATTATTAATGGAAAAATCAGTTGCTAAATAGTGTGTGTATTATAATGTGCTTCAAGTTTTTAAAAAAGCTAATCTGAGAAAAGCCTAGAAAGAAATTTATTAAAATGAAAAGAATTATCAGTTGATGGTAGGATGTGGGTGATTTAAAAACATTTTTACTCTTCTGTGCTTTTATTTTAATGAGAAAGAAAAAGATGGTTAAATGTAACTTTTGAAACATATGATTTAAGTAGCATTATAGACATAAATAATAAAATTCTTGAAGACACCTATAAGTATAGTCAGTAAGACATTCTTACTTAAGAGCTTATTTTGGGCCTTAGGTTCAAAATTCCTTTTAGTCTTTTAGTGGATGAAATACATTCTTGATTTTCTGGAGGCCAACCTGCTTGTACACTTGGACTTTTGGGACAGCTTCTTCAATTCTTGAAAGAACTAGAATCCTTCTAATCACCCTTTGGTTTTACTCTTTTCCCACACTAATTTACTTATTCCTCATTATGTTCCTGTGAAAAAAAATGTGGTGTATGTATTGTAGATAAGAAGACAGACACTAATGCACATATTTACCTACTGTCACATAAGTAATAAGTGGCAAAATGGTGAATTTTTAAAATCAAAGTAGGTAGTCTTGGGTACCTGAAAACAAGACCAGAACCCAAGTCTCCCACGAAAAGAAATGGAAATATATTTGGTTATGAGACTATATGATTTTTTACATCCCATGTGCACACATGATGCCCACAGGTGGCAGTTGTGCATAGAGGTACAGGGAGATGGGATGTGGATGAACTGTCGTGATCAGTATTTTTCATATTTTCTCAATTTAACTCTGTAGCTTGGTTTATGATGATGTATGAATATAAAGTAGGTTATCACTTTATAGACCTTAAATTTTTATTATTATTTTCTGTTAGAATACAGCATTTCTTTGCTTCTGTTGCAGGTTTGACCTGATAAATAATGAAGTTTATAGGATAGGGATAGGGAAGGGAGATATAAATAGCAACCACTGTAAGAAAGAAATGTCCAAAATCCTAGCCATTGATAAAACCAAGATGGTGATTTGTGGTCAGCCTGAGAGGGAAGATAGCTGTTGGGGCTAGAACAATCAGGTACCAGTGCTCAGGTTCATAAGGGTCACACTGAAGGCACATTGGCTACAGGACAACTCTATTGTAAAAGGACAAATTGGTATCAAATTTCAAAACATTTAATTTCACAATAGGTGCTTAGACCTTTACTGTACTGTAAGAAAACTCCAATCCAGGGACAAGGCTGTTGGTGCATCCCCTGAAGAAACTGAAGCATGAGGTCAGTGTAAGGGAATTTCCATGAAACCATGCCAGACATGGGAAATCACATAAGGGAATTTATTAAGCAAACAGTGTCTCCCTGCAGGGTAAGAGAGAAAATGAGAGGAAAAGAGAAAGGAAAAGAAAGGGCACGTGCTGGAGAGAGTGGAAAGCCAAGAGGATGGAGAAAAGTGTGTGGGACAGACAGAATGTGAAAAGATGGCGGGGAAGCTATAGTAAACAGTTGAATTCCACAGGGCTAACAGGGGACCAATATCAGAGAAGGACACTTGCAAGCTGACTGATGAAATAATAGCTAGCCAGGATGTTCACAGATTGACAAGTGGTTGGGAGGTGGGAAAAATTGCTGCACCTGATGGGCGGGGAAGCAGCTTTATACATTACATCAGCATGCTGAATGTGCACCTGTCATCTCTAGACTCTTAACAGAGTTCTCTTCCTGAGGAAGTTACCTTTTTTTTTAAGGATGGGTTTCCTCTTTCACCATTGATTTATTTAATTGACACAAGCTGTGTACACTGTCCCTGTATAACATCAAGAATTTGAAAGTTGGCTGATACTATCAGTACCTCATTTTAAACTTGAAGTGCTTAATATCCTGAGGTTCACTTCACCTAGAATAACCAAAGTTTCCAGATTACCTAGTTAGTGTTCTTGCTTTCCCACTAGCAGAACACTTCTTGGTAAAGTGTATACACTGAATCTCAATCAGAAAATTGAAAAACATTCTTGGAAAAAGGTAACTATCCCCAAAATTTGTGACTGCAAGGGGCATTTCATAAGTCTGGTTTCCTGAAATCTTCAGTAACTGACCCCATGTCGCTGTTGTTCGGTAGTAGAGAGAGGACAGGAACCCAAGAAGCAATCTAGAGCCTGCCCTCTTAACAACTTTGCTGTACTTCTGATCCCTAGGAAAAGTCAGCATATTTTCCAATTTCTGACATAAATGCCACTGTAGTCCATGGAGTAATTCATTTGGAATCACAGGTTCTACCATATCTCATTTTCTCCTAAGTCTTCAAAATCTAAAGGCCTCCAAAATAAACTTAGCAAGGTAGTCAAGATATCCACATGACCTTAATTGTTATACCACCATTCAAAATGAAAAACCTTAGTTCTAAGCAGGCCAGTTGCTGTCCTCCAGAAGTAACCTGTAGTTATTGAGTGCCTCCTGCCTCCCCAAGCTTCTGTTCAGTCCCTCGCACATTTTTTTTTTTGATATTGGGTCTTTCATAACCTATTCTGTGCAGAGGCATTTGACCTCTTGAACACATATTCATATGCCATATTGATCTTTCTTCCCTAAACTCATCACTTCTCATTCCTTCCACTCATTTTGACACCTGATTATATATTTCCTTATGTGAACATACTTGTACCTGATTTTACACAAAAATTTTGATTATCTTTCCTTAGTTAATACAGTACAGTAGATGATGGTGAAGGAATAGGGATTTTAATGGGCAAAGATTGTTTTTGAACAAGAGATTGAACCCAGGGGAGCTTAAACGTTGAGCCACATCCCCAGTCCTTTTATTAATTTTTAATATTGAGATGGCATCTCCCTAAATTACTTAGGGTCTTGCTAAATTGTTGAGACTGGCCTTGGATTTACCATGATCTTGTCTCAGCCTCTGGAGTTGCTGGGATTACAGGTGTGTTCCACTGCACCTCACTGGGCAGAGACTTTTGAAGCAGGACAATGAAATGTGTTGCAGTTTTAAAAATGGTTAAAAGGAAAAGCTTAGCTCTCCTGAGACTTCCCTGTGCAAACACACAGATGTTTGTCCCTTCCTGGGAACTTTGTTCTTTTTCATTTCTTGTAGGCATTACACCATCACCGTCTTCAGTCAGTTCTGAAAGATAGTCTGTAAAGCTTTGGCAACTTCAGAATAACCCTATTTTCCACATGATAAAACAGCAGGGATTTTTTTTTGAAACTCATTTAAAATTTCATATTATTCAAGGTAAGAGTTCATTTTTGTAAACAAAAAATCAATGTCCAGGGGAATTTAAATTTTGTTTAAAAGGTGAAAAGTTTAAGTCACCAGAAAATACAAAGATTTGTTATGTATGATGTTTCATTTCAGAGAACATATGGTAGAAGTGAAAACTTAATAATCACAGTTTATTCCTGAGGCAAAAATTAGTCATCATGGGCATGCCATTTTTTTCTTTGTATGAAGTTTAGTCTTATATTTTACACAGCTAAAATCTTTATGAATCAAGAGTAATTCTAGCCAGGTTTTGTGGAAAATTCAGAAAGGGAAAAAGGCTGTTTGAAATGGTTTGGAAAGGTATTTATTTCAGGAATTGAATCTTGAAGAAAAATGCTTTAAGAGCCAAAGTTCAGTTTACATCATGGTGACTCTGCACACCCTAACCTGCAGAGAGACCCTCCACACCCTCTGAGTTCACTTTGGCTTAACAGCTGCTGATATGCAACCCATAACAGACCCCAAACCTGGGCTAGGTTTTTGCAGCCTATGGATGGTGCAAGGATTTGTATCGTGTCCTTTATTGGTGCTGGAGGCATCCTTTCTGACCCACTTTCCATACTGTTGCCACCCTCTGCCTCACCCCTGCCTTCCTGATACCCTACAGTCCTCCAGATCAGAGGCCCCATTGCCATTTTGTTCCTGCATCCAACACTGGCCTTTAAATTCTCCAGAAAGATAAAACTTCATCCCTCATCCATCCATCCATTCTCTAGTAGATAGGTACCCTGCCTGAGACCCTGCCATTTGGCCCATATGACCCCAGGGGTCCCTTCACCATTGAAATTGGGGTGAAGACAGTCCCCCATTTCTGGTGGCACTGTCCAACTTGGTGTTGGAAAGAATCCAGGGGATACTTTGGTTTCAATCTGACATCCCAATCACCCCTCCACAACATGGGAATCAGTCAATTCCATGGGACTCCCCTTTGGGTTGTCTCATTAGCTATTTTAAGACATTTTACTCTCAAACTGACCTCAAAATCAAACCCCTCATTTAGCTCAGCACTCAAATTTAGTCATAGTATAAATTAGATAAACTATACCAATGGCCCAAAGATGGAACCTTTGATGAAGTAATTCTCCAAAAATTAAAAAAATCATTTATTGCAAAGAAGTAAATGGAGTGAGGTCCCATACCTCGGAGCCTTTCTTGTCCTTTGTTCAAACCTCCCTTTATCAAACCTCATCCCATTTTGCAATTAAATCTTAAAGACTCTGAACTCTCTTCCTCATTTACAGCCTCAGAAATAGCAGATGAACCTCCTCCTTACAGATCCTGATTTCCCATGGCCCTCTACCCCAGAATTCCATGGCTACCCTATCAAGTGCCCTTCACCAAAGTCCCACTGCCCCCGTAGCTGACTCCTCCCCACAAAGTCCAACTGCCCTGCCATCGGATCCACCTCCTCAGACTCTACACACTAGTTCCTCCTCTGGCCTGCCATCCCCTCCCATACAAGATTATAAATATCTTCCAGCAAAACACATGTTTCCACTGTGGGAGGTGGCAGTTGCCAAAAGTATGGTCCTGGTCCTTGTTCCCTTCTCCATGACAGATATGTCCCAAATAGAGGATAGATTGGGATCTTTTTCCTGAAAACCCTGCTAAATATAGGAAGGAATTTACTTGCTTGACTCAGGCCTACCACTTTACTTGGGCAGATGTGTACTATATATTAACATCCTCCCTGACCAATGATGAGCACACTCGAATTTGGCAGGCTGCAAGAGATCATGCAAACCTTCCACATGATCAAAACCCTAATATCCATTGATCAGCAGACACTGCTCTCCCTATAGTTGAACTTAATTTGACCCCAGGGTCCTTAGATTCCATCACATGATCACTTGTTTCCTTGAAGGAATGACAAAAGTTTCTCACAATTGGGGAAAAGTAAAGGAAATTACACAGGGACCTGATGAAAATTCCACCCCATTTTTGGCCTGACTTACTGAGGCTGTCACCAAGTACACAAATTTGAACCTCAACAGTCCTGGTGGCAGTCTTTTTCTTCATTTTAAATTTATCAGCACGTCTGCACCTGACATCAATAAGAAACTCAGAAAGAGAAGGGTCCCGAGTCTCCTCACTCAGGTATACTTTCAGGTATACTCAGGTATAGATTTCACAGTTTTTAACAACTGAGAAGATGAAACCAAAAAGGAGAATAACCACATCTTAAAGCTAAAAATCAACTCCTGATCTCTGCCATCCAGAGCCCACAGAAAGCCCCTATGGCTCATGGCTTCACCTGACAGCCTAATATCTGCATAACTCATGACCTCATCAATGTACCTCCTGGACACTGCTTCTGAGGTGGGCAACAGGGACACTGGGCAAAAGCCTGCCCTAGCCCAAGGAGCCCCTCCAAACCCTGTCCAAAGTGTGAGGACATCAGAAGGTGGATTGTCCCTAGGGAAGGATAGACCTTCACCTGGTACAAATACCCAACTCCCAGTTCCCATTCACCAAGTTGTTGGAATGATGAGCCCAGGCTCCATTGTCCCTACCACCTCACATGGCATATCCAAAGAGCCCTAGGTCACAGGGATGGTGAATTGCCATGCAGTCTCATCTGTGGTTGATGGTGGTGCCACTCTGTTACTCTTGAATGAATGGCATGGATATACTTTTAAAGTAAATACCCCAATTACGGAAGTCAGGTACCCTACATACCGTCTGCAAAAGCCCTTTTTGTACATTTGGATCCCTTTTGTTATCCCATTCCTTTATAGTTATGCCAAGTTGCCCCAGTCCCCTATTGTGTCAAGATTTTCTTCACCAATTAAAAACTTCATTATCAGGGGAGATCCAAGATGGCAGACTAGGGGAAGTCTGCGTTCCTTGTCACTCCGTACACCAGATTCAAGCAGAGGATATCTGTTTCTCAGTGAGGCAGTTTTTGCTGCTTATCGATCCCCTGGTGTTTACCCATTTGTCTGCTGTGATGACCTACAGTCTGCCAGCACATTGACGCCTTTTTTGAGAGCAGATTGCTCACTGCCAGGCGTCTATCATCCGCCATTTGCCTACCTCTTGCCTGTCCATCGCCTGCCTTACTCCTATCCATCACCCAACGCTCGAGGTTCACTTCCCGATCTTCCAACAACACTCAGCAAACAGATCGCCAACCACCAGTGGAGCACCAGCTGCCTGCTGCTGCCTAGAAGTTCACTGTTACAGTATATGCAGGTTTGATTACATGTGGCTGCCGCCATTTTGAGACAACAGCCAGGGCTGTAGGACCCCTGGCCGGACTGACTGAGCCACATTTCCAGGATCCCTCAGCCTGACCGATCACTCCCTGCCTCTGGGGCACTCACATTGACTGACTGCTCCCTGCTCCCAGGACCCAAAGACCAACTGACGGCGCCCTATCACCAGGACCCCAGATGGACTGATTTCACCAGGCCTCCAGGATCCCACAACCACACCAAACACACGGGACCTCCAGGACCCTTGCCGGACCAACTGCATCCCATCTCCAGGACCTCCAGCTGACCACATCCACCCCTGAGCTGCAGCTCCCCATTTGCCAACACATTTCGAAGCCAGAGCAGCCATCTTGGATAATCCTGGAAGCCATAGCTCCAATCTTTGGGTGGGGCAAATCCCATCTTGAAATGCCTGCTGGAGGCTTGAAGCTCATTGTCAGGTACTTCTCATGCATCAGCTACCGAACACTGGGAGGTTTCATTAGTATATGACTGCTATACAGTAGATTTTCTTTTTTCTCCTTTTTTAAAAAATATTAAGTTTTTATTTCTTTACTTTTCTTGCTCTCTTTTCCTTTTGATTACCTGTTCTCTCAGAGTCTCTTTCTTCCTTTTTTACATGCTAACATCCAATTTCTTTTCATTACACTCTCACACTTTTCTATTCTCTAGAACTTCTGTATATTCTTTTCTTATCCCATTAATAGCCACATTCCAAATCCCTCTGCATCCTCTTTGTCCTCCATTAGAAACTGCAGACCTTATTGCAAACCTGTTTGTTTTACCGAAGATAATATTTGAAGTCACTTTGTTTATTATGACAATTTTGTTATTGTACCCATAGGGGCTATTTTGTCTAGGATTGCATAGTGTCTGATTTGGGCACTGCTAATATTGATCTCCCCTTAAAGAAAGGGTTTTGGAAACCTATAGGGCCACTATAAGCCTATGGGGGAAATCTGCAATACCCCAGATCTGCAGCGCTAGAAGGGAAGATACATGAACAACATGAAAAAACAAGGGAAGAAAATGATCCAAACAGATCTAGATTCTATATTAATAGAGTCCAATGACAATATGTTAGAAGAAATGTCAGAAAATGACTTCAGATTATACATGATTAAGATGATTCGCAAAGCAAAGGATGAGATAAGAAAGCAAATGTAGGCAATGAGTGATAATACCAATAAGCTGAAAGAGCACCTGCAGGAAGCAAAAGATCATTTCAACAAAGATATAGAGATTTAAAAAAAAAAAAAAAACACCAAATGGAAATCGTTGAAATGAAGGAGACAATAAACCAAATAAAAAACTCAATGGAAAGCATCACCAACAGACTAAACCACTTGGAAGACAGAAACCTCAGACAATGAAGACAAAATATTTAATCTTGAAAATAAAGTTGACCAAATACATAAGATAGTAAGAAATCATGAACAGATTCTCCAAGAACTATGGGACATCATGAAAAGACCAAATTTAAGAATTATTGGGATTGAGGAAGGCACAGAGATACAAACCAAAGGAATGAACAACCTATTCAATGAAATAGTATCAGAAAATTTCCCAAACCTGAAGAATGAAATGGAAAATCAAATACAACAGGCTTACAGAACGCCAAATGCACAGAATCACAACAGAGCCATACCAAGACACAGTATAATGAAAATGCCTAACATTCAAAATAAAGATAGGATTTTGAAGGCCGCGAGAGAAAAGCGTGAGATTACATATAGGGGGAGACCAATACAGATAGCAGCTGACTTCTCAACCCAGACTTTAAAAGCTAGAAGGGCCTGGAACAACGTATTTCAAGCTCTGAAAGAACATGGTTGCCAGCCAAGAATCCTATACCCAGCAAAAATAACCTTCAGATTTGAAGATGAAATAAAATCCTTCCATGATAAACAAAAGTTAAACCAATTTACAAATAGAAAGACTGTGCTACAGAATGTTCTCAACAAAATATTCCATGAGGAGGAAATGAAAAACAACAATGGAGGTCAGCAAAGGGAGGAACTACCTAAGAGAAAAACCACTCAAAGGAGAAACCAAGCCAACTTAAAAACTAAAAATAAGTGAAATGAGTGGGAATACAAACTATTTCTCAATAATAACCCTGAACATTAATGGCCTAAACTCATCAATCAAAAGACATAGACTGGCAGAATGGATTAAAAAGAAAGACCCAACCATATGCTGCCTGCAAGAGACTCATCTCATAGAAAAATACATCCACAGACTAAAGGTGAAAGGATGGAGAAAAAAACCTACCATGTACATGGATTCAGTACAAAAGCAGGGGTTTCCATCCTTAGATAAGTGGACATCAAGCCAAAGTTCATCAGAAGGGATAAAGTAGGACATTTCATACTGCTTAAGGGAATCATAAATCAGGAAGACATAACGATAGTAAATACTTATGCCCAAAAAATGGTGCATCCCTGTACATCAAAAAAGTCCTCAATTTCCAGAATCACATAGACCACAACACAATAATTCTGGGCGACTTTAACACACCGCTATTACCCCTATATATCTTCCAAACAAAATCCAACCAAAGAAACCATTGAACTCAATAACACAATCAATAACCTCGACTTAATAGACATATATAGAATTTTCCATCCATCAACGAGCAGATAAACTTTCTTTTCAGCAGCACATGGAACCTTCTTGAAAATAGCCCATATGTTATGTCACAAAGCAGCCCTTAGGAAATGCAAAAAAATAGAGATACTGCCTTGTGTTCTATCAGATCATAATGGACTGAGAGTAGAAATCAGTGACAAAATAGAAAAGGGAAATTACTCCTACACTTGGAGACTAAATAATATGCTATTGAATGAAACATGGATAACAAAAAACATCAGGGAGGAGATTAAAAAATTCTTAGAGGTCAATGAGAATGACGATACAACATACCAAAATCTCTGGGACACTATGAAAGTGGTACTAAGAGGAAAATTCATTGCATGGAGCGCATTCCAGAAAAGAATGAAAAGTCAACAACTAAATGACCTAACATTTCAGCTCAATGTCCTAGAAAAAGAAGAACAGAATAACAGCAAAAGAAGTAGAACACAGGAAATAATTAAATCAGAGCTGAAATCAATGAAATTGAAACAAAAGAAACTATTCAAAAAATTGACACAAAAGTTGGTTCTCTGAGAAAGTAAACAAAATAGACAAACCCTTAGCCACACTAACAAAGAGGAGAGACAAGACTCAAATTACTAAAACACATGATGCAAAAGGAAACATCATGACAGATACCACTGAGATACAAAACATAATGAGAAGCTACTTTGAAAATCTGTATTCCAACAAATTAGAAACTACCGAAGACATTGACAAATTTCTAGAGACATACGCTCCTCCCAAAGTGAACCAGGAGGACATACACAATTTAAACAGATCAATATCAAGCAATGACATAGAAGAAGCCATTAAAAATCTACCATCCAAGAAAAGCACAGGACCAGATGAATTCTCAGCCAAATTCCACAAGACCTTCAAAGAAGAACTCATTCCAATACTTCTCAATGTATTCCAGGAAATAGAAAAGGAAGGTACCCTACCAAACTCATTCTATGAAGCAAATATCACCATCATACCCAAACCAGGAGAAGGCACATCAAGGAAAGAAAATTTTAGACCAATATCCTTGATGAATATAGATGGAAAGATACTTAACAAAATATTGGCAAACCGTATCCAAAAACATATTAAGAAAATTGTGCACCATGATCAAGTGGGGTTCATTCCTGGAATGCAAGGATGGATCAACATTCATAAATCAATAAATGTAATCCATCATGTCAGTAGACTTAGGGATAAAAATCATATGGTTATTTCAATTGACGCAGAAAAAGCATTTGACAAAATTCAACACCCTTTCATGCTCAAAACACTAGAAAAAATAGGGATAGTAGGAACATACCTGAACTTTGCAAAGGCTATTTATGCTAAGCCCATGGCCAACATCATTCTTAATGGAGAAAAACTGAAACCATTCCCTTTAAAAACGGGAACAAGACAGGGATGTCCTCTTTCACCACTTCTATTCAACATTGTCCTTGAAACTCTAGCCAGAGCAATTAGGCAGACTAAAGAAATTAAAGGGATACGAATAGGAAAAGAGGAACTTAATCTGTCACTATTTGCGGATGACATGATTCTTTATTTAGAGGATCCAAAAACCTCCTCCAGAAAACTTCTAGACCTCATCAATGAATTCAGCAAAATAGCAGGCTATAAAATTAACACGCATAAATCTAAAGCATTTTTATATGCAAGCAATGAAACAGCTGAAAGGGAAATGAGGAAAACAACTCCATTTGCAAAAGCCTCAGAAAAAATAAAATACTTGGGCATCCATCTAACCAAAGAGGTAAAAGATCTCTACAATGAAAACTACAAAACACTGAAGAAAGAAATTAAGGAAGACCTTAGAAGATGGAAAGATCTCCCATGTTCTTGGATAGGAAGAATTAATATTGTCAAAATGGCCATACTACCAATAGTGCTATACAGATTCAATGCAATTCCAATTAAAATCCCAATGACGTACCTTACAGAAATAGAGCAAGCAGTCATGAAATTCATCTGGAAGAATAAGAAACCCAGAATAGCTAAAGCAATCCTTAGCAGGAAGAATGAAACGGGAGGTATCACAATACCAGAACTTCAACTCTACTACAAAGCAATAGTAACAAAAACAGCATGGTATTGACACCAAAATAGACAGGTACATCAATGGTACAGAATAGAGGACACGGACACAAACCCAAATAAATACAATTTTCTCATATTACAAAAAGGTGCCAAAAATATGAAATGGAGAAAAGATAGCCTCTTCAACAAATGGTGCTGGGAAAATTGGAAATCTATATGCAACAGAATGAAACTAAACTCCTATCTCTCCCCCTGCACAAAACTCAACTCACAATGGGTCAAGGACCTTGAAATCAGACCAGAGACCCTGCATCTTATAGAAGAAAATGTAGGTCCAAATCTTCACCTTGTTGGCTTAGGATCAGACTTCCTTAACAGGACTCACATAGCATAAGAAATAAAAGCAAGAATCAATAACTGGGATAGATTCAAACTAAATAGCTTTCCCTCAGCAAAGGAAACTATCAGCAATGCGAAGAGAGAGCCTACAGAGTGGGAGAATATCTTTGCCACTCATACTTCAGACAGAGCACTAATTTTCAGACTATATAAAGAACTCAAAAAACTCTACACAAAGAATACAAATAACCCAATCAACAAATGGGCTAAGGAAATGAACAGACACTTCACAGAAGAAGATCTACAAGCAATCAACAGATTTATGAAAAAATGTTCAACATCTTTAGTAATAAGAGAAATGCAAATCAAAACTACACTAAGATTCCATCTCACCCCAATTAGAATGGTGATTATCAAGAATACAAGCAACAATAGGTGTTGGAGAGGAGGTGGAGAAAAAGGTTTTGTAGTTTTCATTGTAAAGGTTTTTCTCATCCTTAGTTAATTCATTTTCATGAAGGATACTGGCCTGGAGTCTTCTTTATTGTTGTGACCTTGTAAAATTTTAGTACCAAATGATACTTTCTTCATTAGATGAGTTGTAAAGTGATCCTTTCCTTTCAATTTTATTCAATAGTTTGAGAATTAGTGCTTTCTATTTATATTTCAATATTATAACATTATTGATGTCTAAGATTTTCTCGGTCCTTTTATTTCAATTTCAGTGGTTTTATGTCTCCAAAATTTGCCTATTTTTTAAGGATTTTAAAATTTATTGGCATATAGTCTTTCAAAATATTTCTTAGTGATCTTTTAAATTTCATTCATGCCTGTTCTAATGTCATCTTCTCCATCTTTAATATATTTGAGTTTTCACCTTTTCTTTTGGCTTTTTAGCTAAGGCCTTTTGTGTATCTTTTCAAAGGACCAGCTCTCAGTTTTACTAATCACTTGTATTGTTCATTTAGTCACTACTTGTTTATACTCTGAGCCTTTCTTTTTATTCCCATTAATTTTGGGAGTTTGATTTTTTTTTTTAGTAAGAATTTTAGGTGCATATCATGAGGGTATTTATGTAAGAGCTCTCTACTTTTTTAATGTAATCATTCATTCTGTAATTTTTTTTTTCTTTGAGGCTACTTTAGGTATATCTCACAGATTGAAGTATGTTTTCTTTCCATTTTCATTTAATTCAAGGAAACTTTAAATTTCCCCACTGGTTTTTTCAATGACCACTGTTCATTAAATAATGTGTTGCTAAATTTCCATGTATTTGTATAATTTCTGCATTTTCTCTTGTTGATTTCCATTTGTGATAAGATGCAATAAATTATTTCAATTCAAAAATTTGTAAAGAAGTACTTGTGGAATATATGTGATAGATTTTGGAGAAAGATCCACGTGTTGATGAAAAGAATGTGATGTGTAATCTGCATATGGTAGATGGAATATTCTGTGGACACTTGAGAAATCCACTTGATGTTATTAATATAACTATTGTTTATTTATTGATTTTTGTCTGGATTTTCTATCTGTTGGTGAGAATGTGGTATTAAAGTTATTCATCATTCTTTATCAAGGCCTATATCACCCTTTATGTATGGTACTATTCATTTTATGAAATTGGGGGCTCCAAATTTGAGGACATTTACATGTATAATTGTTATAGCTTCTTGATGTATTGTGCACTTGATCAATATATAGTAAAATTATTTGTTTCACAGATCTTGTTTAAAAGTCTATTTTGTGGAATATAATTACTGCTATCTATGTTTTAGAATTCCATTTGCTTTTAATACTTTTTCCGTCTTTTCACTTTCAGTCTGTCTGCATTTTAGATAAGTTTCTCATATGTAGCACACTGTTAAGTCTTATTTATTTTATCATGTATTTAGTCAGCCTGTTGTTTAATCAGAGAATTAAGACTATTTAATTTCAGAATTATTATTAAAATGTATGTGTTTGTTCCTGCCATTTCAGTGATTTTCTTCTGGTTGATTTGAATATTCTTTGTTCATTTATTCTTCTTTTATACCGTTCATAAGTTTCATTGCATGCTATATAAATATTTTATTCCTTCCTATATCTCTTTAGCATGCTACCCTTTGACTGTCATTTATTCTTTCACATATTCTCATGATTATGATTGTCTTTATTCCTTTTGAGTGTAGATAGAGTTCTCTTAAATATCATATATAATGCTGTCCTAGTGATTATGAATTACCTCTGTTTATGCTTAGCTTGACATATCTTTGATTATTCTTCAATTCTAAATGATAACCTTGCACATATATTAATATACTTTGACAGTTATTTTCTTTTAGGACTTGCAGTACATTATTTCATGCCCTTATCGCCTTTAGAGATTTGGCTGTAAAATCTGTTGTTTGTCTAATGGGTTTTCATTTATTGTAGCATGACTCAACTTCTTTGGCAAATTTAATATTCTTTTCTTCTTCATTTTTACAACTTACCAATAACATGTCATTTAGTTATTCATGTCTGATTATTTCTATATTGGGGCTCTAATATCCCTCAAACATGGATATCCATGTCTTTCCTAATATTTGAGAAATTTGTGACTCTTATTTCAATTTATACTTTTCTGTGAACTCTGAATATAGCTTTTCACCTTCTGGTATGCCAATTATATGAATGTTTGTTATTTTAATGTTATTTTGGTGGTGTCTTCTCCTTATTTATTTGTCTGAATATAATATTTTGGCAAAATCATCTTTGAATTCAGATATACGCTCTTCCTTTTGATCTAGTCTAATATTTTGATATTCAACTGAGTTTTTATCTAAGAAAGTTACTGAGTATTTCATTTATAAGACTTGTGTTTGGTTCTTTTCCCCTGAAATTTCTCTTTATTTGATTTCTCATTTATATTCTGTATCTTTTTCCTTAATTCTCTGAATTGTTTATTTGTATTCTCTCAGACTTCACTAATTTTCTTTGTAATTGTCCTTTGAATTCTTTTTTAAAATTTATTTTTATTGTAAACGAATGGGGTACATGTTGTTTCTGTTTGTACATGGAATAACAGCATACCATTTGCATAATCATACATTTACACAGGGTAATGATGTTCGTTTCATTCTGCTATTTTTTCCTCCCTCAGCATCCCTCCCACCCCCCTTTTCCCTCTATACAGTCCCTCCTTCCTCCATTCTTACCCACTCCCACCCCCATTATGTGTCATCATCTGCTTATCAGTGAGATCATTCGTCCTTTGGTTTTTTGAGATTGGCTTATTTCACTTAGCATGATATTCTCCAATTTCATTCATTTGCCTGCAAATGCCATAATTTTATTTTTCTTTATGACTGAGTAATATTCCATTGTATATATACCACAATTTCCTTGTCCATTCATCAATCGAAGGACATCTAGGTTGGTTCCACAATCTGGCTGTTATGAATTGAGCAGCTATGAACATTGATGTGGCTGTATCACTGTAGTATGCTGATTTTAAGTCCTTTGGGTATAGGCGGAGGAGTGGGATAGCTGGGTCAAATGGTGGGTCCATTCCAAGTTTTCTAAGGAATCTCCGTACCGCATTCCAGAGTGGCTGCACTAATTTTCAGCCCCACCAGGAATGTATGAGTGTACCTTTTTCCCCACATCTTTGCCAACACCTATTGTTGCTTGTATTCTTGATAATCATCATTCTAATTGGGGTGAGATGGAATCTTATTGTAGTTTTGATTTGAATTTCTCTTATTACTAAAGATGGTGAACATTTTTTCATGTTTGTTGATTGCTTGTAGATCTTCTTCTGTGAAGTGTCTGTTCATATCCTTAGCCCATTTGTTGATTGGGTTATTTGTATTCTTCGTGTAGAGTTTTTGAGTTCTTTATATATTCTGGAGATTAGTGCTCTATCTGAAGTATGAGTGGCAACGATTTTCTCCCACTCTGTAGGCTCTCTCTTCGCATTGCTGATAGTTTCCTTTGCTGAGGGAAAGCTATTTAGTTTGAATCTATCCCAGTTATTGATTCTTGCTTTTATTTCTTGGGCTATGAGGGTCCTGTTAAGGAAGTCTGATCCTAAGCCAACAAGGTGAAGATTTGGACCTACTTTTTCTTCCATAATCTGCAGGGTCTCTGGTCTGATTTCAAGGTCCTTGATCTATTTTGAGTTGAGTTTTGTGCAGGGTGAGAGATAGAGGTTAATTTCATTTTGTTGCATATGGATTTCACTGGGTATAAAGCATATCTCTCACCTTGTCCAGAGATGTTGGGTTTGTGATGATGGTTCTCTATACTGTCACAAATATTGAAAGTGTATTTCCCTTTGTCCTTCTACATAGGCTCACAGATCTGTAGCCAGGCCATCTCCTGACTGCCTCCTATCTGCATGTGCTCCCTGGATGAGATCTTAGCATGTCTGTAGAGAAAGCACAGCAACATTTTAATCAACTTTGCATGTCAGAAGCACAGTGCTGGGGGCAACACTACACACGTGGTGTGGCCTTGCATCCTAATTCCAATGGCATAGGAGACATTGTGGCTACTAAAATTTCACAAAGAACATCAGTAACTCAGACCTGACACCTCCTAAAATTAAACTGTACTTAATTTAAAAAATTACATTAGTATATAATATACTAGTCACAACACAATAAACTTCAAAATACTTTATACAGTATGGCAGCTCATCCAAAACCTAAAATATTAAACTGATATGCCCCAGCATTTGCACTTCCTGGAATATACTGAAAACGCTTGGAAGGAGGGGTGCAAGTAGATACGTGTTCACCAAGCTAACAGCAGCACCACGCACATAGCCATATGTGTGCAACCCATGTCCAATGAGAGAGGATGGATAAGCATGAGGTAGTCTGTCCATATGGCAGAATTTACACAGCCCTAAAAAGGAAAAGAATTTCTGACCCAGGCACAGCATAAATGAGCCCTGAAGATGCCATGCCAAGTGAAAAAAGCAGACACAGGAAGACAGCCACAGTAGGGTCCCACTCAGAGGAGTCCTCAGAGATAGGGTAGGTTGGTGCATTCTAGGGGCTTGGAATGGACCATAAATCAGTGTTCAGTGGGGACAGAACTTCAGTTTCACAAGGTGAAAGAGCTCTGGAGAAAGATGGTTGTGCCAGCTGCACTTCAGTGTGACTGTGCTGTGTATACTGGGAAATGGCCAAAATGGTAAACTCCATCTCACATGAATTCTTAAAGTTTGACTAAAGGACAAGGTGCCAGTCCTGACTCCCAAGGCAGCATGAGCTCTGCGTCACATTTGCGAGGCCAACTTGTTTAGACAGGCATGCATAGACCATTTCCCAATGTCACTGTGAGTTGGGGATAAGTGAAAGATTTACAGAAGTCCTGGTCAGGGGCATAGGGAAATATACTCTCAAGGGGCAGTAAGGCAGAGCAGGCTCCATCTGTCCCTCCTAAGGTCCTCATAGCTGCAGCTGTGTGTTTGGGGGATGGTGTTTCTGACACACAGACTCTGGGACTTAGGTGCCACTTGGTTGGTCTCAGGTGCAAGCCTGCAACTCAGATCTGAAGGATCAAAACCTGAGAGGCAGGAAACCCTGTGTTTGTCTGAGGGACAGCTCCATGCAGTTGTTTCATCAATGATGGGACCCACCCACAGAAGCAGGAGAGACAACGCTTCCTATTTGGCTTGACTGGCTGCTTCTTGCACCATTTCAGTTATTGGGCATGTTTGTGTTTCTAATGGAACATGCTTGGAATTTGCACCCTGGCTTCAAGATTGTGCTCTGTCTTATCTCCCTGCTTGCTTCGAGGTGAGGCACATTAGGAGCAGCCTTGGACCTGAGGACACTCTATCACCTGCAGGCATTTTTCCTTCATCCCTTACAAGCCCTCCCTACTGACAACTCTGCCTCATCCCAGCTCAAGACTGTGAAGATGGCTCAGAACTAAAGTTGTGAGGGCCCAAGCAATGCTGTGGCACTGGCCACCAAGTCCTATTCTAGCCATGTGCTTGGGCCACAGGTGCTGCCCATATATTCACTTGTGATACAACTGGACCTTCATTTCTTTTGAAGTGTGAAGTCAGATCCTTCTGGGTAAATGGTGTCTTCAGCAGAGGGGCAGAAGCTCCTGTAAATGGCAGAACCACATGGATCTCAGGATAGCAGCAGGAGCCAACAATAGCAGCACACTAGGGATATAAATATTTTAAAGACTTGTCATATAAATTGTCTTTGCTTGACAATAGAGAGAGAGGAGGAAAATCATCTTGCTATAATATCCTCACCCACAGTAGTAACCATACTATTTTATCTTTGCTAACTACACAACACAATTTTTTAGTGAGGGACTGCTACACAAGTAGCATTCAAGAGCAAATGAAATCCTGATAGTTTTCAAAAAGGAGAGGGTGCAAAAGTGTTTGCAAACTGTATGGAGTGAAATGCACGTAGACACAAAATGTACCTTCTATGAAAATTAACTCATAATAGTTAATAACTGAAATTTGAGAAAACTAAAAGCATTCCAGAAGGAAACAGTATCAAACTATCACTATTTGCCAATGATGTGATTCTATATTTGGAAGATCCAAAAAGTTCCACCCCAAATCTTCAAGAACTAATAAATGAATTCAGCAAAGTAGAAGAATATAAAATCAATACCAATAAATCAAACACATTCCTATAAATCCTATACCTGCTGGAGAAGTGTAGAGACTGTGTCAGTGTTATGACTTTGACCCCACTTTGAAGGAACTCAGCAAATATTTGAGGAACGAATGAATGAATATTCAGTACCTGTTTTTCAGTGCTTTCCACAATGAGCACACTGCTATCTTTGTATTATTCACCTCCCATAGTGCCAGACTCACTGAAATATTCAAATTAACAGGTGTGATGGTATGAGACTAACTCAGATCTGCAGTGATGTGTGGCTCTTGAAACAAAATGGACTCAAATCAGGTGCAGGAATACAACTGTCCCTCTTTTCAGGAGGGCCAATACCCTGTCTATGTGCCCTTTCTTCCCTAATGTGGACCCTATGCAGTTTCCTAACAGTCATCCTTCCTTGAACTCTGCAAATATATCAGAGATTTGTTTGAGCCTTTTCCTGGCTAATAAGCATCAGTGCACATTTATATTTAAAAGAAGAATAAGAAGAATCAATTGATACATTCCTTTATTTCTTTTGGTTCTGAGGATTGAACTCAGCTGTAATTAAACACTGAGCCATGTCCACAGACCCTGTTTCATATTTTATTTAGAGACAGAATCTCATTGAGTTTTTAAGTGCCTCATGGAGTTGCTTAGGCTGCCTTTGAACTCAGGATCCTCCTGCCTCAACCACCCAAGTCACTGGGATTACAGGCATGGGCCACTGCACCCAGATCATATATATTTGAAAACCCTAAAATCAAGTGTCCCTCAGTGGCACTACCTTTTGCTCTAAAGAACCAGTGTGTACTTTATCCTGGTAAAACCTGTCTTTCCAGAACAGCTTGCAACTCTTGCCCTGTTTTTCCTTTTTTTCTAATCATTAAAAGTCAAAACCAAATGCAGCTGCCCTGGTTAGCTCCTTCCTGATCTCCAGGATCCCAAGCTTCTTTGCAGCCAAGGGCAGCTGAGCAGCCCAGCACCCCAGTCAGGAGAGGACCTAGTTCAGACTTTTAGCAATTCCATTCAAGGGGCAGCTGCCTTTCTTTATTTGACATTGCTACAGTTCATGCAATAAAAATAACCCTGCAGAAATTTAAGCTCTTAGGCTGGGGATATAGCTCGGTTGGTAGAGTGCTTGCCTCACAAGCACAAGGCCCTGGGTTCAATCCTAAGAAAAACAAAAAAAAAAAAAAAAAAAGAAAGAAAGAAAAGAAAAAAAAAAACAAATTTAAACTCTTATTACCCTTGCTCAAAAGGGTAATAAAGATGTTTGTTTTGTTTAGTGTGTATGTGGCACTTCATACTTATCAAAGGCTTCACAAATATCTATTAATTATAAAACCCCCACAGGAGCTGAGGAATAAAAATTCCATCCCCTTTCCAATTAATTCTGCACCTTTCCATTTGGCAAATACATGTATTTGAGGGCTCTTAATAGAGCAAGAAATCCCCTTGGCTCTTTTGTCTATATCTTGGAATTTTAAAGAAATTATCCACAATGTCATGGAAGCTCAGGTTTAGCTGTATGATGACTTGGGCTTTCCCTGCTGACTGGATGCAAAATCAGGCATGTCCGCCAGTTTTTAAAAATCTGTTAAATCCTGTACCATGTTAGTGTTAGCTTCTGAGCCCTCAGAGACTGGAGGGTGTCATGGGAAGACACAGGCCTGGATTTGATTTCCCTCCTTCTAGTCCAGTTCTGCAGCTCACTTCTGGGTGTGTCTTAGACAAGTGCCTGAACTCTGGAGTCTCCTGCTAGTCTTGGTAACAAAGATAGGATTATCTGCTTCCCAGCTGGGACATAGGACTGATGGCCACATGTGAGGAGGATCCCAACACTTGGTAATTACCTTTGGCTGTAATTTTTTTACATGGACAGGAAATCGACTTTTATTGAATTAGGCTGCTGAAAGTCTAGCTATGCTAACTTGTCTTATCTTTTCTTTAATTTTTTCTAAATTTGTCCTAATTAGTTATACATGGCAGTAGAATGCATTTTGACACACTGTGCACAAATGAAGCATAACTATCCATTCCTCTGGCAGTACATTGTGCTGAGTCACACAAATAATGTATATAGGGTAATAATATCTGTCTTATTCTACCGTCCTTCTGAACCCACTGCCCCACTCCTCCCCTCACTCCCCTCTGTATAATCCAAAGTTCCTTCATTCTTCACTACCCATCCCCAATTATGAATCAGCATCCACATATCATAAACAAACATTAAGCCTTTGTGTTATAGGGATTGACTTATTTTGCTTAGCATATTCTCTAATTCCATCCATTAACCTTCAAATGCCAGAATTTAATTCTACTTTAAGGCTGAGTAATAGTCCACTATGTATATGTATATTTTCTTTATCCATTAATCTGTTGAAGGGCATCTAGGTTGGTTTCATAGCTTAGCTATTGTGAACTGAGATGCTATAAACATTGATGTGGCTGCATCACTGTAGTATGCTGATTTTAATTCCTTTGGGTGTAAACTGAGGAATGGGATAGCTGGGTCAAATGGCGGTTTCATTCCAAGTTTTCTGAGAAATCTCCACAGTCCTTTCTGTAATGGTTGCACCAATCTGCAGTCCTACCAGCAGTGTATGAGTGTAACTTTTTCCACACATTCTCACCAACAGTTTTTATTGCTTATATTTTTGTATTATTTTTAATTTTGATTGATTGTACCCAAATGGGCTATACCTGTTCTTTCTCTGTACATGAAGTAGAGTCGCACCATTTGTGTAATCATACATGTATATAGGGTAATGATGTTTGTCTCATTCTGTTATTTTTCTTCCCCGCACTCCCTCCCACCCCTCTTTTTCCTCTTGCCATTCAGACTGGAGTGAGATGAAATCTTAGTTTTGATTTGCACTCCTCTAATTGCTAGAGGTGCTGAATACTTTTTCGTATATGTGTTGATTGATTGTATTTCTTCTTCTATGAAGTGTCTTTTCAGTTCCTTAGCCCATTTCTTGATTGGGTTATTTGGTCTTTTGTTGTTAAGATTTTGTCTTCTTTATATAGCCTGGTGATTAGTGCTCTCTTTGAGGTGTGTGTGTGTGGTAAAGATTTTCTCCCATTCTGTAGGCTCTCTCTTAACATTATTGATTTTTCCTTTGGTGAGAAGAAGCCTTTTTGTTTGACTCTATCCCATTTATTTATTCTTAATTTTACTTCTTTCACTTTAGGAGTTTTGTTTAGGAAGTCAGGTCCTAAGACAGCATGATGAAGATTTGGGCCTACTTTTTCTTCTATTAGATGCAGGGTCTGTTCTAGTGCCTAAGACTTTGATCCACTTTGAGTTTTGTACAGGTTGAGAGATAAGGGTTTGATTTCATTATGTTACATGTGATTTTCCAGTTGTCCCAGCACCATTTGTTGAATAGGCAATCTTTTCTCCTATGCATATTTTTGGTCCTTTTGTCTAATATGAGGTAACTCTATTTATGTGGGTTTGTCTCTGTGTCTTCAATTTTGTACCTATTTTGGTGCAAATACCATGCCATTTTTGTTACTATTGCTCTGTAATATAGTTTAACCTCTGGTATTGTGATGCCTTCTACTGCATTCTTCTTGCTAATGATCGTTTTGGTTATTCTGGTTCTCTTATTTTTCCAAATGAATTTCATTATTTTTTTATAGTTCTGTGAAGAATATCATTGGAATTTTAATAGGAATTGCATTGAATCTGTACGACACTTTTGGTAGTATAGTCATTTTGACAATGTTAATTCTGACTATCCTAGAACATGGGAAATCTTTCCATCTTTTAAACTCTACTTCAATTTCTTTCTTTAGAATTCTGTAGTTTCATTGTAGAGGTCATTCATCTCTTTGTTAGACTGATTCCCAAGTATTTTTTTGAGCTATTGTGAATGGGGTACTTTCCCAAATTTCTCTTTCAAAGGATTCATTGTTTATGTATAGAAATGCATTTGATTTATGGGTATTGATTTTTAATCCTGCTTCTTTGCTGAAGTCTTTTATGAGTTCTAGAAATTTTGTGGTGGAAGTTTTTTGTATCACCTAAATATAGAATTGTGTCATGAGAAAATAGTGATAGTTTGAGTTCTTCTTTTCCTTTTGGTAATTCTTTAATGTCTTTTCTATATCTGATTGTTCTGGGTAGAGTTTCAAGGATGATGTTGAATATAAGTGGAGAAAGTGGGCATCCCTCTCTTGTTCCAGATTTTAGAAGGAATGCTTTAATTTTTTTCTGCATTTAGAATGATGTTGGCCTTGGACTAATAGATAGCTTTTACAATGTCATGGTATCCTACTATCTCTAGTATTTCTAGTGATTTGAGCATGAAGAGTTTCAGTATTTTATCAAATGCTTTTTCTGCATTTCTATTGAGATAATGACATGATTCTTGTCTTTAAGTGTATTGATGTGATGAATATGTTTAATGATTTCCTTACACACATGCCCCATGGTGAAGTGAAGTGAGGCCACCAGGAGCCTGCATATAGTCCCCAGCTAAGATGGGGAAAGGAAAACCAAGTGCCATGGGTTTAGGACCAACCTTCAAGGGTACATTGTCCTTTAGTACTCCAGAAACCTGACCCCAAGCCAACCTGCTCAAAAGAAAAACATTAAGTCTTTCTGTAAAAATCCACATTTTCTGGGCACCTCACAGGAAGAGTGTTCACTGCTTGCTTAAAGGGCACATTTTGGTTTTCCAGCCATCTGCTGGGCTGTCCTGGGAGGTGATGGAGGTTAGCCTGCTTGTGGAATTTTCTGCATAGACCATGAGCAGCGATTGATCATGTAATGCTGGGACTGTGGTGAGTCTCTGAGGCATTGGCATTGAGGTCAGGGAGGCCCTCCAGTGTCCTTATGCCCCACATCACCTGTGCTGGGCTCTGCCAGAGACTAGACCTCATGATAGGCTTTGTGAGGACCAGAGATGGACCCTGACTCCACACCTGGCCATCCATCCATGGGCAAAGATGAGCAGGCTGCATGGTCCTTGGGGCTCCAAACTTAGTTTGCTCACCTACCAGCATGAGAGGTTCACACAAAAGAGAAAGCTCATCATGGACAGAGGCATGCAGGCCTTCTCTAGAAAAGAAGGCTTGTCTTAGAGGGAGTGCATCAGCCCCACATGTCCAGTCAGGGTTCCACATGATGGGCCAGGTCTGATGGAGTGGGGAGCTCCATCTGGAGCAAATCATGGGCACATGTGTTTCTGTGGAGAGGAGGGTCACTGGTTTGAACAGAGCCAGCTTCTCTTACATAATGGCACAACTACAATCTAAAAGATGACCATGGTGTGGATACCATGCTGCTGCACTGGGTGTGGATGGTCCCTGGGGACTCTTGCAGTTGAGGACCAGCTGGAGTGCTAGCTTTCAGATTGATCTGACAGTGTCTGGTTTTACCTTAAGGTCACCTCTGTTTCTCTTTTACTATTTCCTCCTCCTCGATCTCTTCCTCTGTCACCCTCACCCACCCCAAACCTCAGTCATGCCTTGACTCCTCTCAAGTGCCACTCTCTCTGAGAAGACAGGAAGGACCTCCTTAAGCATGTGGCACTGTCCTTGCTGCATGGCCCCTGTGAGTAGGACACTTAGCAGCTCCTGGCTTATGGCCACTTTCTATGTTTGGCTCCCACTAGAGCTGGAAGCTCCTGAAGACTTGGTGGGGTGATCTCTCTTGTG
This sequence comes from Sciurus vulgaris, assembly GCF_902686455.1. Classification (NCBI taxonomy): domain Eukaryota; kingdom Metazoa; phylum Chordata; class Mammalia; order Rodentia; family Sciuridae; genus Sciurus; species Sciurus vulgaris. Next base: position 399,037 of record NW_027632872.1, on the reverse strand, counting down.
TCATCCAGCACTCTGCAGGCCACCCAGAGGTCCAGGAGGATGCTGTACTCCATTCTGGGCTAGGTGAGTTGCACACCTCACCACTGCTGCTCAGGAACTAGGAGCTCACTCGGAAAAATTTTCCCACATGGCCATCCAATGGCTCAGGTTGGTTACTGAGGTGAAGGTTTTCTGCCTGAAGAGGGAGAACCAGCAGGTGGTTCACTCTTCAGTTGAGCAAAAGCCTGACACCAGGAAGAGGCCAAGGCACCTTCCTTTCTCCCTCCACGCCTGAGAGCAATATGACTTCCTGGACCAGAAGAAAAACCCAAGCCCAATATCTTTTTTTTGATCAAAGAAATTATGAGACTCCTTAAATTCCTCTTCCCATCAAGTTGAATGTATTCAGTGCTGGATCTTTCCCATTACTGCCAGAGGAGCAGGCAACCTGCCCACCTGGGTTGCTTGGGTTGGAAGACAGCAGAGGGTAGGGTGGGCCTGCCCCCAACTCACTCACTGCTGTCCCCCCACTCACTCACAGCTGCCCCCAGGGTTGAATGGAGAGAGGTAAGGAAACAGTACTGAGTCATGGTTAGGTAGCCGGCTTTGGGGACAATGGGTCTGTCAAGTGGTTAAAATGGAGGCTTGAAATTTTGGCCCTACTGGGAGATGTAATTTTGCTCTGGGTCCTTGGCATCTGGTGAAGTTCCCTTGGCCTCTGCAGATGGCAGTGTTAGAAACTGAGATAGGCCACATTTGGCCCACAGGAGACATTGTTGCATTCCTGACTTCAAGAAACAGCCAGCACAGACCAGTCTCTCTGCAACTAGGCATCCTGGTACAGCAGACAGAGGGTGGGCAGTGAGTATAACTTCAAGGTCAGGTTAAGTCCTTTAAGTCCCTCTCCTGACTCCAGGGTACACTCCAAACTTTCTGAATGATGCCCCATGAAAACACCTCCCTGCCAGCATGAGGTGGGAGGTGGGGCCCCTCCTTCCTCTCCCAAAGAAGCAGAAGTGGGGTGGCTCTGTACAGTGGTGACTCTCTCCACATAAAGATTATCAGTCTTTTCTCTCCCTCCTGTTTGACCCTGGAGTGGGTGTGGACAGTCATTTCCTGGGCACCTGTGCATAGGAAATTGAGGCAGGTCACCTGCCCCTTGGTATTGATAGTTACCATGATGATACATACCTCCATTTGGAAGGTGTTCTGATGTCCTGTTGCCTGTGCACACACACATACAAACATGTGCACATGCCTATCTCAGGCAGGCTGTGTGCTCACACAGTGATAGCAATGCTCTCTTTGTGGGGAGAAGGGGTGTCCACATTCTCACTTGCTCACCTTTTAAATGAGTTTAATGCATTTATTACAGAATTAAAAGAAAATAAAGAAGACTAATTGGCCATCCTATCATCTAGTCTTTGGTATTTTCACCAAGAAAAGCACATATTTACTGTTAAATGTTGGTATAGGAAAAACTTCCATTAAGTACTTGTAGCAAATGCAAAGTGACAACTTTTGTTTACATAGTCTGCCCCTTCGTTGGACTTTAGCAGGCTACCATTTGGTGGTCAGGCCTGGGTAGCTGGGATGACTTTCTTCATTGGATGTATCTGTATATGGGTGTGTATGTGCATTGAATTCTCATTAGATTGGCACACATAGTCACAGAACTGGAAAATGACATTGTCCATGAAGTCCAGCAGTGTCTACCAGATGCCAAGAACCATGTTGTTCGTAAATTCTGCCATTACCCACTTCTACATGTGAGGAGGAGGCTAGCTCTTCCTTTGCAAGTGCCCAGAAGGCATGGGATTCATCCCATCTCCCAGATTTCCAGGGCCCGGGCTCTTTCTACCACAGAGCACCATCTATCTGGTTTGGTTGGGCTATGTTTATGTGTCTAAACCAAGAGGATGTGGACAGGCTTGAGGGCCATGTTGTCAGGAGGGCACTCCAGGGTCAACACTTTTCCAAAAATATTGCAAAAACAAGACACCAAGCAGCAAGACCTTCCAAACTGTGACAGTCTTTCTGATTCCTGCATGCAGGGTTTCAAGCTATCAGAAGGGAGACCTCCTTATTTCTTTGATCACTGTGTTTGTGGAAAGAACAGAAGCTAAGAAAAAACCCCATGTTCTTCCTTTTAACATGTAAGTACAGACTAGATAATTGCAGAACATGAGGTAGACTGGGTACTCAGAACATTTCTGAGGAGGCCACTGCTGCAGATGCCCAGGGGTGTGTTCTCTGGGTGCCACTGCTGCTCATGCTGCCATGGATGCTGGGAGGTCTTTTCCACTGTTGCCTCTCCCATGTGCACCACTACCATCAGCCAGAGGTTTTCTCTTGGGACACAACTGCCACTGACACCACTGCCGCAGGTGCTCAGAGTCTTTTCTCCAGGTGCTGCTGCTGCTGTTGTCTCAGACACCATCATCTGGAGGTCTGCTGCTCTCCATGCTGCCTTGGATGGGTGGCTGCCACCTACACTGCTGCTGCTACTGCTGACACCACCACATTAAAAAATAGAAGAAGAGAGAAAACCCAAATTACTAAAATACTTGATAAAAAAAGAAGTATCAGAATGGACATAAATAAAATGCAGAAGATAATTAGAAAATATTATGAAAATTTGTTCTCTAATAAAATAGAAAATTTTGAAGACAATGACAAATTTCTAGAGACATATGTTCTACCTAAACTAAACGAGGAGGTCATACACAATTTAAACAGAACAATTTCAAGTAATGAAATAGAAAATGCAATTAAAATTTACTAATTAAGAAAAGCCCAGGACTAGATGAATTTTCAGCGATGTTCAACAGGACCTTCAAAGAAGAATCATCACTTCAAATTATTGCATGAAATAGAAAAGGAGGGAACCCTTCCAAACTCATACTATGAGACTAATATCACCCTGATACCAAAACCAAACAAAGATACATCAAGGAAAGAAAACTTTAGACCAATATCCCTGATGACCATAGATGCAAAAATTCTCAATAAAATTCTGGCAACTCTCATAAAAAAAAAAAAAAAAAAAAAAAAACATTAAAAAGATTATGTGCCAAGATCAAGTGGGGTTCATCCCAGGGGTGCAGGGATGGTTCAACATAGGGAAATCAATAAATGTAATTCATTGTATCAGTAGAATTGAAAACAAGTATCATGATTATCTGAATAGAAGCAGAAAAAGCATTTGACAAAATACAGTACCCCTTCATGTTCAAAACACTAGAAAAACTAGAGATACCAAGAACATACCTGAAAATCATATAAGCCATATATGCTAAACCCAAGGCCAACATATTTCTATTTAATTTTTAACATTATTTGTTCTAATTAGTTGTACATGACAGTAGAATGCATATATATGTTTTGATAGATCATACATAAATAGAGTGCAATCTCATTTTTCTGATTACACATATGGCAGGTTCACACTGGTCATACAGTCGTACATGTACATGAGGTAATAATGTCTCTTTCACTCTACTATAATGTCTGCCCCATCCCCCTTCTCTTCCCTTCATTTCCCTCTACCTAATATAAATTAACTCTATTCTTCCCTATCCCCACTACATCTGTGAATTACCTTCCACATATCAGAGAAAACTTTCAGCCTTTGGGCTTTTAGGTTTGGATTATTTTACTTAGCATGATATTCTCAACATAATTCTAAATGGAGAAAATTTGAAAGCATTCCCTCTAAAAACTGGAACAAGACAAGGATGCCCTCTTTCACTACTTGTATTCAACATTGTCCTTGAAATTCTAGCCAGAGCAATTAGAATAAAGAAATTAAAAGCATACATTTAGATAAAGAAGAATTCAAACAATCACTATTTGCCAATGACATGATTCTATCTTTGTATATTCCAGGAAATTCCACCCAAATCTTCTAGAACTAATAAATAAATTTGGCAATATAGCAGGATATAAAATTAATACCCATAAATCAAACATATTCCTATACATCAGTAATAAATTCACTGAAAGAAAAATAAAGAATACTACTCCATTCACAATCATCTCAAAAAAATAAAATACTTGGGAATCAATCTAACAAAAGAGGTGAAGGACCTCCATAATGAAAACTATAGAACACTAAAAAAGTAATTGAAGAAGACCTTAGAAGATGGAAAGATTTCCTAAGCTCCTGGAAAGGTAGAATTAATATTGTCAAAATGGCCATACTACCAAAAGTGTTATACAAGTTTGATGCATTTCCTATTAAAATTCCAATGATGTTCCTCATAGAACTGGAAAAAGCAATCATGAAATTTACATGGAAAACTAAGAGACCTAGAATAGACAAAGCAATCCTTAGCAAAAAATGTGAAGCAGGAGACATCACAATATCAAACTTCACTCTATACTACAGAGTTACAGTGATTAAAACAGCAAGGAATTGGCACCAAAACAGACGTGTAGACCAATGGCACAGAATAGAAGACACAAAGACAAATCCTCATATATACAGGTATCTCATACTAGACAAAGATGCCAAAAACATTCACTGGAGAAATAACTTATTCAACAAAAGGTGTGGAAAACTGGAAAGCCACATGTAATAAAACAAAATTAAACCCTTATTTCTCACCCTGCACTGAACTCATTTCACTATGGAGCAAAGACTTAGGCACTAGAACAGTGGCCCTGCAACTTCTAGAAGAAAGAGTAGGCCCAAATCTTCACCATGTTGGCATAGGACATGAGTTTTTTAAATAGACCCCCTAAAGTACAAGAAATCAAACCAAGAATAAATAAATGTGATGGACTCAAACTAAAAAGCTTCTTCTCAGCAAAAGAAATGATTAGTAATGTGAAGAGAGAGCCTATAGATTGGGAGAAAATCTTTACCACATACATCTCAGATAAAGCATTGATCTCTGGGATATATGAAGAATTCAAAATTTTAACCACATAAAAATCAGATAACCCAATCAATACATGGGCTAAAGAACTGAACAGACAATTCACAGAAGAGTATATACAATTGAAATACAAAACAAAACTACTCTAAAATTTCATCTCAGTCCATTCAGAATGACAATTATGAAGAATATGGGCAACAACAAATGTTGGTGAGGATGTGGGCATAAAGGTACACTTGTACATTGCTGGTGGGAATGCAGATTTGTGAAACCATTATGGAAAGCAGTTCTGGTCCCCTCTCTCAGTCTTTCTCCAAGAAGTCTAACTAATCATGGGTCCCTACATTTTGAATTGTAAATAACTGCCCTAAGTGTCTCACTACTCCCTCTTGAAATGTTACAGATGCCTGTGAAAAGAGCTGTATTTTCTTGTCTGTTTCCATGAGCATGCTTTATTTTAGAGAGCATGAGCAAGTCCTTCAGCTGCATATATTAGGAATTATTTAAAAAAGAGGGGAAAGCCCCACTGATAGGATGGGTCTAATATGACATCAAACAACCTGTAAATATTGTGATAAATTGTGGATCTGGGCTCAGAATTTGGAGTTTTTTTCCCTCTGGGCCCACCAGCATGAAATGAAGTTTGGAGTTCTCTCAGTGTTGCTTACTGCCTTGCAACCACACAAAACTGAACTGACTCTGAAGCTTGGTGTCCTCTGTGCTCACAGTGGGTGGATGCAGTGGTGATGTGGCCTTTCCCTGCTCACATCTGGAAGAGGTATAGGGCATGGGTCCTCCCGCCAAGTGCAAGGCACTGCCTGTGCTAGGAGACTCATGGTGTGTACACTTAGTGGGCTTCCCAGAGGCTTGAAGGACTTGTGGAATGAGGGAGTGACTTGTGACATGGTCACAGGAGGGGCAGTGTGGACAGGTGCTGTTCAGAGCTGCCCTCAGCTCCCTGCAACAGCCTGCATCTGTGAACCATGGCGGTCACTAGCCTCAACATGCCCAAGCCCCTCCTCTCTGGGCCAGGGCCACAGAGTGCATACCTAGCCCAGGGCCCATCCCCATCAGGCACACTATGGTTCTCTGACCTATAGCCCTCTGGGGAGTCTCAGTGTTAAGCAGAATGTTCAGTGGTAGAGGACCAGCAGAAATCCTATTTTCAAGTATTTTTATTTCATTGCTTTAATAGCAAAAGCTGAGCCTCTATTACACATTTAAAAGTTGGAAACAAAATGGCTTTCCCCTTACTTTACCTCTAACAAATATCCAGTTGGCATGATCTGTAATGGCCAGCGTCACTTCCCAAAGGTGGGCCAGCCCCAAAAGGAAGTTACCACATTTCCAGGCCCAGCCAGCAACAAATGACTTTGATTGTGTTGAACACTTCTTGTGTCCTACCTGCGAACATGGACTGTGCTGTCCTTGGCCAGCTTCTAGTGTCAGGACAGGCCATGTTGTGGAGAAATGGAAGCACTTTTACTTCACAAACAGCACATCTGTAGCAGTTTTTCAAAAACAAACAAAACACCACAAAATTGCCCATGTCTTCATATGACTGAGGCTGGTCTGGGGCACATCTGCCTGCTTTTGGCTCTCATCCCACCTGTGCATAGAGGGTCACGGTGCTGAACTGCTGCCCCCAGAAGATGCAAGAAGCATGTGACCCAGTGGTTCCCTCCCTATTCTCAAGTCCTGTTTTATCTGTGCTCCTGGCAGGTGTAAGCCTTGCAGAGTCCCCAAAAATATCCTGCAGACTTTGTGGGAGCCTAGACACTGTGCTTGGTCATTCTGGAAAGGGTTACCTGCCCCTGTTAGTCCTGACTTGCATACAGATGTGAGTTTTTAGAAAAGGGTCTCTCTTTAGCTTTATTGGTAGAAGTTGCAACTTTGTTTTAAGGAAAATGGCTGCAGATGTTCAGGTCATGAGAAAATACAGAGTGTAAGTCCTTGAGTGAGCACACTCCTCAGGACAATAAAGACCTTTTTTTTTTTTTTCTGGCTTAGAAACACTCTACAACTCCTCTCTCCTTGAGGCTATTATCTTATTATAAAAACATTTAGTACTAGTGGTCTCTGAAAAGCAAGCAAGTTATATGATCTGCACATGTGCAAAGCTAACTGAACTAATGTAACCTGGTATAACCCTGGAGTAGAAAATAAAACTGAACTGGCTTTCCATGGGAGCAACTTCTTGCTGTACACCATACTGTGTGCTTGCTTCTTTATTTGCTTTCTCCTTAACCTTTACAGCTGCACTGTTAACATTTACAAATGGTTTTTAATGATGCTGCCTTGTTAACTTTAAAAATGCTCCTTCTTTTGGAAAACCCATTCCCTGTATGCCTTGGGGTAGGCCACTCCTAAAGTTGCTTGGGGGCTCAGGACACTGCTTCTCTGGGACCTGTTCACAGATGGGGTGCTGAGGAGCCTGGGGCTCAGGGGGAGAGGGATGTGGCTTTGTGTGCTCCTTGGACAGGATTTGGTGCTTCCTGGACAGGCTGATGGTTCACTCTTAGAAATGGAGGGGTGCCTCCTCCCTCCCTGTGTGTTCCCTCCCACATACCTGGGGAGAGAAGATGCAAAAGTACCTCAGGGAAAGCAAGGCTGGTCATTCCTCAGGAGCTGCCTGCCCAGCTCCACTCAGTACAGATTGGCAGACCCCACTTACCTAAATGACTGGACAACATTTGTTACTGAAAGAAAGGGGAAAGTGTACCGCAGTACCCCCATGAGCTGGATGTCCTGCCCGGGCCAGCTCTCTGTTGGGCTAACCAGGAGGCACCAGCATTGGGAATGGGGCTGGGCAGGTCTCCAGCAGACCTGCTGAGTTGCCCCCTGTGCCCTCCACAGGGTTCATGCTCGTTGGGAGTGAGGTTAAGCTAAATAGTCCCTCCTCGCTCATTGGCCAGGCCCTCACAGAGATCCTGCAGTATCTGGAGCATGTATGGTTTGCCCTGTGAGTGTTTCTGCACCTGGTAGGGGCACAGGAACACCTGAGTGAGTCCCCAGTCATAGATCACTGGGAATGTAGGAGAGAGGCTGGAGTTTCCCTAGCACTGGGAGTGGGCAGGCAGCACCATGCATAGGGTCCTACAGGTAGCTGAAGCCTTTCATGCCAAGACCCTAGAAGATGGACAGTTGAGGAGAGTGTCCCACACCCTACAATTTTCCTGTGGCTTCAAGCAAGTCACTTTGGTCCTCTGAGTTCACATTCCCCATCTAGAAGGCGGTGGTGAAGTTAACATTTCAAGGTCATTACAAAGATTTGAGAAAATGTGAGCACCTGACACATAATAGGGCTGCAGTAGCTCACAGACACAATCAGATGTCAGTGGTCTTTCCCCACCCTTACATGGATGGTACCTGATCATGTCTCTGGCTGCCCCAGTATCTGCAGGGCCCCATTGTGAACAGAAGTCAAGAGACAGTGACATGAAACTTGTCCTATCCTACCAATCATTTAGCATTATTAACTTAGAATACTGCTTAAGAACTGTCCTATCCTACCAATCATTTAGCATTCTTAACTTAGAGTACTGCTTTCTGGCACAGTACTCCCTTAGAGTACTGTGCCAGAAAGAGTAGCTCTGGCCAACCCATGGGGCTTGAGTGCCATGGGTACACAGATGTGCTATATCCACACTTCCTGCACCTGAAACAAACCACGGCCCTGTGGTCACCCATGCAGGCCAGAGCTGCATGCTCCATGACTCCATCCAGGCTTAAAAGGGAGGATCTCATGGGGTCCCATTCATGGCCTGCATTCCAGGTACATGGGTTCATGCAAACTCCTTGTCCAACAGGGAGGGCCTGGGCAGGAGTTCTACACCCCATGTGCTGGGCCTGTGCACTCTTGGTGCCTTTGTCCATCTGATGTTTGAGTCATGCACATCTCTCAAGTTTAGGGTCTACCTGAAGGTTTTCTGAGGGCTGGCAGGAATGTGGTGTGACTAAGTGTGCTGTGGCCCATGGCACCCAGGGGCACCTTCTGTAGGCAGATGTGTTCACGCTCCTTGAGAGTTTCAGGAAATGATATCCACTGGCACCAGGTGTGTCTGGAAGCTGTGCCAAAGCTTTCAGTTGCTCAGCCCAGGTCACTTCTCAGGTCCCTGTCACCCACCAATTTCTTCCTTCCTTGTTCCCTCTCCCTGTTTGCTTTTCCTAGGTGGGGAATTGCCCTTCACAGTCAGGAACACTCTCCTCAGGCTTGGTCTCAGCTGCCCATGTGCCTTGGGCCCCCAGGCACAACTCAGCCTTCCTCCTCTTCCTCAGCTTTGTCTCCTGAGGGTGTCGTGGCCATGGTCAAGTCTACTAACCCCTACCTTCTTCCAATTACCCCAATGCTCCTTCCAGCCCATGCAAGCAGGGCACAGTTACCCAGAATTGCCTTCTTCCTTCTGCCTGATGTGAGCATGCTGCATCCTGCCTGGGACATCTAAGTCTGGGCATCTCAGTGTTTCACTCTCAGAAAGACCTCAGGGGGCATTTTGGACAACTTGTTGCTCCACTCCCAGGGGTGGCACTCATGCCTCAGGGTAGACAGAAGTGTCCCCTGAAGAGAGCCTGCCAGGAATCGTGCAGGGGAGGTGTGTCTGCCATGCTCGTGTGCAGAGGATGAGGAAGGCAGCTGCTGGGGAATCCTGAGGGCCAGACTTTGTTGACGCCTGGAGACAGGAGGGCAATTCCAGGGGTGGGTTACAAGTCAGTGGGACAGTGGTTGGTGCTAAGGGGGTTGCCAAGTTGCAAATTGGGGAAGGAGGGAGATGCCAGTCACAGCCGTGATGGATGCTGTCTGGTGGGGTGGGGTAGGCTGTGGGCTATGGACAGCAAAGTGATCTTGGAGGGTCTTAGTTCTTAACCTATGGGGGGTGCAATTACATGGTATGGGAATCCCCTAGCCTGAGACCTGTTTTCAAGCAAATTGCTCTAGAGTCTATGGAGGAGAACCAGGGATAGGAAGGGCAGGACTGGGCCTAGGAAAGGGACAGAAGCCTTCAGTGGTATTCAGTCCAGCTGCTCACATGAGCAGACACTTCCAAACTTACCCCCTTGCAAAATGACTGTCCAACACCTGGCAGCATGTCCTCAGGTCTGGCCCCATGTTCCACCCAGGTTGCAGCAAGTTAGCTCTGCACTGGCTTCACCCTGGGTGCTCAATGTTCCCTCAGAGTCAGTCACACGGAGAGAAACCAGGGCTGACCAGGGTCTCTGACTCCCCCCATTGTCCTGCCAGGTGGAGAAGTCCCTGCAGTGTATCCAATGTGGGAAGAGCAACACCATGTATACCTCACAGCAGAGTGTGGAGAACAAAGAAGGCAGCATCTCCAGCTGGCAGGCCTTCCTCACCATCGTGGGTTTCTGACTGGACTCCCCCACCTAGTGGTCTCCAGGCAGCTGTCTTCTTCCCAACCACTGACCTGGATAACCAGCTTCAGAAGTGCAGCAACACCCTCCAGTCCCTGCTGGGTAAGCAAAGGGGTGGAGGACTGTTAGGTCTTAAGCAAACAGAGGGGAAGAAGAGGTGGTAGCTATGGTCCCAGTGTTCTCAAAATGCTGAGACTCACAGCTGGGAGGTGAAACACATTCTGAGAAATGGCAGGAGTTCCAGACCCAGCTCCTGTTGCTGATCCGGGCCAGACTTGGGCTGTTCACCCAATGCTTCCTATCTGTATGAAGCATAGTCCATGCTGAGCAGTCCCAACCCAGCTCAGCTTCTTCTGGGGTGACATGAAGTGGCACTGGGCAGGCATTAGTACCAGTTGATACAGTCGCAGGCAGCTGTAGTTCTGACAAAGCTGCAGGCAGGACCTACAAGACATGCAGTCTCATTGCTCTTTTCTGTCTGAAACTTCAGAAGGGAAAGGCACAGGCTGGACCTGCAAGGGCAGGTCCTCATAGTGTCATAGCACAGAGCACCTCCAGATGACACTCTCAGAGCCTGTCATTGTAGTCTAGGGCAGTTCCTGAAGTAGCCATTCAGTGCTCTCCTGCCCTGTCAGCCCACCCCAACTCTTTCATTTGATTGACAAGTGTCACAGCCACCATCTCCAAGCCACCAGGCCTTGTGCCACCCCCCTTGACAGACACAGGGGCTCTGATTAAAGTATGGTTCATACCTGAAACAAAACAGCCAGTGAGGCAGTGCAATGAGTGAATCAAATCTGCTTAGCAGTTTTTACTTTAGTATTTGCTCTGAGCATGATGCAAATCTAACTCAGGGATTTGGATGATTCCAATTCTTAACATCATATAGGTCCTTCCCAACTTGGCCTTGAGCATCTCTGTGCTCATTCACTCTCCTTCTGGCCAGTGATGTCTAGAATTAACCCAGAGTGACAGCATGTGTGGGCTTCTGGATGGGGGAGCAGACTTTGAACAGCACAGAATAGTTTTTCTGGTCCATTTGAAGTGTAATCATTTGAGATTACAGTCAGCACTGTACTGGAGCTCCTGCCAGCAGCTCACTTTCAGCAGAAAATTTCTATGTGGAAATGAAGCTGCCCTGTCTGGAGTAAGCTCTGGGGTTCTCAGCAGGGCTGGAGCCTCCTCTAACCTGGGGCTCTTCCAGGCCAGGATTTGAATATGAAACCTGCACATGGGCCACTCCCTTCAGTCCCCACTCATTTTGTGGGAAGCTATTCCATCTGTTTGTGAATAGCACCAGGATGGCACTTCCAGAACATTTCATGTCACAACACCCAGAATTCCAGAGCCCTAACAGCCTGTACACCACAGAAAGGGAGAGCTAGACACACTGAGGTCAGGCAGGTTCATACAAGCCAGTCATCACATTCCGTGATTTCAGGGTAAGCCCAGAAGCCACAGGGAGGCCTCCTGAGCCCCTAGGGAACCCTCTGGAAATCCTCAGTGCAGCATGCTCTGCCCCAGTGCCCTGGCCTGGGCATGCTTGTCTTCACTGCTCTTGCTCCTCTCCAGCGGGGGCCTCCTGCGGCAGCATGTGCTCCTGGTGCAAACAGCCTGTGCTTGACTCTCTCTCTCTCTCTCTCTCTCTCTCTCTCTCTCTCTCTCTCTCTCTCTCTCTCTCTCTCTCTCTCTCATTCTCTCAATCTCTCTCTCTCTCTTTACAATCTGCTGGTTAAAGTTTGTTAAAAATATGGTAGGAATGATGAGTACAATTTTAAGTAGCAGCTATCTTCAGGGGAGCCTCTGCCTACCCACCCCACATTGGTGCTCCAACTGCTGCACTGCTGCCTGCCTTGTGGGGACTCAGCTGAGGCCAGTAATGGTGCCCCTGAGTCCCCTCCTCTGCTGTGCCCACTCTTTTCTGCTCCACCCCTCTATGCCCTTGATTTAACCTTTTAAGTTCCACTAAAGCAGCAGGGATAGAACGAACTTTGACACTGGGGACACAGGAAGTAGAGATCACAGACAGATGAGAGCTTGGACCACAGGACTCTCGAGTGGGCCAGGTTCTCTTCCCTGAGTGCTGGGGCACCAAGATACTCCTTTCACCATGAACTTCAATTTCCTGAAGATGGCTTTAATGAAATGCATAAGTAAATAAAGGAGGTCACCAATTCCCTCATCTGCCTTTCTCCTCGGGCCTCTTCTGTGTGTGACTTCTGCATGTGATGCGGGATGTGAGACTGGAGTACAGCCAGGTCCCTGGAAGTTGTGTGATCTTTGTGCCCCATGGTCTCAGGACTGGCTGCCCTTCAGCTCCCCAGAGGACAGCAGACACTACGCAGGAAGGCACCTTACCAAGAACATCAAACACTGCACATACACAAGGTGAGAATATCAAGAGGATTGTAGTTATGACAGTGACAGCAGACAAGGACAACTCAGGGACTCAAGCGGAAGAGGTTGGGCAGGGCAGGAGCTCATGTCCATCTCCCTCACTCAGCTCCAACAGGTGCTGATACAGCTTCAGGCTGGTGAGAAGGGGCAGAACTTTATATCAGTTCCCATTCAGGTCACCCTCAGCATCCAGCTGTGGCAGCTCCCAAGATGCCACAAATTCCTGGCAGCACTCAGTAGGACAAAGCACCCTTGACTAACTTGCTTCTCCTCCAGGTTCTGCTGAGGAGGCCCTTAGGGGTCTTACTTCAGTGCTTTCTTAGATGCTATTTTATAATTTAGAGATTCTGCTGCTTCTGCATGATTCCCAGGTCATCCTCCAGCTTCATCCCCTTTCCCTGCATTATGACATCACCTATCTCCTCTGTCCACATTACATTACTAGGAATCTGCTGGGTTCCAGTAATGGTAGAGCCAGCCAGGATTAGCAGCTAATCACATTGCCAGACCAGTGGCTACAGTGTTGCCTATCACTGGCTGCTGGATAAAAGGAAGCAGGACTTGCTGAGACATGCTACTGGGACCTACTAGTGCTGCACCTGCAGGCCCTTGTTCAGTTCAGGAGGCTGTGGCTCTTCTCCCATTCCTAACATAGCTGGCCAGTTCCTGACTCAATGGCAGCTTATTTATAGCAGGTACATCTGCTGATGAAGTCCCCAAGAGGCCCATGGATCTCCCTCCCCACCCTATTTGCAAGTGTGTGGTGACTTGCCTGGGAGCCTGCCACTTCACAACTTTCTCTTGAACACTTGATGTGTGCAGGGCAGTGTTCTAGCTCTTAAGATGTGGCTGTGAGTGAAAGAGCAGCTGCCCTGCCCTCTTGGAACCATCCCTCTGCAGAAGGGGACAATCAGACCCAATCAGAGCTGTGCCCTGGAGCACCCAAGGGTGAAGGGGCACATCAGCATTTAGTGACTGGCTGGAGGTTGGCAAGGGCCAGGGTAGGCCTGAGAGAGATCAGGGGTGTTGACAGAAAGATCCAGGCCGAGGGAATAGCCAGGTGGCAGAGCAGGGGCGGGCATGGGGCAACAGACAGCAGGAAGTCCATGGTGGAGGAGGCAGTGAGAGGCTGACCTCACTGCCACAGAAACCAGCTATCAGGACACTGAGTACCTGAAGGGGAATTTTTCTTCCTGCCTGGGAACCTGGGCACTTGGTACACTTCTTTTCTATTTTCTAACCTGTTTTCTAGACAACCCTGGTAGCTCCCCTCAACATGGGGTTGGCTCTGTGTGTTTGCAGACCCATGGTTTCTTTCAAAGATGGAGGGGACCAAGGGCTTCCAGTCCCCTTTATGACACCAGCAGCATTCACAAGTTGTGCTACTTGCTTTTTTCTGTGGATTTAAAACATAGTCTCCTGGCTAGGCATGGTGGGGCACACCTACAATCCCAGTGGCTCAGAAGGCTGAGGTAGCAGGATTGTGAGTTCAAAGCCAGAACCAGGAATAGCAAGGCACCAAGCAACTGAGACCCTGTCTCTAAATAAAATATAGGGCTACGGATCTGGCTGAGTGGTTGAGTGTCCCTGAGTTCAATCCCCAGTTCTAAAAAAAAAAAAAAAAAAAAAAAAAAAAAAACAAAGTCTCCTGAAGTAAATAAATAAGTAAATCTGATGAAGTTAGATCTACACAGTTGTAGTCAGCAGCTATCACAGGCAAAACAGAAAAGCCAGGCCCAGGCCTGGAGAGTTCTCTTCACCTCTGTGACAGGCCATGGGTTATGATGTAGGTCTGTGGGCCAGGAGAGGTGACCATGCCTTTCTAGTAAAGGAGGAGCTCATGGCCTCACAGGGCCAGGTTGCCTGAGCCCCCAGCCTCCTCTGATCCATTCTTTACCTGTAACACCAGATGCCAGCTGTATCACAGGGCACAGTCCAGGGGAGCACAGAGTTCCCACACTGGCTCTGGGACTGAAACTAGGGCTGTGTTTGAGATTCAGGGTATCCAGGCTCACATAGGGTCCTCAAGGCCTGCTGACTGAGCACTGGGTAGAGAGCAGCACCCTGCTGGTCCTACACAGGGCTGTCAGTGTGTGGAGGACACTGTTCTATGGGAGCAACAAATTCAGATGCTTGGGTAAAAGTTAAGGTTTTAGAAACAGAAATGTTACATTTATATAACTGGTCACTCATTTTAAAATGTTGATTGAATTCCCTGAGACCTTCCTGTTGCTTTCAGGGTTTATTTGTTCTCCAGTTCAGGAAGGATAATATCCCATGGTGACCAGAATACCCAGTGACTCTTCCAGTGAACCTTGTTCGAAAGGCAACAGTGGTGTCAGACCAGTGTAAGGATCCTTAAAGAAGAATAAAACAGGAAGAGACATCCCCTCAGGGGACTGTGCAGTCCTGAATCACACAGACTTCTGACAGTGGCCATGCTGAGTGCCACAGAACACTGTCACTTTAACATTGCCAGATCAGGGGACAGGACGTGGGATCCTAGGTGCTCAGCACAAATCCTTCCGAGGGTTTTAGGTGGAGTTAAGTGATCTTCCAGGGAAGGCTGGTCAAGATATGCAATGCTCAAGTCCTGCAGGCCTTCATCCCATGTGGTGGTCGATGTCTGTGGATAGTCATAGGCCACATGTCTGAGTTTGGCATCTTTCCAGGGACAGGAGAGGTCCTTGTTGAATGCTGAAGGGAAGGGTCTTGCTGTGTTCCTCAGGATGGCCTTAAACTGGTGGACTCAAGTGTTCCTCCTGCCTCCCAAGTACCTGGGACTCCAGGTATGTGCCACCACACCTGCTGTAATGGCTCTTGAAATTGTCTCTCTGCAGTGTCAACAGCTCAGCAGTCAGCCTCATGCTCAGGAAGCTCCATGCTCTGGTTGTGCTGCTTTGTCTCCTTAGGATTGTGGGAGTTGGGGAGCATTGCCCTGGACTTTGGCATGAGACTAAACTCTGTGTGGGGTGTCTCAGCCAGGAAGGCCCAAGCCAGCAGACACCCAGTCCCTGTGATGACCCTGTCCTTGCCCAGGAGAAACCTCTACCTTCCGTAGCACCAGCTTTAAATATGGGCCCCAATGCTGAGTGGAGTATTGCATGTTTATCCTGGACTGTCTGAGTATACTGTTTTTCTGTGAAAGAACAGAAAAGATCAAAATGTTAATAAGCCTCATTAAGCCCTGGCCTCAGAGCCCAAGATCCTGGCTCAGAGCAGGAAGTGACCAGAGCTCGGTGTGGGGCAGCAGAGGGCCTGGCAGCAATTCCACACTCAGCAGCAGGACTCTTCACAGAGACAGGGGCAGGGAGGCCTCAGTCACCTGTGGACACACCCTGCTGGTGCCAAGCAGTACAAAGGCACCAGCTCTATCTTGTCCAGCATATGAACCTCCCTGAGAACACAGTTCTGTGCATCTGTTTCTCCAGGTTTCTATCTCTGTGAGGTTGGGCACGAGGAAGTCATCCGGAAGACGGGGAAGCAGACCAACTGGTGTACCATGCAATTCACCCTGCAGTCACTGCTGTCTCTCTTTGATAAGACCCTTCTGAGGCCTGGCCACACTCCTCTGAGCTGCATTTTGGGAAATGGGAGAGAAGTGAAGAGACTTTTTTTGTGTTTCTGTTAGGGACGTTTTAAGAGCAGCGAGCAGAGCTGCATTCAGTGGCAGAACAGTCCATCCCAGCCCTGTGAAAAAAAGGGGCAATAAACAAAATCCTCTTCTCTCATGGAACTCAAACCTGTGGGAGCCAGACAACTGAAATATAGGTAGCAGGCCTGAGGGGCTAACACATGCCGTAAGGAAGAGCGGGGTCAGGGGAGAGGGTGCCATGGAGCCCACAGAACCTATACCTCCATGGGGTGAGGAAAGCCACAAGCCTGGCAGGAGCAGGTGCCCAGACCTAGAGGGTGCACCTGGCTGGAGAGTGCTCTCCAGGTCTGCAGAGCCAGTGCTGGCTGCTATGTAGGCATGCCGTGTGAGGGCTGGAACCCACAGCCTCTGCTGGAGAACGTGCCTCACAGCAGGAAGAGGGCCAGGGCTTCCCTGTTGTTGCTGGTCAGGAAAGTGGCAGGAGGAATTGGTGACTATAGCTTGGACCCACTCTGTACTGCAGCATGTGAAAAGGGTGGAGTGCAGGGAGAAGTGTGGAGATGCCACGATGCATGGAAGTACCCAGGTGCATACAGGTTAGAGGGAGGAGGACCACATCCCATGGGCACCCCGTGTTCAAAGCTCACATGGATAAGATGAAGCAGTGACAGCAGGGGTGTCCCACCCTAGGACTGAGAGAGAATGCTGGGCCTGAAAGTGCAGGCCTCCTTGTGGCCCTGCAAGTGCAGGGGAGAAGCAGCTGTGGATCAGTGAGGGTGGGTGACTCCTGGGGTCTGCTGAGACCACCAGGACCTGTTGCAGCAAATGGAAGGTGTGGGGATAAGCTCAGAGGACCCTGCTGACTTTCAGTCCCAGGTCAGAGCAGGATGGCAGATGTGGGTACTTCTGCTGGTGACAAGGAGAGGTGTGGAGACAGTCTCAAGGGTGTGACTGTGGCTTCCCTAAGGTAATTTTGTCCCTACCTAAGATTTACTTCTTTTTTCAGCTGGAATTTTGCTTTTCAGGATTGTAACATGAATATTACTTGCACAAAAGTAGTATTTGCATAATTCCTTGCTAGCTTTCTAAGTATGTTTGTAATTTTGAAAGAAAAATGGAAACCATGTAACTTTTTAATGATCCATGGAGCACCTGTGCCTTGTGCTCAGCCTGAGTTCCATCCCCTCCTCTATGAGTGTAGTCTCCAGGTCCAGGTGTGGCTCAGAGGGTTATGGCTCAGAAGGCTGAGTCCCCAGGGGGACAGGAGTATAATAGGCCCAACCATGCTTATCCCAGGTGATCCACCCTGTCAAGGAGCCAGCTGTCCCCCCAGGTCTGCCCCATGGGCAGCAAGGATGAGGAGGAATAGAGCTTCTCCATTGTCAGCACCTAGCCCCTGGCACTGTACCCAGAGGGCAGGGAGGTGTGCTTCTCCTCTTACCCCAAGCAGTGCTTCGGGGCACAGCTGTAGGGGTGAAGGACTTGGTCAGCTCCAAGGGGAGAATTAGCACTCTGAACTCTCCAGTGAAGATGACCCTGATTCCCAGCCCCAACTCACCCTTCCAAAAAGTCAGGAAGCTGGCAAGTTCAGACATGGGTGAGTCAGACCAATCCAACAATGAAGCAGACAACACCATAAAGTCCCAGGAGAATGGCAACCCCAAGCTGGATGCCCAGGAGCTGGCCCAGGAAATACTGGAAGAGATGCAGAGTCACCTCACTGTGGCAGAGTACCTCCAGAGAAGTGCACCCAGGGGTCCCAGGCAAGCCCCAGGAAGATGGTATGCTGGCACGCCCAAGCACACTGGTCTCCAGAACCTCAGAAACCAGCACCTTCAGCAGGCCTGTCGTCTCCCATCAGAAGAGCCAGCTATTGCCTGTCACCACAGCCAGGCTAGGATCTCGTCCCTGCCCAAGGTGAGCTCTGGGTACAGCAGCCCCACCTCCCTGAGCCAGCACAGTGGCCACCCTTCCCCCTGCAACTCCTAGGTCTCCCTCTTTAAACCTCTAGGTCAGCCACTCTTTAAACTGAAGTACCCCAACTCTCCTTATAGCACCCACATTTCTTATCTGTTCCAGAGAAGCCTAAAAATTGACACAGTGGACCACAAATAATCTTGCTTTATACTTAGACCCCAGATCTTCTTCTCCACCCCACCTATCCAGGCAGCTGTCCCTCTCTCACCCTGCCAGGATTGTAGAGTATTACTATTCTCCATTTGCAGATTGCCAGGCTCAGTGGTAGAGGAGGTTCTTGGAAGGACAAATCTTTATGTTGAAAAGTAGCATTCCTGTTTCTCTCCAATTGCTTATCCCTAAACTTTTGGGTTTACATTCCTGTGTTATAACCTAGCTTTTTACATTGTATACTTTTGTTTCCGAAATAAAAACAGTACACATGAAAATAATCTTGCTTTTACTCAATAAAACAAAACATAAATTTTATTTATTTATTTTTATTTTGCATATATATGGCTGTAGGTGGACACAATACCTTTATTTTATTTTTATGTGGTGCTGAGGATTGAACCTAGGGCTTCACACCTGCTAGGCAAGCACTCTACCACTGAGCCACAACCCTACCCCCATACATTTATTTTAATTCCTGTTTACATGCTACTTTCAGGAAACAAATTACAGTTATCCCTCTGTTTTCATGGGGATTGGTTCTAAACTCTTCAACTGCTTTTAGCCCTTCCATTAACTGGTAAAGTGCTTGGATCTGACCCACACACATCTTCCTTTATACTTAAATTATCTTCAGATTGCTACATGATACCTACTCTAATGTAAGTGTTATGTGAACAGTTGTCATTAGTATTGCTAGGAAATAATGAACTTAGTACAGACAAAAACTTTTTCCCAAATACTTTGGATTCATGTTTGGTTGAATCCATGCATGCAAAATCCACACATTCAGAACTGTTTATAACAGTTCAAAAATAAACAAAATTCCAATGCCCCCAAAATAGAATATAGCATTTTATAGAAAAATTGTTAAGCACTAATTGTTCATATTCGATGGCAATATTCAAAACACATAACTGAAGAAACCCAAGGAGGGGAAGACCAGTCCTACTGCCAGCATATCTGCCAAGGAAATGAGCCAGGTGACCAATTCCAGAAGTTGAAGGGAGAGAAAATGAAAGTCCAGACAATACAGACCAGGAAGAGCAAAGTTTGCCAAAATGACAGATAAGGCAGACTAAGTGCAGAGGTGGCTGCTTGTGTAGGGTGGGAAGAGATAGAAAGGAAAGGGAGAGAGAAGAAGGGAAGGAAAGAGGTGTGTGAAGATGTAGCAGAGATCAAAAAGAAGAAAATTTTTACTTTGATAGAACTTACATTTACAGAAAAGTTGTGAGACTAGCACAAGGAATTCTCAAATATCCTTTAATCAGATTCACCAGGTGTTTCTCTTTCTCTGTGTGTGTAGTTTTTTTTTTTTTTTTTCCTTCTGTTCTGAACCATCTGAAAGCAAGTTGAAGACATCATGTCATATCCTCATAGGTCACATTCTGTTCCTTAGAAGCAAATCATTGAAGTTGACCCACATTTTAAAGGTAAAGAGAGTAGGCTCTACCTTTTGAAGGGAGAAGTGTCAAGGAATTGGTAGACAAATTTTAAAACCACCGTAACTGAAAAGCATAAAGAAGAAAATAATCATTGGTAACAGAAACAATTCCTGCTGGAATTATCTTATATATCTACCTAGAGATATTTTCTGAACATATAGAACCTTATAGTCTATTTGCTACTATTTTATAATCAAATTTTTATAGGAAACTTCTTTTCATGATATTAAACATTGTTTTGTATATACTGCTTCTTAATATTTCCAGCAATTGTCAAAAGTGGTATTTCATTTGCATTTATTTTGCATTTCTTTAAATAGTGGTAGTTTTTTTTTCATATTTTTACAAATAGTAGTTTTTGTAAGTAGCCTTTTCATATATTAGCATGTTATTTTTTTTTTTTTTTTCAGGCCAGGAGATTAAACCCAGGGACACTATTACTGAGTAATATTCCCCAGCCATTTTTATGTTTTTTTGTTTTTTGTTTTAATTTTGAGACAGGATCTCATTAAGTCACTAAATTTGACTTCAAATTTAAGATCCTTCTGCTTCAACCTCCTGAGTAGCTGGTATTACATGTGTTCAAAATCTCAACCAGCTCTTTGCCTTTGTTAAACATTCATTATGTGTTAAGGATACTAAAATATTACTATGTAGTCAAGTACTTCTTTATTCATCACTTTTGTTATTGACATAGAAAATAATTGGAGAATTTTAGAGTTTGAAAGAATAACAGGGAATCTAGTCCAAAACTGATTCACAGATGAGGCTGCTCTATTTTTTTCCCTCCTCCAGACTTCTTTTCCACTTTTCTCCTATCCAATCTGAACCTGTTGTTATTATTTGCCCAAATATTTTGTGCTGTGCACATGGTAAAGAAATAAAGGACATGACTGATGCATTTCCATTGGTATTTAATAAGGAGTCATTCATTAATAGCCAAGGACAATTAACTCTACTGTTGATGTTTTCATTATGTGCTACCAGGTAGTAGGAGAGACCTTAAATTTTGAAGAATTAAGTAGCTTCCTGGGTTTCTTCAATGGTACTTTACTAGGTGGGTGCTTCTCCTGTCTTTTTATAAGACCACATCTTGACCATGAAGTTGTTACCAGGTAAATCTAAACAGAAGGGTTTCAGTAACGGACTGTTGTTTATAGTACATCTCTTTTCAAAATTGATTTAAAATTGCTAATTTTTTAAAAAAATTACAGTCCTGAAAATTGTATCTTGCTAGTAAATGTTGATTCAATTAAATTCACTACTTAGTTTTTAAATTTTTAAAAACTTTATTTGTTATACATGGCAGTAGAATGCATTTGTACATTTTGATAGATCATACATATATAGAGTATAATGTCCCATTCTTCTGATTATACATATTACAGGATCATATTGGTCATGCAGTCACACATGCACATGAGGTAATAATATCTGTTTCAATCTACTATCATTTCTTCCACCATACCCCTTCACCTCCCTTCAGTCCCCTCTACCTAATATAAAGTAACTCTATCCTTCCCTCTACTCCTGCTTATAGTGAATTGACTTCCACATCCAGAGAAAACATAAAACAGACATATAGACCAATGGTACAGAATAGAAGACACAGAGACAAACCTGCATAAATACAGGTATCTCATATTAGACAAAGGTGCCAAAAACTAGAGAAATTATAGTTTATTCGATAAATAGTTCTGAGAAAAATGGAAAGTCACATGTAACAAATGAAATTAAACCCTTATCTCTCACCCTTCATGGAACTCAACTCACTGTAGATCAAGGATTTACACACTAGAACAGAGACCCTGCGATTAACAGAAGAGAAAATATGCCCAAATCTTCACCATATCAGCCTAGGACCTGACTTCCTTAACAAGACCCCTAAAATGCAAGAAGTTAAATTAAGAATCAGTAAATGGGATGGACTCAAATTAAATTCACTACTTCTAAAGCTATAAAAGTGAAATACTTATTAAGCAAGAAGAAAAATTTAAATATTCCAATTTTTATACCTCTTTTGATTTAAGATACAATTAAAATATGTAATAATTAGATAACTTAATCTTATTAAGAAGCTTGGCTATTTCTGATGGGAAAATGTGATATGACTTAATACTAGAATATTCATCAAAAGGAATAACTTATTTACTGAAAAGGACCAACATCCAAATCTTTCACATTCTTTCTCCTTGGTTGTATGTAATTACTGATGTGTATCTATCACAAGTGATAAGGAACTTGAGTTCCAAAGATGTAGGAATTTGATTGTATAAGCTAAAGAAAATACTGTGTAGCAAGAGTAATATTGAACTTCTGTGGTTCTTATCTTGAGGTCCTTTAGGATTTTTCCTGTTAATATAGTAAAATCTCTTTGATATATAAACATTTATGCACTTTTCGTCAACCTCTTTTTTCTACTTCTTTACCACTTTTTCCTGCCTCTAGGATTATTGAGGCAAATTATTATACATGAACTATATTACCTTTGTAACTTTTACAAATTGAAATTCAAATGTTGCTATCATCCCCCTGTAAAAAATATAGAACACTTTGAATTACATCAGTTCCAAAATGAACAAAGGATCTAGAAAATACAAAATGGTTCAACATTAAAAAATAGACCTCCTACTGTGAATGGCAGTTCAACTGATGACACATCCAGATAACTTCAGAGAATTTTAATCTTTGTTTTTAATTTGTTATGACCATTTCCAAACAGGATTGGATGAAGCAATTTTGGCTAACATATTAAATTTTTATAGATACTTAACCATTCTCTTTCTCTAATCTTGGTTTCTTTGAACTCTAATTTCCTAAGACAAGCACATTTCCTGACACTCAGGCTAAGTAATTACTTTTAACCCTGAATCTTGCTACTTTAAAGAGTCTGTTAATATTAACAAGTGTTACGCTTGACTCATTTAATAGTAGTGCTATATTTAATTATCTTTTTTAAAAATAAATTTTTTCTTTTAATATTTCAGAGTTAGAAATGGCCTTAGAGATTACTTTAGTAATGAGGGAATTAAGTACTGACATTAAGTGACTCGTCCAAGGTTATGTAGACTGCTTTAGTGGCAGACATGCTTCTGTAACAGAATATTTGCCTCTTATTTGGATTAAAACTTTTCATCTCTTGCCCTTACTAACTTCCTTGCCAACTCACAAAAAATGGCAGTTATTGTGTATTTTGTTTAATAGAAAATAATTTTGAAACTCAGAATTATGAAAAGGAAAATTTTCTAGAGAATTTGGTGTGACACTGTATCATATGCTTTAAGAATACTCCATTTTCCTCACAAACTATAGTGGTTTCTTTTATCTTTTTTTTAAAGCAAAATTTGGAATTTAGTTAAAATCAGAACAGGGATACATTAAACAAACAAAAACTACTTTTCTGATTATCAATTTTGAACCTCAAAGCATCCCTAAAACACTGGAGATTCAGCTTATTCCTGAGAGATATCAACCATAAATAAAAGATGTTTACTCTTTGAACTATTCACATTTTTGTAGCAGAAAACAGAACAAAGTTCCACAGACATCCTTCTTCTCTTCTTCTTCTCTTCTAAAAGGTCTTCACCAGTAGGGTCTTTTCATAGTTCAAAAGAAAAACAGCTTTCTTTCCTAGTCAATGGAACTGTTACTTCCACCCTGCTATCTGGTCTCTTTACAAGAGAGTTCAGGGCACCCAGTCCAACCACAAACTCCCAGAACACCAGTGGCTACTTCACTTGCCTTCCTCTGAGGGGATGGAGGCATCAGTCTTTGAGGGAGGTGCTTTCCTGGGATTACTGTGCCAGTCAATAATACCAGGAGAGATGGGTGGGGAAGATGGCAGATGGGGTGGGGGTAAGGAGAAGAACATGGCTATTCTGAACAAGCCACAGCATGGTAGAATGGTCCAGTTTTATAAACCACTCAGGACAAATTCCAAACATACACACACAAAACTTAAGGGGGAAGAAAAGCATTCAGAAGGAACTGGAGAATACAAAGGATGGTGACATGGAACAGGCAGACTCGCCTATGGACATTTCTTACCTCCCTAACATTGGAAGATGTTTAGTTAAAAAGTTGCTGTTCAAAATCGTACTGAAAACATATCTAAAAATAGGCCTGTAGTCCTCTTAAAAATAAAACGTCACTCCTAACTTAAGAGGAGTAACAGATATTATTGGATACCAACACTTGAGGTATCTTTGATGAATATTTGAAAGATGAAAATTCAGGGTATAATGGGAATGGTAAAAAAAAACTGGGAGAAACACATTTTTAGGCCCATGCTTATTTATCCCAGCAGGCAAACAAAGCAGATCCAAATAGGAAAAACATGTAGTTCTTTTCTAAGAATATTCTGAAAGTCAACTTGAAACTCAAAATTAAAAATAACTGCAACCTAAGAGAACAAATATCATACTGTTGATTGGATTTTATAACAGTGACTACTGAAACTGGCTACTGAAATGGATCAACTGTCTTCAAAGGTCATTCTTAGGCATTATCTGGCAGAATACTACAATTGAGCCTTATCCACCATATGGAGGCCAAAGTGCCTCAATTCCTTAGTATGGACCTGCCCTGGGAGCAGACCAAATTCACCTGGAGATCTCACAGTACAGAGAACTCTGCCAGCAACAAGATTCAAGCAAGGTGGAATGGCAGAAGAATAGTAAAGTACACCTGGTTATCAAAGGACTCCCTTCAGTGGTGAAGATTAAAATTTTCTGCAGACATTTATTTGCACTAAGTAAAGGAATGGAAAGATGAACTATAATACAAAAGACAGAAGACACTCCTCCCAGAGGAAAGAGAGGAAGTGGACTACAAAACGATGTCACAGGGAAATGCTACCAGAATTGCACAAAGCACTACCCCTAAGGATAAACAACTCAACTCAAAAGGAAAAGCACCTCTCTTTTTATCATTTCCCCTTTCTGGTTTTAATGACCCCAAACCCAGTACTGAACCACAAGTGGGATTCAAGGAATAGAGACAAAAAAAGAACACAAATAAGATAAACTCGCCAAACCTCTGTATCCCAGATGGTAGAATGATCCCCCATATCCCAGATGGAAGAATGAGACTAGCTTTGGGATCAATCTAAGGGGAGAGTGGTTTCAATAGAAAAATGACCAGTGAAGCCACAGTTAGTTTTCCTCTATCGACTGCTTAGTGCTAAGGAAATACCCCAAGGGCCTTCAGGCTAATCTTACTGGGCAGGGGACAGGAAACAGGGAGGAGAAATGGTCAGATGAATCTCATCTTCCCATCATTTGGCACCAGAGGAGGAGTGGGAGGGGGATACTGCATTAGGGATGCTGGTACTGCCTCTGTGTCTTTTCACCATTGATCCTACAGGCCAAATCAGGTACACATAGGCTTTGATGTTGCTGCTTTTCTTCTCCTCCTTGCAGGAAAGTCAGATGTCCATCTTAAACTGAGCATCATCCCCAACTGCATGCTTCCTGTCGTGATCGTTCAAGTTGTTCAAATTGTTTACTTCTACTTTGGAGTCTTCAATTAAGGTACCAGGGCTAGTGACTCCCGGAATATTGGGCAGATGGCGGGGTGGGGTCTGAGCCATGGGAGAATTGCAAGGATCCAAAAGAAACTTCCTATCCTAAATGATTCGGGTTCCTCCTGGCCTGGTGGAGAAGAGCTCCCCCCACTCCCTCCGGCATGGTGCAACAGTCATGAGGTAGTTGCGGGGCATCGCTGATGGGCACCGTGCGGGTGGGGATGGCGCGGCTCTGGCTGGGCTGGTGGCCGCTGCCTCTGCCAGCGGACGAGGACATGGCTCTGGGCGCGGGATCTCTGCTTTGTCCCGCGGGCGTGCAGGCTGGCAGTGGCGGGCCCAGAGAGCTCAGGCTGCTCAGGGAGCTGAAAGGCGCGCTCCACTCGCTCCTCCTTCACTTCCTCTCGCTCCCTCGTCCCGCTCCGCTCCCGTCGCCGCCTTCTCGCCTTCTCAGCCGCCGCCAAAGCCGCGGGATCCTCTAGCCTCCGCCAGCAGCAGCCGCCACAGCACCGGGGACGATGATGACCACCAGAAGCTGACGGGTTTCTTTTTATCTTGATCCTGAGGTGTAAGGATAGTCCACTTAACACTTTTGATTTCGGATTCTAGGTCACAGGATTAAGGAAAGAGACCCCTGGAGGATTCCTGAAACTCTTTCTCATCTTGGAAAATTTGCAGTTTAATTTCTGGTCAACCTGGTTTAGTTAAGGAATGTCGGTGATTATGCTTTCGCCCATTTCACATGCAGAAGTTCAAAGTCAGGTGAAAAGTAAGCCTGTAAGACCTTATAAGGTTATCCTAGAATCAGCATGTAGGGAAAGAAGTTCAGTATTTCAGAAATAAGTTCTAATGTCTAGCATAATACTAGTCTGAAATAGCCTAATTTCCTTTAGGAAAGAATTGGTTTCTTAAAAGGGAACAATCGCCGCGCAGCTCGCGGCCGTCACTTTGTGTAGTGCGGCCCCCGCGGCTCGCAGGCCCCGGCCCCGTGTCCAGCCGTGGCTCGGCCGGCCCCGCGCGCGGTGAGTGGGTCGCGCGGGCGGCGGCGGCGCGGGCGGGCCGGCTCGCGCTGGGGGCGGCGAGGGGCGGGCCGCCCTCCCTGGAAACCCTGCGCTGGAGGCCCGGCCGTGCCGTGGGGCGGCCGCGGTGCTCGGGGCCGGGGCCTGGCAGGGCTGCAACCGCAGCCGCGCAGCCGGGTCTTTCCTTTGCAGCACCCACGCCCCGGGAGGCCCGTGGACCCCCCGCCCGGGCCTGCGCGTCACTGGCGGGCCCCCGACCCCCAGGGCAGGTCCAGGCAGGCACCACCTAGGGGGCGGGCTGGGGAGGACATGCGCGACACCTTGGGAGGTGTCCACCACCTCCTCCTCCCCGGTAGTGGTGAGTGCTGGGCTGTGGCCATCCCCGGGGACACACCCATTCAGGAGGGGCTGTCACAGGCATGGCCTCTGCAGGAGGTGGAGGTCCCATTAGCTCCCTGGAGGGCGGGGTTGTAAGCAACTTGTCCTGGCACCCCAGCCTGCTTTATGACCTTGGGGGTTGGGGCGTTGTGTCTCTGAGCCTTCCCTGATCTGCAAATGGAGGCCCCTCTGGGCTGCGTGCTAAGTCGTCTGTTGCCAGTAGGATGGAGTCTGACCTGCTGGCTTCTTAGTGCTGATCTCACCTTTCACTTGAAGAGGCCAGTGAGTCCCTTGTCCTCTCCTCCCACCTACTGAGTCTCCCAAGTGCCCACATTCCGGTTGTGCTTGGGCCCCGCCTCTGACATTCCTCGCTGACCTGGTTCATGTGTACTGAGGACTGGGTCACGTGGAGGCTTGCTCCTAGGGAAGACGGCAGCTATTCACACAACTCCAGATTTCCCAGCTGCCCAGCTGGAGAGGGTAGAGGATGGGTCAGAGTGTGATCTTGACCAGGAGCAGGAAGAGGAAGAAGAAAAGGAGAAAGAGGTGGAGGACGAGGAGGAGGAAGAAATTGTAGTGGAAGAGGAAGAAGAGGAGGACATGGCAGAGGTGGTGGAGGAGGAGCAGGTGCAGGAGGTGGCAGAGGTGGAGGTGGAGGCAGAGGCAGAGTTGGAAGAAGAGGAGGACGATGACAATGACATGGAGGAGGTGCTGGCAGAGGAGCAGAGTCCAGGGTTGGGCACCCCTGAGCCTCTTAGCCATAGTGGCGATGCCAAGTCCTCAGTTCTTCAGGAAAAGGCCC
This sequence comes from Sciurus vulgaris, assembly GCF_902686455.1. Lineage (NCBI taxonomy): Eukaryota > Metazoa > Chordata > Mammalia > Rodentia > Sciuridae > Sciurus > Sciurus vulgaris. Next base: position 371,521 of record NW_027632872.1, on the reverse strand, counting down.
CACAGCCTTCCCAGGTTCCAGCTACTGCTCAGGATGAGGATCTGGAGGAAGAAGAGGAGGAGGAGGAGGAAGAGGAGGAGGAAGAGGAGGATGATTTCCTTACAGCTGGGTCTCAGGGACTGGTGACCTTTGAAGATGTGGCTGTGTACTTCTCTCTGGAGGAGTGGGAGAGGTTGGATGCAGACCACCGGAGCCTCTACCAGGAAGTGATGTAAGAGAACTACGGGATCTTAGTGTCCTTGGGATACCCAATCCCCAAGCCAGATCTGATCTTCCGCCGGGAACAAGGGGAAGAACCTTGGGTACCAGATAGCCCTCACCCTGAGGAGGGAGACATTGTCACTGGTGTCTACACAGGAGCCTGGTTCTGGAACGATGACATAGAGGATTACGAGGAGGAAGATGATGAGGACTTCCTGGCAGAGATGGCGGAGGAGGAGAAAGAGCCGCCAGGTCTATGGTCTGCGGCCTATGGCGTGGGGGATGTGCCTGGGACTTGGGGTCCTGATGACTCGGATTCAGCGCAGACTCCAGAGGAGTGGGGACCGGACTCAGGAGGCCTCGGGGTCCTGGCGGAGGAGTGTGAGGCAAAGCCCTTCCTACTTGGCCGGGAGCCTGGCTTGAACCTGCTGACTCCCTGGTCGTTTCCCACCACAGTGGTTGCCTCAACAGGGCGGCCTGAGACCACTTGCGATGTGTGCGGCAAAGTATTCCCACACCGGTCACGGCTCGCCAAGCACCAGCGCTACCACGCAGCTGTCAAGCCCTTTGGCTGCGACGAGTGTGGCAAGGGCTTCGTGTACCGCTCACACCTGGCCATACACCAGCGCACACACACGGGCGAGAAGCCTTTCCCGTGCCCGGACTGCGGCAAGCGCTTTGTTTACAAGTCACACTTGGTCACGCACCGGCGCATCCACACTGGCGAGCGGCCTTATCGATGCGCCTTCTGCGGCGCGGGCTTTGGACGCCGCTCCTACTTAGTGACACACCAGCGCACACACACGGGCGAGCGGCCCTACCCGTGCCCACACTGTGGTCGCAGCTTCAGCCAGAGCTCTGCACTCGCGCGGCACCAGGCTGTACACACTGCTGACAGGCCGCACTGCTGTCCTGACTGTGGCCAGGCTTTCTGCCTGCGTGCTGACTTCCAGAGCCATCGGCGTGGTGGTGGCTGTGCAGAACCCAGTGGTGACGGCCCACGACAGGAGTCCAGCGAGGTGGCATCCACAGTGGGGCCCGAGGAGCAGGAAGCCGGGCCTGAGGGGCCTGAGGAGCCTGAGGAGCCTGAGGCTGTGGAAGCGGATGGAGACGCCGAGGCCGAGGCTAGAGAGGAGGTGGCGGCGGTGGAGGTGGCGGCGGTGGAGGCGGCGGCGGTGGAGGCGGCGGCGGTGGAGGCGGCGGCGGTGGAGGCGGCGGCGGTGGCGGCGGCGGAGGCTCCGGAAAGCAAGAAAGACCCCGAGCCAGACAGGCGATTCTTGGAGATGGGCAATGGCTTGGGGGAGGGCGAAGGCCCTTCCTCGCACCCACTTGGTTTCCACTTTCCTGTGCACCCCAAGTCTTGGCTCCACCCGGATGGCTTCCCGATCCTGGGCTTCCCAGACTTCGTTGAGCGGCTGCCGGCAGATGGGCGCCCCTTGCAGGGACCTTTGGGAGGCCCGCTGGCCTTGGTGGAGGGCACGGGGCTGGCCTGCGACCCTTTTGGCAGCAGTGGTGCCGGGGGCAGTGGTGGCGGCCTGCGTGCCTTTGGTCCCGCGGTTGGGGGACTGCTGGCAGAGCCGGCGCCTGCCGCGTTGGCTGAGGAGGAGAGCCCGTGGATCTGCTCGGACTGCGGCAAGACATTCGGGCGCCGCGCAGCGCTAGCCAAGCACCAGCGCTACCACGCAGGCGAGCGGCCTCACCGCTGCGCTGAGTGCGGCAAGAGTTTCGTATATGGCTCGCACCTGGCGCGCCACCGGCGCACACACACAGGGGAGCGGCCCTTTCCTTGCCCGGAGTGCGGTGCGCGTTTTGCCGGTGGCTCGCACCTAGCGGCGCACGTGCGCGGCCATACCGGCGAAAAACCCTTTGTTTGTGGCGTTTGCGGTGCTGGCTTCAGTCGCCGCGCTCACCTGACAGCACACGGGCGCGCGCACACAGGCGAGCGGCCCTACGCGTGTGGCTAGTGCGGCCGGCGCTTTGGCAGAGCGCTGCGCTGACACGGCACCAGTGGGCACATGCGGAGGAGAAGCCGCACCGATGCCCCGACTGCGGCAAAGGCTTCGGCCACAGCTCGGACTTCAAGCGGCACCGGCGCACACACACAGGGGAGAAGCCCTTCCGCTGCGCCGACTGCGGCCGCGGCTTCGCACAGCGCTCTAACCTGGCCAAGCACCGGCGTGGCCACACAGGCGAGCGGCCTTTCCCGTGCCCCGAGTGCGGCAAGCGCTTCTCGCAGCGCTCGGTGCTTGTGACCCACCAACGCACGCACACAGGCTAGCGACCCTACGCCTGCGCCAACTGTGGCCGACGCTTCTCGCAGAGCTCGCACCTGCTTACTCACATGAAGACGCACCGCGGTGCCACGGGCGCTCCGGGGCAGGCGGCAGCGGCGGCCCCTGCGCCTAAGACCGAGGCGCCGGCCAAGAGTCTGCCAAGTGCTAATGCGAGCTCCGGGTCAGGGGAGCGCAGCAGCACCTTGCTGGAGTTCGCCGGTGGGACGAGCTTTGGCTCCGAGCCTGCGACTGCGTTCGCGGGGCCCTCGAGCGCCTACGAGGAGAGCATCATGTGAGGGGCCCGAGGCCGAAGGAAGCGCAACCCACTAGGTCACCGGCCCCTCCCCTGGGCGGCTCGGGCGCAGGCCGCTGCGGGACCGCCCCTTGCTCCTCTGGCCTAGGAGTGAGGGCCCCAGTCCTGGGTGCGGTGCCTTCCTTCAGCCCTGGGCTTATGGCCTTCCGCCCCACGGCCTCGGATTTCCTTCCTCAGGGCTCCAGAAGAGATTGCTGTGGCCCCGGAGCTCGTACAGCGGTGGCGGTGGGGCACGCTTGCGGGAGCAGAGCAGCGAGTGGAAGTGGCCAGGGTTGGCGTCTGCCCCCCTGACAAAGACTGCACCATCTCTGGGTCTGTGCTGCCAGGCAGGCGGTAGGGATGGCGGGCTAGGCTATTTATTTTACTGGGATTCCAATGTGGGTGGCCCAGATAAGTGACTTAGGAGTTCTAACTGGGTTTTACATCGAGGGAGGAGAAGCCCTTGTGTCGGGGGAGGGTGGGGTGGTCCAAGTAAGAGCATCCGGCTGCTGGGGTGGGTCAGTGTCAAGTCCTGGCTTCTGGTGGGTTCAGCTGAGAACTTCTTAGTGGGAGATTCAGGCACCTTTTGGTGGCTTGTGTGTGTTGGAAAGTTTTAAGAACTGTGTGCGTGACAAAGGGAAGCCTTATAGGTTTCTAAAGAATGGTGTTCCTCCATAATCCAAGGAGGAAATGGAAAAGCGTTGATTCTGACTGTCAACTCTGGATATTTATTTCTGTCTCTACTATGGCCTGAAGAACATGGGAGGAGGAGAAAAAGACAAACCAAATTTGTGGCCAGGGCTGAAGGGTTGCAGATACTCACAGGGTCCCCAGAGAGTTTGACGCTTTATTCTCTGAAGTTGCTCACTCTCCTCACTCTACCATCCTTGACATCAGCCAGGCGCTAGCTACTTGGGTGGGTTTTGGTCTCACTTTCCTAAGTCCTTTGGTCCTCCTATCTCTGGCAGCTGGAGGTGGCACACTCAGACATCCTTGGGACACCTTGTGCAGGCTCTTATACACCTGGATCCTGGCTTTCAATTCTCTGAGCTGCCACCTCTCTGGAGCAGGGGGACATGGAGACCTGCCCATCTGAGTCAGTGCTCATTTATATTAAAGCACTGAGGGTGGTCCAAGGACCTTTTCCCACATCCCATACTTAGGGCCCTATAACCTCCACAAGTCCCTTTAACTCTGCTTCAGTCATTATTCTACACTAGAAACAAGTAGCGTTTCTGTCTAGATTTTAATTTCACAGGTAGGACAGTGGATGCACTGAGGGTTTGGTGGCTTGCACAGTGACTGCCCACCGGGTGTGGAACTGAGCCCATATCTCTGTGACAAACTAAGCACCCAACTATGCAAGGCCCCTGCCTGGTGGATACCCCACCCTCCAGACTGGACCGATGGAAGCCACTGGGCAGCAGCTGAGGCACTTCTCATGTGAGGTCCCCCATTTTGTGCTTTTTGGGCCAGTGTGAGAGGGGCCAGAGAACTGAGATTTTAAAGTGACTGCATTCCCTTAGACCTAGAACCTTCTGTTTTAGTGTAGACAGGCCTCAGGGGCTGAGAGCCAGCAGCCAGGCTGCTAGGGGCTGGGCGGGGTAGGAGGTGTGGTAGTCAGTGGGTGGGAAAAGGGCCTGGGTGGTGGTGGTAAGAACTAGCCTGGCTGGGCTGAGGTGGTGGGGTGGGGTGGTGCTGAGGATGGGGGTCCCAGGGAGGGACCTAAGCAATGGCCTCTCTGTTCCAGGTTTCTTCTCTCCCCTTATGTCTTCTGGGACATAAGTCTCAGGAAGGGCCAAGCGCTGGGGGAGGCTGGGGGCGGGGCTGAGGTATCTCTGGCCTTACCCTAGTGGCCAGGGCCTGTCACTGTGCCCATCCTTTCTGAGTCCCAGCTGCTTCTGCCCTGCCCTGAGCTGTCTGCAGGAGGACCTAGCTTTAATAAAGAGTGGAGAAACGAAAAAAAAAAAATAATAATAAAATAAAATAAAATAAAATAAAAGGGAACAATCATGGAGAAAATTTCCTAAAAGCTTTATTATATTCTTTTTTCATGAAATTATTTCTGTAATATATAGGTTAATATCTAACCTTAATGATTTTATGTAGGCATTTCACCATAATAATTTTGAAATATGAAAAGTTCTTGCAAACATTCTTAGATTGCCTTTTGTCTGCCTTGTAAAAAATCCTTTTATTTAAATCTACCATCCTCCTTAAAAGATGTCATTAGCTTAGATTGAAAAGACATTGCCTGCAGGAAATCATTTAACTCACCTAAAGTGCCTTATTTTGTTAGATGTTGGAGTAGTTCACTCACTCTTATCTTCAGATTAGGTAGTTTATATCAGATATTTTTTCAACTCTACAAATGATATAATGTTAAGAAAAGTAATCTCCTCTTTAAGTATTTTTGTGTTATGTAGTTTTCCATTTTTATCAGTTAGAGTTGATTGTTCTTAAAATGTAGAATACCATCTTATTTTTCAGAAAGAAGATATTTTAGATTATTAGGACTGACTTATAAATGCATTTGTGTTATACCAGTGACTCCAATATAAATGTTTGTGACTCATTTAGAAATGAGCCCACTACACTTGAGATCTTTTCCTATTGCCTTTAATTTTTTTAAAATTAGGCTTATTGATGTAAAGTTACATAAAGTTTTTCTTTTTGTGTACAGTTTCATTAGTTTTGATAGATGTGTACAGTTTCATTAGTTTTGATAGATGTGTGTGTTGGTTAACCTCTATCACAATCATAAAATCTAGAACATTTCCATCACTGGAAATCGTCCCTGCATGCACCTTTGCAATCAGTCCCCTGCTTTTCTTTCTCAGCCTCTCATAACCACCAATTTTATTTCTGTGCCTATAGTTTTACCTTTCCTAGAAAATCGTATTAGTGTAAGATAGAACATAGCTAGAAATTCTGCCTTCTTACACTTAGTATAACATTTTTATGATTTATTCACATTGTTACTTTGTCTGCAGTTAGTTCCCTTTAGTTGTTGGGTCAATGTACCACAACTTGTTTTTCTGTTTACTAATGATGAATACTTGTATTATTTACAGTTTCTTTTCTTTCTTTCTTTCTTTCTTTCTTTCTTTCTTTCTTTCTTTCATTCTTTCTTTCTTTCTTTCTTTCTTTTTTTTTTTTTTTTGGTAACCAGGATTAAACTATTAAACTCAGGGGCATTTCTCTACTGAGCCACATATCATCTCACTTCTGAGCCCTTTATTGTATTATATTGTATTTATTTTAGTTGTCAATGAACCAGTATTTTTTAAAAAAATTATTTATATGTGGTGTTGAGAATTGAACCCAGTGCCTCACAGAAGCGAGGAAAGCACTCTACCACTGAGTTACAACCCCAGTTCCTTTTTTTTTTTTTTTTGTATTTTATTTATAGATGAGATCCTATTGTTTATTAGGACTTTGCTAAGTTACTGAGGCTGGTTTTGAAATTGTGATCCTCCTGCCTCAGTCTCCTGAGCTGCTGGGATTATAGTTGTGCACTGCTGTGCATGGCCTCTTTTCAGTTTTAAGTAATATGAATGAAACTATTGTAAAAATTTGTGTGAAGATCTTTTTGAGGACTTACATTTTCATTTCTCTCAGAACTGGTACTGCCATTTAATATACTATTTGTATGTTTAACTTTGTGAGAAACTCCCAAACTGTTTTCAACAGTGGCTGTACCAGTTTGTTATCCCTTCAATAGTTGTGCATTCTCACTAGCATTTAGTATTGTTAATAATGGTATTTCTTTTAATTCTACTATGTGTATACCTGTAACTTAATCCTAAGAATTTGAAAACAAAAAACTTAAAATATAACACCCAAATCAACTAGTAGTTGTGTCTGTTTTAAGTAAGTGGATTGGTTTGGGTCATGGTTCTAAATTGATTATACTCATACAAATTTTTTAAAACTTTTGTATTGAACTCAGTGATTCTACTCACTTTTGGTATTACAGGAAAAATCAGGAGGCCATTATCAAATATTTTAGTTGTGTTCATAAACATGCTGCATGATAGTATTGGTGGAAGCAACATATAGCTTCCCACCTCTGAGTTTTCCCTAAAAAATACTTAGTTGAATTTTCGCGGCAACTGTACATATGCTGAACTAATTTTAAAAAATAAAGATGGCCAAGCATGGTGGTGAACACATGTAATCCAAGCAACTCAGGAGGCTGAGGCCAGAGGACCACAAGTACAAAGCAAGACTGAAATTTAGAAAATCCCTGAGCAACTTGTGAGGCCCTATCTCTAAATATAATATGAAAAGGGGCTGAGGATGTAGCTCAGTGTTTAAGTGCCTCTGGGTTTAATCCCTAGTACCAAAAAAAAAAAAAAAAAAAAGAAAGAAAGAAAAGATACTACTTTTTAAATTCTCATGTGATGTTTAAGAGTTACACCATGGTACTAGTTCTACATATATTTCTTTAAGGAAGACATTCCACCATCCTTTTTATTGGTTCTTTTTAGTTATACGTGACACTAGATTCCATTTTGATAAGATTATATATGCATGGAATATATCTTGACTCTTAAAATTTTGATATTACTCTGAAGTACTCTGGTATCTTAGTACAATAGAGTGTTGCTATGTTGAAGGCTTTTTATTTAATATGACCATTTAGTAATAATTTCAGGCCTGAATAATATGTTTCCTTCTCTTCTGATTAGATTTGCACTGTTTTAAAAGGGATATTATTTTACATCAGAATTTAAGGCAGAGTGCTATCCAAAGATATTTTGAACAGTTTCTAAAACTTAAATTAATTATTTTATCCTGGATACTTAAAAAAATTAGAAGTACAAGGATGTTAGTTTCAAAACCATATATGAAATATAAAGGATCAGGGATATAGCTCAGTTGGTAGAGTGCTTCCCTTGTAAGCACAAGGCCCTGGGTTCAATCCCCAGCACCACAAAAAAAAAAAAAAAGAAATATAAAATATCTTATTAAAATTGACCAATGTATGAATACTTTTATTGAGGTAGGAAGTGGTGCCAAGTATAAAAGTATATTAAATCACATCAGTAATTGAATTAGAACTTGTAAAATCTTAGTATTTCTGATGAAAACTGGTTTGCTCTTAAATAACGATACCACATAGTTTCTGTACAAATGTTTCATGACTTATATTGTGAAATTCACTTGTAAGATTTCTAAAACCTCAACTTATTAAATTTAGATAATTTTATGTTATGTAGCTCTTCTATCATTCTATCATAACTTCTATCATTTGATTTGAACCTCACCAAAATCAATAATAGCAACATCTAATTTTCTCCTAGTCTCTAGTTAACTGCTAGGTCAGCAAACTTCTGTGGAGAAGAGGATGAAAGGACAGATAGGTCCAATATAGGAAATAGGCTGCTTTTTGTATCCAGGTGAGAAGGTTCTTTGCTTCCAGACCTCAGTAATTAGAAGGATAACAGTCCTCCAACGATTCAGCCAATAAATGTGTATAATGGTAGAACAAACAGTTAGAGGTGATGATTAATTATCCTGGACTCTTTGGAATGGCCAGTGTGCATGGTAGTATATACTGGCCTTCAGCTGCTAGGCATGCAGTCTTGTAAAGGGCTTTCTGCTCTGGCACTGGTCATATGTCATTGCAATTGTGTCCTTTGATTACTGGGAAGACTTGCAGAGTGGTTAATAGCCAGGATCAGTGTTTCTGCCCAACACATGATATTTGGTCACAGAGCAACCATATGCTGATTCTGCTTTGGAATTATACTTAGGAGGAATGAAGGATGAGACCTGACAATTTATAGCTGAGGAGCTTCCAGTCCATAAAAACAAGTCAATTTTGTACAAAATTGTTTTCCACTGAAATAATTAGAGCAGCATTAAACACAATTAGAACAAAAACTACAGGTGCATGCTGCTAAATTCAAGCCAGTTGACAGATGATTAAGGCCTGATATTTACCTGCCTGTGATGACCAGGAGTTATTATTTTGCTGAGAAAATGGAAATGCTTGGAAGTGAATAGTGGCTACTTAAAAATTAAGTTACTTGAGGTAAAATGCATATTTAAAATACATCAGAATTTTTTTTTCAGGATAAACTCCATTTATTTTCATAAATGAATGGAATTTATTTCAAAATTTCAGAATTTTTGAATATTCAGTGTGACAGCTTTATAAGTATAACAAAATTGAATCTCTCTGTGTGAATGATGCCTGTTATTGATACAAGATGCATCCATTTAAAGCAGGCACTATTTCAAGCAAAATTGGTTCCATGAGGGTCACTTTACTATGATTTGGTCTTATTTAATGACATATTTTGGGCCTCAACTTACTTTTAATGGCACTTACAAATCCTGCTAGAATAAAATACTTGTAGCTATTAGGTATCAAAAGTTCAACTACATAATAAAAATATTTGGATTAAAGAGTTTAAAATTTCTATAACCTTTATCTTGAAATCCTTAGATATGTAAATTAAGCTTACTTATAGACTTTTATACCAGCATATATCGATATAATGGAAAAAATATTTTTTTATCGTTCCAAATTAAAGTTTCATAAATTAAAATCTGTATATTTTAATAGAGTTGAGCATATGTGCTGTGAAGTTGGTTTTGATAAAAATATTTAACTCGTAATAATAATAGCTCATATTGAATTTGTAGCACTGACTGTCTTTTTGTGGCATTTAATTCACAGAGTACTACTTTTCTAAACCAACCCTTGATGTGCTTCCTAGTGCTGAGTCATTTTACATTCTGTTCATAATTACTCTATAGAGACTATGTAGAAAAAGTTGTCAACATCTGTTGAGTATACCATATAATTGTAAAATATTTTCCAAAATTTATGTGTGTGTGTGTGTGTGTGTGTGTGTGTGTGTGTGTGTGTGATTAAGCATATACTTTGAGGGAAGTGAAAGTTTAGGATTTCAAAGAAGCTGTAAGAAATTTATGAATGAGGCATCACTTTTCTTAACACATGATTATAATTAGATTTTATCTTATGTTCATAGTTATAAAAAGTCAATTTTCTTGTGCAATTCTTCTTCTAAATCATTAAAAAAGTAAGACTAATATATTGTTTCGTATTTATAATACCTGTTTATTTGTAGTTAGAAATTGGGCCCATTTAAATTCTGCCAATTTGGGGTTGATCACTTAATTGATGACATTTTTACATGTCTTAATTTGTAATGTAAGAAAATATACTAATTACCTAGATTTATATAATTACTTAAAAAAAAAGAATTCTAGGTGATTTATGATTTCTCTACAACATTTTTTTCTGTTTTCTCTTACCATTGGGAATAGGAGGGATATAATGTTCTTTGCTTATTCAGGATATCGTCAGTGACATACCTGTTAGGAAAAACAAGGACTTCTAAATATTTACTGACTCTGCTGGTACTATATCATTGAAACAATAAAAGCCAATCACAGTCAGTTTTCATGATATCTAATAAAACATTTTAAATAGTATTTTACAAATATTCCACCTGTTTTATTTATTGTTCCTAGAGGCTATGGTGATTCTGTTCTTATATACCCATATATTTCTTCATATCCTCTCTTGACCAATAGTATAAATTTGTGAGTTGGCAGGGGCTTGAAAAGAAGAGCATTATTCATTTTTGGTTGTGAATTTAAGCAAAATTCTGAGATCAAGCTAAGGAAAGAACTTAGCTTCTTTCTTACCTATGTGCCAACAGAAAATAACTGAACATTTTGTATACGAAAGCTAAAAATAAGCTTAATTGATTACGTCTAGGTCTTGTACGCCTATACTTACTTCATTTCTTGTTGTATGTGGATAAGTAAGTCTTCATATTAGTTATGGGGAACAGATGCAATGTGTCATGTTATTCACATATTACATAATTGCTTTCTAAAAAGGAATGATCTGTAGAAGGAGGGATGGTAAGATTTTCTTAACCTTAAAAAAACGAACTGAACAATTCTATAGGTAGAACAGATTTGAAGAATTAAGTTCAGGGAAACAGAATATTTTAGAACTTTCATTTTGTGGAGAAGGTATTAAGATAGAGACTGAGATAAATTGTGTCCCACAGAGGCCGTGATGGTGTGGTAGTAAGATCACATTAAAATTAAGAGTCTTTTCCTTCACATGTGCACATGCACTCCCTTCTGAAGGTACTAAGCTTCCCTCTACCGTGGGTCTCCTGCCATGCCTATTACTCTTCCACACTCCTTCTCACCTGTCCACACCTTGACTTGACCCAGTCTTTCTATCTTTTTCAGTTCAGCTCACTGATCACCTCTTTAGAAAGGTCTTTTCAGATCACACTTTCTAAAGTAGTTGCCCAATCTCTATCATCATTCTCTGTCTCTCTAGCCCACTTTACATTCTCTATTTTTAGAAATTATCTTATATTTAAAATTTGCTTCTCCTCCCTAGCATGTAATTTCTGTGAGGCTAGAAATCTTATTTGTCTTGTTCAACACTATGTCCCCAGTTCTAGGATAGTCAGATATTAATGAGCATTAGTTGAATGAATGAATTTAAATGTTCTGCAATAAATTTTAAACTTAATGAAAAAGAAAAAAAAATCCCCTGAATCCTGATCCTTTCTGTCATTATTGCCAAATAATTTTTGTAGTATGGCCAGAATAGCCCTTAGAACAGGTCCAAAGGGGCCCCTGTGTTGGGTCCTCGTTGGGCCCTTCTCCAATTGTACTGACTCCACAGATCTATGCTCAGAACCAAGGGGAGTGCCAAGTTGATATGAACAGTACCACTTCACCTCACTTTCTAGACAATGGTCTGATTTCCTGAGACAAACCTAAGTTTGCTCGCAGGACCTGTTGGGCTCCTTTCATGGTTCTGTACCCTAGAAAGTGAACGAGACCACTGGTGTACACACCTCTTGGCATAGGAGGCAACTTGGGTTGTGTTCAGGGCAGTGTGGACTGATAATGTACAAAAGATTCCTCAGGGTTTGGAATGGAGCCAGGGGTGGACAGAAAAGAGATGTGCAACTCTTAGGAGTATAAGATTCTACACTTGAGGTAAATCTTACCCATTATTATTATGATAGTATGTATTTGTCAAATTTGGAGGATAGACAATATTTTATTTTAAAATTTTGATATTTAGATATATGCTGTATGTCCTTCATTTGTATTTTTGTTTCAGGCCCACAGATGCAAAGGAACATTTGGGTATTGTAATTTAAACTTAGCCTCCTCAGAATTGGTATTTTGAAAGGAGTTTAGAAAGTTTTTATTGAAGGTGAAATATACTGCCACACCTCATAAGCAAAAAAATGACAATTCAGTTTTGCCTCAATGTTGTGTTAGAAATATTTTCAGACATAACACATAGAAATACAAGAATTTTATGGTAAATAGATTTTGTCATGAACACTTTTCTGTCCTTGTTTTACATTCTTGTCCATATCAGTTGTCCATCCTTGGTTTATCAATTTTAACTTATATTTTGATGCACTTAAAAATAAATCATTGATAACAATTTACTGTCCCCCACAAATGTGTGTAGATTTGCTTTTAATAGGAGAGGAAAAATCTCCCTGAAGAGGCTTTATATCTTTACAATAATTTTCCCTATAATTTGATAAGCTGTATTATGTTTACTCTTCAACAGTGGGTTTGAATTCCCACCAATTCAATCTTTTTCACATCTTTTGCCTATACTGATAATTACTTTTTTGACTTATGTAGCACATGATGATTTATATCCAATTTTGTTCTGGCAAAAAAGGCTTTGAAAACACAAAGATGAATATGAATGATTCTTTTCCTTTAGAAAGAAAGCCAGGTTGACAGCCCACAGACAGTACCATGGAGAGTGGAGACAGAGGATGATAAGCACAGGCATTCTGGGAAGTATTTATTCACTAATTCTTACTGTGGAATAAACTCTGATTTGTTCCATTTGCTAATTTCCATTGGCAAATACTCCAACCATGGAGGAAATGGTTTTCTTGAACCAACTGAATGGGGGCCTACAAATTAATTGACAATAGACAGATGAACAGGAGAAGTGATAAGGTTTGCTCACATGTGGGATCTTTCAGTAATAAGTGACTCCCTGAACAGTTTTGGGGAGAGGTTTATTTACTGACTGAAAAGGAAGATGTTTAGGGTTTCAAAGGATGGAAGGTTCTGATGGGCCTTGTTTGTGCAATTGGTTTTGAAATGTCTAAGTGCCTGCCTGATGGGAGCCCTAGGTTGGGGGTGGGGTTGTACTTCTCGCAGATGATTCTTATGAAGCTCTGCTTATTCTGGAAACTTAAGTTCAGATAAGATTTGTTTTATGCCTCTGTGGATGGGTTTTTGGTTTCTTCAGCAACCTGCATGGTGTCACTCTGGAGTTTAGAAAAAATGTTAACAATTGGTTTGTTGTCCAGCTCTAGGTGACTGCAACATTCCACTGGATTTGGTATGATAGAGGAGAGTACATAAAAGGGAAGGCACCATGGAAGAGATGACATTTAAGCCCTTTGTTTTTAAGTTAGTGCATTATATTGATACATACTACTGGGATTCATTTTGACATAATTATGTAAGCATGGAATATAATTTTATCTTCTTCAGTCTCCAGTACTTCCCCTTTTACTCCATTCCCTGTCCCACTTTCTCTACTGGTTTTTCTTCTATTTATAGTTACTCAAATTAGTGCTTTATGGATATACATAATGGTGCAATTCACTGTGGAATTTTCATATATGTACATAGCATAGTTTGGTCAATTTCATTCCATAGGTCCCATTTTCCCTGTTCCTTCTCCCTCCCCTTCAGTCCTTCCTCTGCTCTACTAATCTCCCTTCTATTTTCATGGGATTCCCCCCACCTTTTCTTGCTTCCATATATGAGAGAAAATAGTTGACCCTTAACTTTCTGAGTGTGACTTATTTTGCTTCATATGATATTCTCCAGTTCTATCCATTTGCCAGCAAATACCATAATTTCATTTTTCTTTATGTCTGAGTAAAACTCCATTAACTTTATGTACCTCATTTTCTTTATCTAATCATCTCTTGATGGACACTTTAGGTGGTTCCAATAACTTGACTATTGTGAATTTGGCTGCTATAAAGATTGATATGGCTTAATCACTAGATGATTTTAATTCTTTTGGATAAATACTGAGGAGTGGAATAGTTGGGTCATATGATGTTTCCATTCCTAGATTTTGAGGAATATCCATACTGCTTTCCTGAGTGGTTGTCCAAATTTACGGTTCCATCAACAGTATATGAGTTTGAAGGGTGAGTCTGAGATAAACAATAAAGGAAAGGAGAATGGCTTATTTATTTTTGGCTATGGCAGGTTTATTCAGATTCTTGTGATATATATATATATATATGTGTATATATATATATATATATATATATATATATTTCTAAGGAATTCAGAGATAGAGAAATGCTGGGGCAATATATAGGGAAGTCTCATCCCTCACTCAAAGCATCAACCTAGTAACAGTGTAGATTGAGGGAAGATTAGAAGAAAGGTGAGAAAAAGGAGAAGTTGAAAAATAAGATATTTTTAGAAACATGAGTAGACAAAAGCTGAGTGACTTTAGAAAGGAAAGTGTTAATGTTAATTCCTTAGATTTCTGTCTTAAGCAAATGACTGGGGAATGGCTTATTACATGAGGGTAACATGAGAAAGATAAATTATTTGGGGAGATTTTAAAATATTAAATTGGAACTGCATTGGGGATATCCAGGTAGCAATGTTGGCAGTTAGTTATGAGTTTAGAGCTCAGGAAAGTAAACTGACTTAAACATACATATTTCAGGAAAAGCAGAAAGAATTAATTCAGTACATTCTCGTGTTCTTTTTGTGCACCTATCTTGGTCTGTTTGGTCTGCTACAACAAAAGATCTTAGACTGGGTAATTCATAAACAAAAGAAATTTATAGCTTACAGATCTAGAAACTGGGAAGTCCAAGGTCAGTGACATACTTTCTCTTATCATACCTCAGCTACTTACAGTATTGGCCCAGTAATCCATTAAAATTATTAACTCATCAAATGTATTAACCCACTAATTAGGTTGCAACTCTAATAATGTAATCATTTTATTTCTGAACATTCCTTCTTTGTCTAACATGAGCTTTATAGGTGACATTGATATCCAAACCAAAATAGTAGGTAGTTAGTGAGCCTGGAAAATTTTCTTCTTTTCTTGTGCTAATGAGAAGTAGGCAAAAGTTCTAGTTATCTTGTAAATTAAGCTTTGGTAAATAAAATTAAGATTATGATAGAAAATTTTATTACAGTGACCTCTTAGTTTTCAATTGTGTAAACATATCCTTAATATAAACATATCCTTAATGTAAACATACCATTAATACATTATAGTCTCAGATCCAGCTGACAGCACAATAGCCATTTGCACTGTCTTAGCTGAGATTTATATGGTTTTTTGGACAGGAGCACATTTTTGAAAAAAATTGAACTATGAATAGATATTATTTCTTATGTGATAAATTACTATATAAGCATTTAGAAGTTAGGAAAGCTGAATATATTTATTTTGGTTTTATAGAGAAATTATGACTGAGAGTTTGTATTTGTATTTAATTAGCAAATTACAGCCTGATATCTGTTTTTGTACAGCCTATAGAGTGGTTTGTATGATTTTTTTAATAACTGAAAAAAAAATCAAATGAATAATCTTTTATGCCAAATGAATATAATGTGAAATTCAAAATTCCATGCCCATAAGTAGTGTTTTGGGGATATAACCACATATATTCATTTATATATTGTATATGATTGTTTTCAAGCTACAGAGGTGGAATTTAATAGTTGTGACGAGTAAAGTAAAAAAGAAAATGCATTCTATCTCTGATCTAAAGGGCCTCTATGCAAAAATAGAAATTATTTATGTCAATCAAAATGAAATGAATGATTTGAAGGAAGTATGACAACTAATAAAACAACTCTACCAAAACAAAAATAGCAGCATCTAAGGTTTGTTAAGCACTTGCTATGTATTAAATTCTCTTCAAGATTCTTTAACACATATTGACTCCTTCAACTGATAGGATTCTATGGGAATCTGCTTCATCCCATTATGCAGCAATTAGCACAGAGTGGTTAAGGAACTTGTCAAAAGTTAGTCAGCTCTGAAAATAGTCTAGTTGAATGGTCTTTCAAGTTTATCTCACTGATTTTCTTATGAGTTCATAACATAATTACTTTTTATTGAATGTTTTACATTTCTTAAACAAGAGATAGGGTACAATTTGAGTATCCCTCATTTAAAAATTCAAAATCCAAAGTATTGTGAAATTTTTTCAACACAAATGGAAAATTTCACAACATGAAACTTCATTTCATGCTCCAGAGTTTTAAAACTATTGTATAAAATTATCTTCAAACTTTGTGTGTAAGGTGTATGTGAAACATAAATTAATTTTGTGTTTTTACTTGGGTCTCAAGATATCTCATTATGAATATACAGATTTTAAAAAGACAGAATTCAAATCACGTATGGTCCCAAGCATTTTGGATAATGGATAGTCAACATGTATTTTCCTTTCCTAATTGCTTATTCCCACATATGGCACTTCTAGGTTGTATAGGACTTTTAAAGCAGATATTAGGTCTATTTCTTTTTCACTACTGGGAATTGAATCCATTTTCTATTGTGACCAATCCAATAGTTTTTTCCCTCTAATTTTTTAATGTATCATGTCACTTCATTGATCAAAATTTTGCAATAGTTTCCTATTGCTTTAAAATCAAGTTCCAGTTTATTATAAGGCTGATGTACCCTTGCAGGATCAGCCTATGTCTGCCAATCTAGGGACATCTGAGATCAGGCTTCCTTTCACTGTGCTCTCACTATACTGGTCTTGATCAAGTTCCTTGAACAAACCAAGCTTTTTCTGTTTTGACTCAGGCTATTCTTTGTGCCAAAACAGACCCTTAACTCTTGCCCTTTGTTCCTTCACATGGTGTAGGTCTCAGCCTTAATGTCTGTCATCTCTTCAGAGGTCTCCTTGGGCCTCCTTCCTAAAATAAACCTCCTTCTCTGACCCACCTTATTTCTCATCCCTGTTTCCTGTAAAGCACTTACCACAGATTTTAATATTTGTGTTTACTTGTTACTTGTTTTCACATTTCTCACCATATTGTAAGTTCTACTAAAAAAGGAACCTTGAACCTTGTTCACCAATGTAATCCTCATGCAAAAGCACAGTGCCCAATATGTGATAGGCCTTCAGTAAATACCTATGAAATGAATGTGTGAGCAAGATCTGCTTTTAGTACCAATGTGTAGTCTGAGCACTCATGACAAAGAAACACTGTAGTTGCCTCCTAAAATAAATGGCCTTTCAAATTTCTTTTATGCTCCTTATTCCCTCCTGCCAGATTGATTTTATGAAATAGTACATTGATAGAATAATTTGCTTATAAGAGATCCTACAGTAGGTGCAGGATGCCTACTGAATCAATTCCAAATACCTTTGCTTGTTTTTTAAAGCTCTCTTCATCAAAATCTTTCACTTCTATGTCACATAAGTCTTTGCTTTTATTGGCTGACCTTTGTCCCAAGTCATCAGTATTTATTCTAAATGCTTTCTGCCTTCTGTGGTAAATCCAACGCCTCACCCATGATGTCCCATTGCAACCATTCCTGACTTATCCTTAGGACTTAGATCTTGATCTTGGACTTCAGTAGATTTGACAATATGTCTTACTTGTACAATGATATGGAATATCCATTGTAAAAATTTTGCAAGAAGCTAATTCTAATTTAAGTAGAATGTATTTTATAGAATGACAGAAATGGAAGAGATTTGTCATTTAATTGTCAGTTTGGGGATTGGATAAATACGAAAATGTATACCATTTCTGTCTTAGGTATTGAGATAATGTCACTGAACACAGTTGCATCTAATCTTTATTAAATTTTATTGAGTATGTAGGTTTCAGATTTTTCTGATTTATGGCAGAGAATTACTTATGAAATTGTGAAATACATTCAATTAATTCAGAATTTGTGGTAATATTTACAGGGCAGGAGGGTTGTAATCTTTCTGTAAGAAAAACTAGTTTTTTTTCACTGTGTGAAAAACTAATAAAGGAAATATTAAAATCATTCTCTTAGCTTATGATAGCAATTATAAGAAATACCTAAGTTTTTAAAAGTAGGAAGCACCCATTAGAATTTTATTTGTGATTGTTCATAATATACTTGAATTCATGTTTCTATTCAACATTCAATAAAGAACATATATTATTGTGTTTTATGAAAACAAAATTTTAAAAATTCAAGTTCCACCACTGATTTAAATTTGTTGACTTCTAGTTAATCTTGATTGGCAGGATAACTTCTTAAGTCCTTTGAAATTCTATAATTCTGTTTATAATGACTTTGCTATTAAGGCAGACATCAGAATCTGAAAATACAATTGTTTCAGTCAGCTACTTTTGATGTTACCATTGCAAGAACACTGCTATTCATTTATTCTTTTTATCCTATCAAATATTTGAAGGAAAGGAAATGAATTTTTGCTTCAAATTTATACAATGGATTATATACGTATATAACATATCTACATGTTATAGGTGTATAATTTATTATACATATGATACTGGCCTTTTATTACCTTTGCTTAACCATAAAATGTATTCCCTTAAAACAGGTAAGACATATATTCTTTTGATATTTCTTGTTACCTGCTTTCCCATATAAGCAGCTTTCCTGAGATTATCCCCTTCTGAGTAGCACAGCATTGACTGGGAAAGCAAGACCTGTCTTATTGCTGAGCTCATGACTGAGAAATATTGTTGATATCCTTTTTAGGAATTTAAAATTATGTGTGCAACACTGATTTTTAGGTGAATCATAGAACATGGAACTAGAAGTGATTAAAAATCTGTCAACGTTTGCTGACTGCTGTCGGTCAATCGGGAGGTGAACCTCAGGTGGTGGATGATGGATAGATGAAAGGCAGGTGATGGACAGGCAAGATGCAGGCAAATGGCGAATGATAGGCAGCTGACATTGGGCAATCTGCACTCAAAAAGGCATCGATATGCTGGCTGACTGCCATATAGGAGATTGGAACCCAGGGGTCCTTTACCACTGAGCAACATCCTTATCCCTTTTTTAGTTTTAATTTGAGGTAGAGCCATGCTTTGATTCTCCTGTGACAGCTTCCTGGGAGTACAGTACTGAGGACTGGAACCAAGGACGCTCTACCACTGGAGTACATTCTTAGTCCTTTTTATTTTTTATTTTGGGTTTCACTAAGTTACTGAGACTGGCCTTGAATTTGGAATCATCTTTCTTTAGCCTCCTGAGTTGTTGGGATTACAGACATGCACCATCATACTGCCTAAAAAATTATCCTTATTTGAATTTTTCTTGTTTTGATAAACTGAGCATCTTTTCAAAAAAAAAATCTGTCAAATATTATTCTACGTGTTTTACATAAATTGTTTCACTTAATCTTGAAAACAATTTTAAGAGGTTGGTGCTGCTGTTATTCATTTCTGCAGTCTGGGGAACTGAGACTCATTAGAGGTTAATATTTGATTTTCCAAGAGAGGCTAGACTAACTTCAGTCATGTTCTTTCAAGCAATATGGATTCCACTTCTCTGAGAATTTTTTTCTCTAACTCTTAAAACTAAGAAATTTCTTCTTTCCCAGTAATGGTTTTGTTCTAACACATTGCTTTTGGAATCATCATTACAATTCTAGCAGCATAGCAGTGTTCCAACTTAGGCCTCAGTGGTTAGAAATTAATTCAGCATCATCAAATATTTCTGTGCTTTGGTGGTAGTAGAACTGTGATAAAAGGTAATGAATAAATGGCTTTGTATAGCTCATAAAGTTATATGTTCTAAGGATTTATTAGTCTAAATACAGACAGATTCATTTATTTATGTTGTTATAAAACAATGTGAATTCATCTTACCAAGAGCATAGACTGTTTTCCTCTGTTTCCCTGAAAATACCATTCATTCCTCGTTGACATATTTATTTTTTGACACTTCATTATTTATGTTTAATTCACTGAAAGGAAGATCAGATTGATGCATATCCAAAACCACTATTGCAATGCTTATTTTAAAGGCCAGTAAAAGAATTGTCATAGTAACATTATCTTTAGATATAGCCAACACAAGACTTTCCCTGAGGTGCAAACATCAAATAACTTGAACAGCTTTACACATCAGCCCCATTAAACAGTTTATTACAACACTACATCTATTGTAATCAAAGTGATATTATTTACAGACATTACCATAAGAACATTTTTAACAAGAACAAACTACTATAAAAACAAGTATATATTTGACTTTTTTTCCAATTGCTTGCACATTATAATGGTCAAATGTATGTAACCAGCAATAAAGTTGCAAAAGCTATTAACATTTTAAATCACACAGATCTCCTTCAAATAAAACAGCTAAGCAACATAAAAAATAAAAGTAGAGCTACTCGTTACCATTTATGCAGATTTGCTTTATTCAGATCTATTCCTGTTTGGTTTATCCATGAATCCTTACAGGTTCAATTCAATCACAAGAAGCAAATTGCTGGACAAGCGTCATTTTTCCCCATGAAGACGGTTTTGTCTCAGAAGGTGTTCCTCTTCCTTCAGCTTCCAACGATGACGATACTCTCACTCTCGGTCACGTTCTCAGTCACGGTCTCGGTCATGATCCCGGTGTCTCTCTTGTTCCCTACTTCTCTCTATGTAATAATCGTCATGGCGATCTCTACTTGGGGACACCAACTCTTTTCTTGTGATCTACTATGGTCTCTCTCTCTTGATTGTTCACGTCTTGATCCAGAAGCATGTGACTTGGATTCAATTCCATGAAGGCAATCTTGCAAAGAGCTAATAAGAACTTTTCAATGATCATTAGCAAACTTTGGATTGTTTACTTAAAGAAATTGCCATTACCAGTGTCTCAATAGCACTCCCAGAATCACCAGCACTGGCATCAGACACAGCTCTTGAAATAGCACTGCTTGAGATTGCCCTATTTCTATTCATGATTTCTTCAAACTCGGCTTCACTCAATGGGGTTCTTTCAGTATCCATTTCCCTTCCAGGAGGGCAATAGTCACCCCTATCATATGGTGGAGGTCACCCATATGGGTCTGTTGGTGGTGGATCTCCACTATCTGATGTAGGCATGCCGCTGTTAGTTGGAGGAGGAAATAAAGCCAGATTCACACGTGGAGCTGGCAGTAGGGCACCTGGAGGTGGTCCCAGAAGATGTGGAGGAGCAGCAAGCGTAAGGGGTGGCCCAAGTGGACCAGGTGGGTGAGGTGGAAAAGGGCCTGGAGGTGGAGGTGGTCCCTGTTGTGGAGGTGGTGACCCAGGAAAGGGGTCATAACCTGGAACTGCAGGTAGAGACCCAGGAGGAAGTGGACCCAATGGACACTGACCAGGAAAAATAACTGGTGGTGGAGGGCAATCTCCTCGATTAGGAGGCTCAGCTAGAGGAGGAGGCAGAACCTGACCAGGAGGTGGAGGACCTGGTAGGTCAGGTGGGCCTGGAGGACCTAAGGACCCATGGGGTGGAGTCTGTCCAGCTGGAAAAGGTGGGGGTGGCTCTCCTTGTCCTGCTGGCCCAGGAAATGTGTCCCCACCGGGAACAGCCCCTGGAAAAGGGCCCCGTCCTCTACCACCTTGTGGAAATTCTGCTTGTGAACTGCCTCCTGGAGGACCAGCTTTACCTTCCCCAGACATCTGTCCTGATTGTGTAGTTTTCCTGGACTACATTTCAAATTGACTCAGGAACTGTTTATTGCAGGGAGTTGCAACAGGATTCTGATCATGAAGTTCTCTCTTAGGCAACAGATCCATTAACTTTTTTGATGATGCCTCAGATCCAACACCAAGAAGGGAAAATCTCTTTGATTCGTCATTCACCCAATTTTCAAAAAATTTTATCTCCAAAATATCATTTACTCCCAATGAACTGCTTCAGTTAAGTCTTCATCTGTTGTCCACCATGTTAGATTTCCAATACATAATGCAATTCTTTTTCCAGTATAGGTACAGTCAACATTTGGTGCTGCTCCTTTACCCACATCATCACCAACAGTTGGGGGTAGAGTATCCGTGTAATCCCATTCTTCTAGGGCATCTCCATTATTTGCAGATGGAGAGATGACATCATCATATAAATCTACCAATCATGCCCACCATACTCCGCTTCCTGATTGAACTCTTCGCCCACATCCGCATAAATGTCTAAGTGGTTCATACTGTCCTCCATCTTTCCCTCGGCCTCAGCCACCACTGCTGCTGCTGCCGCCTCCTGCAGTTCTGCCCACCTCAGCAGCAGCAGCAGATCTAGCCTCATTGACATATTTCTTATCACTCCTCCCTACAAGTATCATGCTATTTGTCATGATGGGGATTTCTTTAATATCCTGTCACCCTCAGAATTTAGTATTCTTATGTTTGTGGGTATGCAGAAAGGAGCAGCTAATTTCTGCAGTCTTTTTGGATACTTATTTATATTGACACAGTGATGACCTTATTTTGAAATACAGTACTACCCTGTTGGATCAGCAGGAAAATACACTGGTAGTATGGATTAAAGTTCTTTCATCACTGCTTAAAGACACAGCAGGAGTAATGAGTAATGAAAGTGTAAAACCAAATCATTGGGAATCTTGTACATCTGAGAAAATAGTATCAAATATTCAAAGAGCTGCTAATGTGTGCTATTTAATGTTTAGAAAATTTCATTTCCTTTTTCCTGACAAAGTTTCATTGGAGAGAAAAAATATCTCTAGTTCATAATTCAGACTATTTTGTGTTATATTTGAATATCTAGAAAGTTTGAATCAATGATTTCATTGCATTTCCTGGTCTCTCTAGAAGAATATTTGAATTTTGTACTCCAGGGTTGAAGAAACTAGAAGGCTATTATCTTTGGACATGATAAATTTTATATTAAATTTTTGAATTATTTGTTCTTTATGTTAAATTTAGAATACTTTCAAGCATTTGGTATTTTCCCCTCCAAATACTAAACTGGTTAGTGATTTCAACTCTTTTGACCTTTTGGAAATCCCATCTACCATTTTGTTTCCCTCAGAAAGCTCTCCAGACTCGTTATTTGTACATCTGAATCACCAGTTTGTGAGGCAGTATGTTGGGAACTACAAGTAATTTGGCATAACGAGAGCACAGAATGTGGAGGTACAAGAAGTGAGAGAAAATGGAATAAAAGGGGGTAGATTTTAAAGGGTCTTATGTGGCTTGCTAAAAAATTTGTCTTTATGCAAGTAGACGGTGGGGAGCCAATTGCAAAAAAAAAAAAAAAAAAAAAAAAAAAAAAAAGTATGTGATTTGTAGCTAGGTAAATGTACCTTAGCAGAAGTTTGGAGAAGAGAATGGAGATACCAGAAGAAAATCTATTGTAATGATCCAAGAGAAATAAGAAATAATGATAGCTTAAACTAAGAAGTTATTGGCAGGGAATAAGAGGAGTGCATAAACTAAAGAAATATTTAAAAGATAGAGTATATGGGATTGAGTGCTTGATTAGATATGGAAGTTAAAAGAAAAGCAGTTGAGATGAATCTGAAGTTTTGAGATGACTACCTAGTTGTGGTGCCAGGCATAGAGTTAGTGATTATAAGAAGTGAAGGAGGTGGTTGGAACTAGATCAGTCAATGTGAAAAGAAAGGGAGTAATGAGTTTAGTTTCACATATGTTGAAGTTAGAATGCAAACATTTAGTCATTTTGTGGACCTGTAGTTTAGGAGAAAGATGTTGACTGGAGTCTTCAGCATGTAGTGAGCAGTGGAAGGCATGAATGTGGGTATTCACACTGGGAATGTGTGTACAGTTTTAAGAAGTGAAAACACAAAGATGGAGTGCGGGGAGGATATCCACAGTAATGACTGGGATGAGGAGGGTAAGAGTCTACAAAAGTAGACTGCAAACAAGCTTTAGAAGAGGACCAGAAGAGATGAGTTTGATTAGAACTAAGGGAGAAGAGAATTTTAGGGGAGGGATGAGTGGTCAGTAACATCAGTTGCTTTGGAAAGGCTGAAAAGATCTAAATATTAAAATTGTCCGTTGAATATGAAATTAGGAGGTTTTAGTGATTTTATGAGATATTTGTGGAGCATTATGGGCAGAAATCAAATTGAGCAAATTGGAGAATTTTAAGCGCAAAGCAGAGAAACAAACTTATTTTTTCAATATCTCAGCAGTAACAAGCCTTGGTACACATATACTTGGAATATTGCTCAATAATAAACAGAAAGGGATTGTTGATATATGTGGCGAACTGGGTACATCTCCAGGCAGTAATGTCAAGTGAAAGAGTCAGTCCCCTCCAGTTATACTCTGTATGTTTCCATGTACATGACACTCTTGAGGAAATTATAGAAATGGAGGATAGAGAGTGTTGTCAGAATGTAAGCAAGGGAAATGGGGTGGGAGGGAGGTGGGTATAAGGAGGTACATAGAGAAAAGACAACAAGAGGGATCCTTGTGGTATGGAACTGTTCAGTATCTTGACTGTGTGTATGTTAACTAACTGCTAATAAAATTGTATAGAACTTAATACACACAGACAAATACAAGTAAATCTGGGAAATCTGAATGAGTTAGTTGGATTTTTATCAATATCAGTATCCTGGTTCTGATATTTAAACCATAGTTTTATAAAATGTCACCACTGCAGGAAATTGAACAAGGGGACGTTGTTCTTACAATTGCATGTGAATCTTTAATTATCACAATAAAAATTTCATAGTACAGCATAAATCTGACCTAGACTGAAGTCATAATAAATGTTATTCATTGAGTAAATTACTGTCATGCCTTGTTCATGTAGGATAGAGACTATGTAAAAATATATTTTATTCTGAAATAAAGTTCTCAATAATTGAAGTTATTAAGTTTATATTCCAATTGCAGAATCACTTTATTAAATTGGTGTTTGTTGATTCTCCTTTGGAAATGTATTAGCTAAGAACTGCAAAACAATTGTAACTGAAAAAGCCTGTAGCATGCAGAGAAATACCTAAGGAGCTACTAACTTATTAAAATTATCTTAATCCTAAAACGGGCAATAAATCTCAGTTCAGATAGCCCAAGTGAGGGCAGGAAGAAGGGTCTACAACTTTATATCCTCAGTGGGGAGATAGAAAGGGCATCTCATTCCATTCTCCTGGTGTCCTCAGCCAGTCTGTAAGTAACAGCCAGAGAGTGTGCCCAAGGTGATGTTTGTGACTGTTAGCAAGGACCTACAGAATTGCATACCTGAATTGGCTCATTTGTCTTGAAGAGTTTAAAGTGTATCTATGCTCCTGCCCATTCAGAATGTTTTCTGCAGAATGTTATCTTCAACCCACATGGGATGTGTTTTATAGATGACCAGCCAAATTATGAAGACCATCAGTGGATTTATCTAGTAACACTGTAAGAATGGGGAGACAAGGTGAAGCAATTTCACTGAACCCAATGTTATCATAGTGTAAAATTTTCCAGTAGCAGTAGGAGTTTATTAATTAAATGTTCTGAATTCTATTCACGAATGAATATGTAGTATCATGATAAAGTGATTTTATATCTGCCAGCAATTAAAATTACATTTCATAAAAATGCTCTGGTTCACACAAAACAAACACCTACATGGATTGAATTTCACTTGAAATTTTCCCTTGCAGGCTGTTTTAAAGTTTTCCAAGTGCTTTGTAAGGTGCTGCATACAAAAACTTCAGTAGGCTTTGGTTTTTCTGACACTTACTTAGTGTTTATTCACTTGAGTTTTATTTCCTTCTGAGGGCATAATTTGACTTTAGGACCCACCATGGTTATTATAATTTAACACAAAAAGTAAAACTAACTTTTGGTATAAAGGACGATCCCTCTAATATACATTTTAATCTAATAACTTTTGTTTATTCCACATGCATTTTTGAATAATGATCTCTGAGGGAATGGGAAGTGAGTAAAATTGAAGTGTTGCTGCCATCAAGTAGCTTATGCCCAAATCTGCATCTCCCCAGACCCAATATGACTTTTTCCTGGTAGATTTTCTGGGTCAGCTTTTAGCCACACACTGAAAGAATGACCTACATTAAAATGCTTCACTTTTTCTTTGATAATTTTGTTTATTTTCTAGAAAATACTGATTTTTTTATTTATACTCAGTTCTTATCATTTTTTCTGTGGTACTTTTGACTGTATATTTATTGGAAAACAGCTTGAAAATTCCTATTTTATTGGTGAACAAAGTAAATGTTAAGAAGTAAACATAAACAAAAGATGGTTATATGAATACGTGTGTTTATTCCACTGCAGTAAATATGTGTTCTATAAAGTATTTGCACTCTTTTCTACTCATTTCACAGGCAGGCAAACATATTTCTCTATGTTCTATATAAGATGTATGTATACACAACTGACTCCAGCTTAGGTTTTCTACCTATATGCTGATATTACAGATACACTATAAATTTGTGAATATCAGTTACATCGCTTACTTATCATTAGATGTACAGAAGTTTTTTTTTTTTATTCTTCAATTTTGCTTCTTAACTTCCCTTCTCTTCCCATTAAATATAAAACCTTATTAGAACAACAGTTAAAATGTGTTTTCTTTGTACTGTCAGGGAGAAGAAGTTTAGTTATGAGGTTCTTTGATGTGAGTAATCTGGTAGAACTTTTGGTTTGAGGAATCAGTTCCCAGACTGTTTACCATCAAAAAATTCCTAATTTTATTATCTATACCTAGGGATAAGTTGGCATAAAAACAAGTTATAACAATTATCTTAGAGAAAACAGCACTTTTATTTTGCTTTTGTTGGATGAATATTATGCCATTTATATAAACATCAGAATAAGATGACTGCTGTGTTATGATTCAAAACCAGAAGTTTTCTGGGAGGACTTATAGTTTTATTTCCTTTTAAATAGTAAATTTCACCTAAACAGTTATTATATTTGACCCTAATTTTAGTAGTTTTTTTCCCCTCAAACATGAGTGAAATGTATGTGGTAAAGATTTTTAAAACCATCCTTGCATAAATCAATATATTTTAAAATATTTACATAGTGGGATATTAAGGTTACAAAGAAATTTACAAAATGTATAGTCTATGCCTTTCATTTTATAAGTGAAGTCTAGAAACAGGGAATTATTTAGGAGCCCACAATAAAATTTCGGGGACAATAAGAGTAACCTGACTCCTTGTCCATTTCTCCTTCTTTTTCTATTAAGGATAACCATAATATTGCTACTTTTATTGCACAATTTTTCTTGACATATATTATAAGACACTGTACATGGTTACTAGGTGATTCAAATCTTGAACATACACATATACACATGCACTGTTTATGCACTTTTAATGTTTGAAGAGTATACATACCAAGGCAATGATAAGCTGTTTCTCTTTCTGAAATATTTAAATTCTGAGTTTTCCTCTTTTGCCTAACTGAAGTCTAGACATCTATAAAGAATTCAAAGAACTCAATATCTAAAAAACAAATAACCCAATCAATAAATGGGCTAAGGAACTGAACAGACACTTCAAACAGATGATATACAATTGATCAATAAAAATATGGAAAAAAAAGGAAAACTCAGTTTACACCCAAATGACTTAAAATCAACATACTAGACTGTACATATTTTGCTGCTTGCATTTTCCCCTGAGTATTCTGACATCTTTCTACATCCTAGTACATATATTCCCACATTATATGTATGTGTGTGTGTGTATATATATATATATATATATATATATTGCTGTCACAAGTAGTGTTTTGGTAAATATTCCAGCACATATAGCATTATGTAACTCTGCTTTAATTTGTAGGATAGATTAGTTTTAAGAAATTTTTTAATTCATTTTTATTGTAAAGAAATGGGATACATCTTGTTTTTGTACATGAAATAGAGGCATACCATTTGTGTAATCACACATTTACCTAGGGTAAAAGTTTTTGATTCATTCTGTTATCTTTTTCTTCCCCCCACCCCTCCCACCCCTCTTATCCCTCTATACAGTCCCTCCTTCCTCCATTCATGCCCCCCTCCCACCCCCCCATTTTGTTTCATTAACCGCTTATCAGCGAGATTATTCATCCTTTGGTTTTTTGAGATCGGCTTATCTCACTTAGCATATTCTCCAATTTCATCTATTTGCCTGCAAATGCCATGATTTTATTATTTTTTATGGCTGAGTAATATTACATTGTATATATATATACCACAGTTCTTTTTCCATTCATCAATTGAAGGGCATCTAGTTTGGTTCCACAATCTGGCTATTGTGAATTGAGCAGCTATGAACATTGTGGCAATAGATTCTTAAATGAATTCTCAGAAATCTTTCAAATTCTCATCAATAAGCTCTATGAAGTTACACTCCCCAAAGTAGTACAAGTACCATCTCTTCACACCCTCCACACTGTTTGATGTTATTCATCTTTTTGGTGTTCTCCAGTCTTATAGGTTAAAAACTAGAATCCTGTTCTAAATTGTTTTCTTTAGTTTATAGCATAGTTTATTTGTTCACTCCTTTTGTTCATTCAACAATGTTTTTGAGAATACTTACTGTATTCTGGGTGCTAATCTAGGGATATAGCTGTGGACAAAGCAGTTGTGTCTCTGAACTCATAGAAGGAATGATGTAATGTAGGCAGAGAGATCTAGGGGGAAGACAAAAAATGAAGAAACATTCATTTTTTCTTCATGTTGGCCTTTATATATCCTTTGAGTTGCTTGATTCATGTTCTTCACCTGTTTTTTGCTGAAATATTTATTTTTCTCTTAGTGATTTGCCAGGAGTGCATTACCTAGTATGACATCCAGGCAAATATTTGTCCTGTGAACACCTCCTGAAAATCTCATCCCCTGACAACTTAATGATTTTACCATGCTCTTATCCATAGAATATAGAATTCTACTGCATTTTCTTGTGTAGTAAAAGATAATTGGACCACGTATTAAATTTCCATAATTCAGCATCCTCTGAGAAATTTGTCAGAGGTATTTCTTTTTTCTAACATGATGTGTTTTTATATTTTCAAAAGTATATTAGAACTATGATTATTGCATAAGGCTAACTATCCAGATGAAGAAGACTTGAGTGTAATTGGTTTAAGAAATAACTGCTATTATTTTAATATTGGGAAGATAGGTAAAGCCTAACTTAGGTAACTTTAATTTTTCAATGAGAATGTACATCTTGGTCTAGTCAGACATGGTTTTTACTGCCTAATTATTGGAAAAAACACACAATGGAATATCTCATAATATCTTACCATTGATTGATTTAAAATGAATTTTATTATATTCATATGGAATCTAAGTAGGATGCACATCCTTTGGATTTTTAAATCTTTTCAATATTTGTAAGAGGTTAGCATATGTTTCAAATATTCATGAGTAAACTGTAGGTTAAGAGTTAGATCATTTTGTTTTTCTGGCTTCTTCCAAGGTGGCTGCTGAATGTTTACTGTGTAAATGAGAGATCCCACTGAACTACCTTGATGTGATTCACGTGTAACTGAACCACACTGTCTACATGAAGTTCCATCAACTGTAGAAGATCATTACCAAATATTTTATTACATTTAATATTCCATGACTTTTCAAAAGATTTAATCTTGACATTTCTAACTTGAATCCAAAAGTTAAACTTCAGTGGTGAAAGTGTTCTGGTAATGATGACTCTTAAGTAAAGAAAAGGAGGTCATGGATGATTGGGACTTGTCTGCTCCAACAACTTTTGCTGAAATGGTTCACATGGTGACCACATTGCTGCCTTATCTTCTTATGTCTCATTCATAAAAATATCAGTTTCTGTGTTTCACAATTGATTTTTTTCACATCACAGTTGCTTAGTTTTAAAAATTTGCTAAATCCACGTGGCTAAAAATGGGCAATTTTTATAACTATATATTTTGTCTTATTTTTTTTTTCCTTTTTATTATATTTCTTGCTTTGCATTGGCAGTTATACAGCTTAAAACTGAATTGGTGTGCATAAACTGTGAAAGTAGAAATGATTGTGGGAAATAAATGTGAAGATGATGTCTCTTCTCTTTCATTCTGATAGTCTTTACTCTCATGCTTCTCATTCTTCTAATTCTTTCCTTATTAGTTAGTTGAATAATTTTCAGTGAAGAGCAGCCCCTAATGGGAAGCTTCTCAAGGACAAGGACTGTTACTGCACTTTGGACCCTACACAGTACCCAGCACATTCTGGGTGCTCAACAAATAATAAATGAACAAATGGATTTATGAAGCTGTTTATTTAGTACTATTTTTATTATAACAGTTTATTGAGGCTACTATGAAAGATTTATGAAATGTTTACAGAAGCATTTTAATGAATCAAAACTTAGATATCTGTGAGTAAAAATCATCACCTTCATGATCATTTCCATGTCTGGCATTTGTCTTCTGTTTTCAGTGTTGTGCTGATTGCTAAGCTATACTTAGCAATGAATTGAATATTATCTTGTGGCATATTTTATGAGTCCTGTAAACAACTATTAAATTAGTTTCTTAAAAATTCTGAGCAATAGTCTGATGGGGTGGCACAACCCTGTACTCCTAGTGCTAAAGAGGCTGAGGCAGGAGGATTGCAAGTTCAAAGTCAGTCTCAGCAATTTAGCAAGGCCCTAAGAAACTCTAGAAGACCCTATCTCAAAAAAAAAAAAAAAAAAACTTATGGATGGCTTGGGAGAGGCTCAGTGGTTAAGTGATTCTATGTTCAGTCACTGGCAACAAAAAAAAAAAAAAGAATTCTGAGCAGTATAGATAATTTACCTCAAAGTAGTACTTCTTAAAATTTTAAAGAAATACTTCCTGTTGATTTTGATGCACATGCAGGTTTAAGAACCACTGCCTTAGGATCGTTTTCCTGCAAGCGTGAAAAACACATACTTGTTCATACATTGTAGCCTGATATTGTAGGGGCTACATGAATGTCTATGTCTATCTCCCTGAACAGTGTCACACATGGCTGGTTAACAGTCATTGCTCTCTCTGAAGCTCAGAACCAGAAAGAGAATTAAGCTTGTGGTATGCTTAAGTTTTCAGACAAAAAAGATTACACATTAAGTGTTCTAATATTGATGGTTTAGTGTGCATTGTCTCATAATTTACTAAGTTATGTAGATAACAGTGCTTTCGAATACTTTCATTTACCCAGTGGTACTGAAGAGTGGACTTGGGCATTTTGTCATTCTCAGTAGCATGTACTTCTGTGGATTTGTTTATATAAAGTAGACAAATACTTCAATGTTTTACAGGACAAGACTTGTCCTGGCTCTGAGAATTTTATACAGTAGTTGCTGATTTGCTTTTGTACTAAGATGATCTTCATCCAGACATATATTCTTGAAAACTATTAAACTTTACACATTTAACTGTAAATTTCAAGTAAGAGTGCATTAA
This sequence comes from Sciurus vulgaris, assembly GCF_902686455.1. Classification (NCBI taxonomy): domain Eukaryota; kingdom Metazoa; phylum Chordata; class Mammalia; order Rodentia; family Sciuridae; genus Sciurus; species Sciurus vulgaris. The sequence goes on along the minus strand of NW_027632872.1, from coordinate 340,336 downwards.
CTTTACCCCTGGTTTGCCAGCTTGTTAAAGCAAAGGCTCATAAGCAGAAACATGAATAATTTGTGTGTGCTTATTGACATGAACAAGCTTCCGTTTCGGATTTAATATTTACCAAAAGTTTCAAACGGTATGTTGGAAACATCGTTTGAAAAGATGTGCAAGTTGTCTATTCTTATAGATATTCTGTAATGCTAGCCTTGAGTTTAACATAACTGTTCTGGAGCTATGTACTTGGGATGCCTGGTTTAATACTCTGTTGATTGATTTAAGTGAACTTTACTGTGGCATTAGGCTGTTGGCCCAGTGTGAATGTTGTTATTCAAAACAGCCCTATGAAACTTTTATTTTATATACTATAAAAAAGTTATTGAGTGGTTAGGGTTGTGGCTCAGTGATAGAGCTCTTACCTAGCACTTGTGAGGCACTAGGTTTGATTCTCAGTACTGCAAGTAAATAGATGAATAAAAAAGTCCATAAACATCTAAAAACGTTTAAAATGTTATTGAGGACATTGAAAACACATGGGAGAAATTTATTTCTCATTTCAGTACTAGGAACCAGGAATAATTACATGTTCTTCATTGAGCAGTGATCTGTATTCATCTTGTGGACAATGGCACACATAATTTCTTCCTTCACGTATGAGATTATAAAGCTTATAACTGAATTATTGGCCTATTCCTAGCAATTTAAGTGACATTACAGTTCCAACTATTTTTGTGTTTCATTCATCCCCTACTTTGCCATAATTAAAGTTAAAATAATTTTAATTACAGAAATGTTACAACAATCATACAAATAATTCCCACATAACCTTTACACAGATTTCCCTAACATTATCACTTTTATATGTAGGTAGTCACTTTATCATTCCTTTCTATTTCTTTTTCTGTTTCTCTGTCTCTCCCCACACTAATATCACCTATTTGCTTTTAATTTGCCTCAACAAATGTTTCTGACTATTTGAATTATTTTTTTGGTGAATGAGGCAATGCATTTTTTGAATTAATTATAATAATGGATAAGAATGGGTGAATTTTATACCTATATTCAACAAAGTATTATATACCTTTTGGTATAGGTGGGGAAAAAAACACATTGTGGATGGAGGGAAAGAAAAAGCAAGGGAGAAAGAGAGACAAGAAAGAGCACACAGGCCTGATATTTAAGAAAGTGCTTATAATGCTTCAAAGAAGATAGTTACTTTAAATGAAAGATGAGGGAAAATACCAATGATTTTGACTCAAATATAAATCATGGAGTAACCTTCTTAAATAAAAGCAGATAATGAATATTAAAGCATGAAAATTAATGAGAATATATTTGCTTTAAATCAAGTCCAGTTTAGTAATCAATAGTCAGAGTGGGACTGTCAATACTGTGGGAAACTTTAACTAAACTGTGTTTACTTTTTATTAATTTGGCCATAAAATAATTTCAGGTTTGATATGCCAGGTACGGTGGTGCACACCTCTAATCCTGGTGACACATGATGCTGATGCAGGAGGATTCCAAGTTTGAGGTCAGCCTGGGCAACTCAATGAGACCCTGTCTCTAAACAAAAAATAAGATTGGAAGCTGGATGAGGTGGCAGATGCCTGTAATCCCAGTGCCTCAGGAGGCTGATGCAGAAGAATCCTTAGTTCAAAGCCATCTTTAGCAATTTAGCAAGGCCCAAAGCAACTTAAAGAGACTCTGCCTCTAAATAAGATGTAAAATGTGCTGGGGATGTTGCTCAGTGGCTAAGTGCCCCTGGGTTCAGCCTTTAGTACTGCAGCAAAGCAAAAGAAAACAAATTGTAACCATCCCTTACGTGCAAGATTCTTTTTTGGGAGATGGGCACAGGATGACAGTGGTTTGTGCAAAATAAGGCAAAACAAAAGACCAGTGGTGCCACAGAGATGACCGATCACCTTGGATAATGATGAAAGATGTGGGGAGACTCAAGGGTCACGGAAGAATTGCCGCTGCCAGGGAGGCAGGCGGGACCTGCACAGGGAGCAGCATCCCTGACTGCCTCACTGTCCTGGGGTGAAGTATGAAGTCTCTATGAGAGGACCCAGGCCTGGCAACACTGATCCAGGACAGGCAGGCATGGATCCAAGAATGGTGCTATGCCCGGCAGCAGGGAGGGGATGGCAGCTGTGACCAGGGAGCGACCAGGACTTTAAGGAAGGGTGCTGGCCCATGTGCCTTGGTGGCCATGTGCATTGGAGGCCACAGATGTTGTTTCCAAAGGCCACCTGTTAATTCTTTCAATGCTCCACTGTGAGGTGGCTTTCGGATATTTAGGTTCTGGCCTTCTATTGCTGTGTACTCAGTACTTTCTTGGAGCCTTTCTCTCCTCTTCCCATCTCTCTGTCCAGTCATGTGCTTTCCAGAAAGCAGGCATAAGCCAAAAGACAACTCTATCCTGTTTCTTTCTAGGGGGAGTCAGTGGATATGTAGGATACCACAGGAGGTTGAGTCATTAGGATGATAAGAACTTTGTGAGTAACTTTTAGTTTGGATGGTCTCTGCTCTTCTGGAAGCCATTGAACAAATTTCATATCCCCATAATTAAAGACAGAAACTCTGTGGATCCTACTGACCTCCAAGAAGAGGGGGAGGCAGGGAAGAGGGTAATAAATTCCCACTGCGCAGCTGCAAGAACAAAATGGTGCTCTCCAATGCCTTGGGTACCAGCAGCCAGAGTCAAGAGATGTGGAGATTTCTGAGTCACCAGTGCAAGTGTGGAGCCTTTGTCCAAGGAAGTCCATGAGGACAAGGGCCCTAAGCAGCCAGTGAACTCAGGAGCTTGTGGGCTGTTTGACCTGCTTAGGAGACATAATGAAAATTGAAATTTCTGTATTACCAACAGACTCTAACATCTGGGGTGACAGCAAAAGGGAAAGCCTCTATGACTGCTACCAGGCTGCATAAAGGCACTCTTTCAGAGTTCCCTGTAGCACGAAAAAGAAAACAATTGCCCTTGGCTCCAGAAACAACCACCCACAACCATCCACCTGCTTACCCAGGTGGTGGGCAGTTTCCAGGGGATTCACTTCATAGTTTTTATCTTAGCCTGTAGATCAAGTGAAGCTTATGGAAGATTGATCAATTTCAGTCAATGTTAAAAATTAGTTCAAGACCATTTTGGAGAAAATAGTGCTTTTCTGCTATTTCCTAGTAAAGATCTGAAATACAAGCAGCAATCTTTCTCTTGAGCTTGTACTACTTGGCTGTGTAAGAAATTCCCCTAATGGGTTAGATTTAGCATTGTCACCTTTGAAATTAAAAGCTGGTATTTAAAACTTCATTTTTATAGGAAGAACTTGACCTCAGTAATTTTTATACCTTTGATTAAATAACTAAAAGTACATTATTGGGTTAATAATTACTCTAGTTATGAGCAGATTTTTGACTATCTCATTGCACTATTATAGCACAGAAGCAAAATTTCACTCATATATTTGACTTAAATGGCAGTCTTTGGGAATTTGAATCAGAAAGTATAAGTTCTACTGCAATTTACATGTTAAGTTATATAACCCCGTGATAGTTCGACCATTTGTTAAAAAAAAAAAAAAAAAAAAAGTAGGTGGCCTGTGGTCTGATTTTCAAAGAATAATTTTATTTTACATCCAGCACAAAGTCCAGTTGAATGTTTGATTACCTTAAAATTTCACCAAGTGACATTAATCTTGTAAGTAAAAAAGCATTCACTTTTTACAAGTGCCCAGGTAATATTCAAAAACATTTCTTGCAAAATGTTTTGGGGAGCGTGCTACAGAAATTTTGTCACATAACACCCTTAGACATGTTTTAATTTAAATTATTCAAGCTCTGATTTCCTCCCCTTCTTTTTGATAAAGAACCTTAAGGATTCAATGGAAATAAGGATCAGTGATTACTTTGCCTCAGCCTTTGGGATCACTCTCCACCATCACTCTGATGGGCTTCGTGTCCCATGCTGGGTTTCCTGCCCTCTGAATGTCTTTTACTATTTTACTGTGGCTCATGTGGCCTTGTTCATGTCATGCTTGTGTAATTAGGGTGCTCCTCTGGCCTGTCTTCATAAGGGGGAGTCACTGCTGCCATGGCTGTTCCATTCCCCTGCAAGGAGGATGCACAGAATTACCCATGCCATCTGGATCCCAAAATACCCACCTTGTCCACGGGCACCTGTAGGGTCTGCAGTGTACTGACATTATTCTTAGACATGCTGCCTGGGACTTCAAGGAATGGTGTCCCAGCAATGACCAATCAGGATCCACCTGTGATCTGGTGTGGATCTATACATTTGGGCAGGGACTACTACTTCTGGGAAGCACTGGGAAAGAAAAAAATCATGTTACCCTCTGTTTTCAAAGCAGAGATGTCAGGAAAGAATTAGCTGGTAATGCCACTGTCCACCCACAAGCGGAGAGAGCCACTGGGGCATAAGGCAGTCTGGTGCAAGCTCAGAAAGATCATGGTCTGGTGGAGGGACATAATTCAGACAGTTACATGGGACAAGCAGGGAAAAGGTGTTTGCCAAGGCCAGAGGCACTGGAGCCTAAGCACGGAGCAGGGACGTCTGGGGAGGGCCAGGGGCGAGCTGGACCTGTGGACCTGTGTCTGCACACACCTTCCCAGGGAGGACAGCAGGTTTCCCACAACAGCACCTGGCCTGGCTCCAGGCTGGGTTTCTTTGCTCCACCCCTGCCCAGGAGGGCTCCTCTGCAGCCCTTCAGCTCACCCCAGAGACTGCGGCTCCAGATCTAGTTCAGTTTTCTATCCAAAGCTCCCATTTAAAGAGCTAGCAGACAACTGGAGCAAACTCCTGTGCTTTTTTCCCCCAGTGAACAAACACAACCCTTGTCATTTCAGGTACAGTGAAGCACTGCCAGCGTGCATGGTCTGTGCCTTCCTCTTGGGCAACTGGTTTCAAAAATCAGGCCAGGACTGTTATTAGCACCACACACCTCGCTTGCCATTTAGGAAATTATTGCCAAGTCACACCTTGCCAGGGAGCAGCCCAAGCACTACCTGACACCTACAGGGGCAGGAAACAGGCCTTGGAGCCCCAGTTTTAATTCATTAGTCACTGTGAATGTCCTGAGGCACAGGGCACTTGCTGATGCCCCAGCCATGGATATGCAGCAGACCTGTGCACATGTGGCAGGTGGAGCTGGGGTCACGCAAGCCAAGCTAACGCAGAGCCTGCTCTTCAGAAGCAGGTACTTAGGGCTCAAACACACACAATGGGGGCCGTTGCCCCTTCAGGCAGACACGCTGAGCAAAAGCCTGTAGGGACGTGGACCCAGGCCAGTGTCTACAGAAGTCCTCCCTTCAACTTTATTGAATTTTTGTCAGGATGGCAGGCTAAAGTGATTTTAGCACTTACTAACTGGATTCATGGTTTCTGTGTCATCCACCCTGTTCCTGACACCAGTAAATGTTCAACATGAGGGACTCATTCAATGACTTTTTAAAAACTACACTATAAAACATTTCAGTCTCCTCTCTTTCTGAAATCCATGAATGGCTCATTTCATCTCTTAGTCATACAGCTGGAATCTGGGAGTTTCATCTGCTAATTATTTGGCACCGTTTTGCTGTTTTAAACCATTTTGCTGCATGGTGTGATGGGGCGGCTGACTTCATCCTGGAAATGAACCATGGTCTGCGCCTGGGGCTGGGGCTGGCTCTGACCATGGCTGCCATTTGGAGTAGGCTGCATTCAGTGAGTGCTGGGTGTCTGGATCTGACAGGACTCAGCAAATTCGCCCCTGGGGTGTGGACAACACAAAGGCCAAGGCTCTGGGAGTCCTTGCACCATCAGGATTTGGGAATGAATTGGAAGGAATTTCTGAGAAAGCAAAACAAAACAAAAATCTGAGCAGCTCATAATGAAAATGTTTTTTGAAATCCTTAAAACTGGGCATGCTTTTTCCCCTGCCAAAGACACCATCTCCCAATAATAATATCTCTTTTATTTTCCAGCTGGAATAAGGGAAGCAAAAATAGCTCATCTCTTGTTTTTAAGCCTGAGAGCCCTCACCTTTCAGAATGTGATAACTGGTTGAATTTTAGGTTTCTTGAGAAAGATGGCCATGCTTCCTTGCTGGCTTTTAAGAAAGCGATTGGATGGGAGCAATGGAGAGGGAGGAGGGGGCGGATATTGTGAGTATGAAAATCCATCTTCTCTCGGCTCCTCTCCCCTAATTAACAGCATGCCTGTTAGCTGGCTATATTTTATATGCAACTTAGGGGCCTGCCGTGGTTTTCTGGAAGGTGGTTGCTGACGGAGCCCAATGTCTGCGTGTCTGGTGACTAGGAGACCACTGGGCACAGCGGCCAGCCAGCTGCACCTCTTGTGTAGACTGTGCTGGCCATGGATGCTCCATGTCATACATCATTCCCAACTTGAAGCGCTGCTTCCTGAAGTCAGAATAACCCTCTCCTTCACTCCCATTACCACAAATCACTTTGTAATCCAACTCACAAGTTGTGTTGCAGTAGGACCAGGCGCAGCAATCAGAGTCACAGTGGCAGTGGAGTGACTGAGATGCCCTTCCTGGATCACAGAGACAGCCTGCTCCTGACCTGGTGAGACATTGGGGCCACAGGGTACTGAGACAGTGATGTCTTTTTAATTTTTTATTCAAAAACAGTTGGGGAGCCCCATCTTGGCCAAGGGGAGAGAGCTGCAGCCGCCGCCCCAGCAGTTTGAATTTCAGTTTCTCAGGGCTCTGAGGCGGGCGCGCCACTGCTCCCTCAGACAGTCCAGGCGCCTCCGCTCGCCCGCCTGCCGCCGCCGCCCCTCACCCGAGAGCCGCGCGGGGAGGCCCGCCGCCGCCCGCGGGTGGCTTGCGTCAGGGAGGACCAAGCCGGCCTCCCTCCCCGAGTGGATTCCGCCAGAGAGGGCAACATGTCCCTGCCGAGCCAGGGGGGCGGGCCGCGGCCCGCGCAGCCCAGCCGCCCTGGGCTCCGGATCTGCGCCCGACCCGCTCCTGCACCGCCGCCCCCCGCGCCACTGCGGCCTCCCTCCCACTCCCACCACGCCCAGGCCTGCGAGCCGCGCCGCGCCTAGGGCTCTGGCCGCCTGGGCGGGCTGAATCTAGGCACTGCGACCGCGGGACCAAAGAGGAAGGCGGAGCCGCCGGAGAGGCGACGGGCCGGGCCCGCAGCGCGATCACAAGAGGAAGAGGCAGAGGATGTCTCGCCCGCTCCTCGCAGGTGGCGGGCCGCGGACCATCGCGAACTGGACTTTGTCTGCAGGGGCCTGCGCACCGCCTCCGCGGTTTCCAGCTCCCAAGGAGCCTGAGGTGCCGGGGCCCGCCAGCCTTCTTCACCATGTCCAAGATGCTGGCCAAGAAGAAGAGCTGCTTCCAGATCACCAGTGTCACCACTGCGCAGGTGGCCACCAGCAGCACCGAGGACACCGAGAGCCTGGACGACCCGGACAAGTCTCGCACCGAGGACGTCTACTCTGAGATATTCGACATTTCCAGGGCCATGGATTAAGGCCCCAAGGAGGTCTGTGAGCGCAGCTCCTCCGAAGAAATGCTCAACAATGTCGGGGACACGGAGATCCCCGGGACTGTCTCCCCAAACCTCCTCCTGGACTGGCAGCTGGAGGCTGCTGCGGCTGCTCCCGCCAACGGAGGAGGAGACTTTTCGGCCTGGAGCGTGGCTGGGGCGCTCGCCAGTTCCCTGGAGGCGGCCGCCACCTAGGTCCCCACCTTGGGGGCTCCGGGAGGCCCCTCTGCGGCGGGCCGTCCAGCGGACCAGGTACTGCAGCCCCAGCGCAGCCCCCCACCACTTGCAGTTCTCGCTTTCGGGTGATCAACCTGGACCACGAGAGCGGGGAGCCCTACTGTCGCGGCAGATGGACAGACATGGAGTACTATGAGCGGGACTCCGCAGCGTCCAGACCCGTTCTGGTACTGCATTAGGCATAGCATTAGGCTGAGCGGGACAGCGGCCTGGGCGCCACCGAAGGGTCGGTGGCGGTGGTGGCCTCCATACAGGGGGCGCCCGGGCGACTCCAGGACTGACAACTCTCTGACTGCTGTGTCACAGCTACCCCTGTAGGAGAAAATGAGCCAGCCCCCCCCACCCCCTGGCCCAGCGGCAGAACTTTAGCGTCGGGCAGCTACAGCCGCCGCCTTTGCCCTTAGGTGGGGCTGTGGCTCAAAGCTCCGTTCTGCTGCTGCTGTTCTCCTGAGCCGCTGCGGGGGCCGCAGCCAATAATGGCAGCCGCACAGCCAAGCCAGCTCCCAGGTGCCAGGCCGGGCGGCGCCCCTCCGGGCCCGGGGCACAGATTCTGCCGCCGACGAATGTAAACCTGGCGCAGCCCGCCGTGTCCTTGCCTTGGCACCCGGGCCTTGCTGGCGGCGCCCCTGCAGCGCAGCACCCAGCGCACTTCTCATACCCCCAGCCTCAGATGCCGCTCAGGCATTTGCTGCCGGTCCAGCCCTCCAGCCAGAGCAAGTACTTGCAGCAGCACATGTAAAAGAGAGGGCATTTTAAAGTTTTAAGTTTGAAATCAAAGAGTTTTCCTGGCATGTGATTAATTATGAGATGGGTGCTTTTGAGGAAACTACGGTTTTACTAAAAATCTCAATTTTAATATGTTAGTTTTGGTCATTTTCTTAAATTCTGCATAAAGCTTTTTTTGTAGTCATTCAAAGTAAAATAAATTGGAATGAGAGGTCCTGAGTAATTATGACAAAATTTGTGACTAGATGACAAATCCTTTAGATCCTAAGGAAGTATTCTTAAATTTAGGACGTTAGTAAGTGCAATCTTTTTTTGAGAAAAGGAGGGAAAATGAGAGATTAACAAAAAAAAGTTAGTGTGGGTTTTAATCAAACACTTATTTTTGTGATTTTTGGTTCCATTACCTAATATGAGACTCTATAAGTTCAATTTCAAGGTCATTCATATTGATGGACTAGGCCTTATATTAATCTATCTTAAATGTTATACCTTTGAAAGGGCTGATGATTGTATTGCAAAAGTTCTCAGTTTTCATTACTTGCTGACCTCATTGTTAATTACCATGAAGTTGATACCTTTTTTAGACATTTTTATTAGAAAGGCTTATGATTAGTGGTTGAGACTCTTCAAATTGATTTTGTGTAATCCGGTAGATATAACAATGGTTGAAAATATAGATCATAAAGAATTATGTAGCCATCTTTACAGTGATTAAATGGTGCAGAATTTGTATTAAACTACCTATATATCGAACAGACTCCATTAAAAGGGGGAAGGTGTGAAATATCACTGGCCCTAAAAGGAAAACAGTAAGAGATTGCTTTGCATAGATAACTGACCTGTGTGAACTCTGTAGGCCACATTCCAGAAACTATCATGAATGGCCACAATTGTGAACTGTCAACTGCAGTTCAAGACCTAATTGTAAGGATCCCTTAGTGGTGTGTGTGTGTGTGTGTGTGTGTGTGTGTGTGTGTGTGTGTTTGTGTATCTATCTGGTTAATGGTTTCTATTTTTGTGGTTTGCTAATGACTTATGATAAATTGTGAATACTAAGTAATGTGCCCTGAGATGTGCTATAAATACAATTTTGTGCATTCATTTAAAAAAATGCTCGGGAGGAAAGTAGAGAGTGGAAGTGAGAAGGCTCAGCAGGGCCTCCTCTCCTCCCCCACCAGGGCTCTGCTGGGGGCCGTCTGATGATGCCGAGTCTCACGGCTGGCAGCAAAGGTCCTGCCACTGAGGGCTGAACTGGGGCCAGGACCAACTCAATAGATGCTCCCACAGAGCCTACTGCTCTCTGGATCACCATCAGATTGCTGAGTTGGCCACTTGTCATGGCTACAGTGCTAGGTCTTAAAAAGGGAGGCCAGGACCCTGGGGAAAGGTTGCCACAGGGCTGGAGGAGCCCACAGTGTGCCCATCACAGGGACATGGGCATGCTGTGTGCATTAGCTGCCAAATATTGACCTGGTCTGTGCGGGGGAGGGCTTCATTCATTTCTCTGTTTCTATATTTATTTTTAATTTTTTCAACATAATTTTAAGCATTCTTGAAAGACAGGCAGAGATTGCAAACCTTTCATTTTACCCTCTTCAAATAATGTGATTCACACACACAGGTGTTCACTTCTAAAGTCTCTGTAATTCATAGAGCATTGAAGGAGATCTTAAATGTCATGTGCCATACACATGAGAGCTAACCAAGTCCAACAAGCATTCTTGTAAAGGACCAACTTTTGTGCAAGAGAAGAAAAAGGGAAAAGAGAAAGAAAATAAAGCACAAAGGAAATGGAAAGTGGATTTGTGGTTAAGGTTTGGAACCAGTTTTCCCTCCTCCTGGGTCGTTATCTGGCTCTAGGTAAGCAGGTCCCAGTTTCCAGGACCCGTCCTGCAGTCCAGGAGCTAGGAGATGGTTCCTCATTCTCCTGGAGCATGAGGCATCAGCGCAGAATGGCAAAGGCGTGGGATGTATGCTGTTACCTCGTGGCTCTGTGTTTGAACCTTGGCTGGGTCCTCAGAATCTCAGAGCTGTCTTCCTTTGGCAAGATGACAAATAAGATAAGTGGCTGTCTCTGTAATCTATTTTGTTAGTCATGGCAGGAACCCCTTGCTCCCTGCTTCCATGAAGCATGCCACCAGAGGTGAGGGACATGACTGGGGGATAATTGGATCCTGAATGTGGCCCCATGCTGGGCCTAGCAATCCCAGCTCACCAATGCCACAGGATGCAGTGGCAAGACGGGAAGCTGCACACCCCTCCTTCATCAGGAGAAACCGAGGAAGGCCAGCCTTGCTGTCCAGAACCAGGATGTGGCTGCCCCATCTGTGGGAGCATGTTCTCTGTGACTCCCTGGCTGCATGTTATGGTGGGCCTCTCTTGGTGCACCAGGCTCACAATGCCAGGGCCTGCTTTCCATGGCCCCTGGGCCCACCAACCTCTGCCATCCTTAGACCTCAGCAGTGAAAGCTATGATGAGCACTGGGCCCTGAAAAGCTGGGCACTCAAACTGGGGTCCAGGGTCTCAACTCTGGCCCTGTTGGCCAAGGGAGGAAGCAAGGAATAGTGGGGGTTTTGCTTTCACTTTGAAGTCCAGGATTTTTTGGTTAGGGGAAACTAACTTGGCTAGGTTAAATAACATCCAATATGTCCCTCTTAGTGCCTGAACGTGGCCCTTGCTAGAAGAGGGGACTTTGCTGGTACAGGTGGTAGGCCATCCAGCATTTGGAGCACCTGGTTAGTCATGGGGATCCTTGGGAGAGGGGCCAGAAGGCTCTGTGCTAGTAGCCACAAAGGGGACAAGGCAGCAATTAGATGAAGTGATGAGGGGGCAGTGGATGCATGCTGGTGACTCAGAAGTACAGTCTTCACAGAGCCTTCAGAGGAACACAGGCCTGCAGATGCCCTGATTGCAGACTTGACCTTGGAGCTGTAGGAGGCTAACTGTGCACATGCACATGACCTGGTCTGTGGTACTCTGTTACAGCAGCCACAGGACACTGCCGCCCTGGCATGGAATGTGCCTCTGGGGAACATGGGATTGCTGGCACCCCAGCTCCTTTCTTACCTGGCCCCTCTCATGACTCTCGTCACAGCCATGTGGGGCACTGGACAGATGGAGAACTAATCACCCTCTGAAGAAGTGTGAGCCAGTCCAAGCCATCTCTGAATGGAAAAGTCACATGAATTGTACAAGTACACTCATTCTGGGAACATCATCTTCTCACCCCCTTTTGGGGACAGGGGTCCATGCTATGGAGCAGTTGAAGGCAGCCCCAAAATGCATTGGAGTGTTGGAAACAATCATTGTTTGGTTTGCCACCCTTACATTTTGGTCTTACTAATTACAATAATATTATAATGGACAGAGTTTATTTGACAAGCTAATTAGACTTAACAGTAAACAAAACACTATGTAATAGTAAAATTTATTGATGGAATCCAATTTACAAACTTCACATCCATCCACATCATCCACACACACACACACACACACACACACACACACACACACACACACTCCTTTGGAATCATAAACGAGGGTGAATGGCATCAGTTTTCACACACATCTTTGACTCTACTGAAATTGTATTAAACATTGCAGGGAAAAATAAAACTGTGCTGAAAGTAAAAACTTAATTCTATAGTCATAGCTCCATGGTGCACCATTGCTTGTTACCGAAAATGGCTCCTGGATGGTCAGGTCACCTTGTGCTACTGAGATTTGTATTCAAAAGGACAGGGAAAAGGAGCAAATTCATCTTATTTCTTACCCATTAATGAAACACTTGCTGTCAATGTAGCATGACATAAAAGCCTGAACTACCTGACACTGAGTTATCCATCTAGAATGCTCCAGGTTTCTGTAGGGCTTCAGCAGGGTCATATAAAAAGAACTGGCCTCAGCAGTAACTTACTGAACATTGGTGCTTTGTCCCCTGTGATACATCAACAGTGAAAACACCGATTGAATTAAGTAAGGGCCATGTGATGAACTGAGCACATCCTTTCTACAACCAGGAGACAGTCACAAATGCCATGAAATAGCTTAAAACATGTAAAAAGCAATCCAGGAAATCACTGGGAAGAGAAACAAGAATAGTGGACCAGAAATTTAATGCAATCTGAGAGAGACAGAAAGAGTGGAGGATTGAAAGAAGAGGCCTGATCCAGAAAAGCAGGAGGAATAAGCTCTGGATGGAAGCCAGCAGCACTTGAGGGTCTGGGGGCTACAGAAGCTGTCACAGAGTAGCTGTTGAAGAGCAGCCTCTGCCACAGCTGGGCTGACCAAAGCCCACTCCCCACCCACTGCAGAACATAGCATGTCATTGATGTTGCCCAGACAGAGCAGGAGGTGGGAGGCTGGAGTCAGACAGGTGCAGCCTCAGGAGAGCCCCACCCAATGTACAGGAGAGCAGAGGGAGCAGAGGCGAGTCATTAAGCAAGAAGCAAGGGGGGAGTATTTGCTAGAACTGAGGGAACATCCAGTCTTCTGATTGAAGGCGGACTATGGAGCAGCTGAGCAAAAAGATGGATATCCTGCCTCATTGTGGTTGAATCTTTGAGGCAAAGAGAATTGGTGAACAGCTTTGAGAGAAAGGATGATAGTCGAGAGTTGTATTGACTTGAATCTTCTCAGCAGCAACACTAAAAAGTAGAAAACACTGGAATAATATTCCCAGAATTCTGAGGAAGAAGTATTTTAGCCCTAGAATTATATACCCAGCCAAAATGGCATCCAATATGAGAGCAAATAAAGGCATTTAACTCTAGAGGGCCCATCAAGTTTGGTGTATCTAGACCTGCTCTGGAGAAATAACTAGAGAAGGAAGAATCCAGAAAAGAAGCCTGAATAACCATATCATATTCTGTTGATCCAGCCTTTAAGGAAGCATAGTCTTTTCTGCAGGCTGTTGAGCTTCTTAGAGCCTTGGATTTCTCCTCTGTAAATGAGATAATCTCATCTGAAAGATCATTATAAGGATTCCAGAAAATGAATGTGAAGCTGCTGAGGTGCCTGCTACACAGCAGGTGAACACAGCATTTATGCAACTGGTAGGCAGGCATCATGTTTTATAGCCCCCCTTTCCCAGTTCAGACCTTCAAAGTTGTCATTTTCAAGGAAACTAAAGTTCTATAAAATGATCTTATGCATTCTAATTCTTAAATTTTCCACAAATATGGTAAAATTCCTTTCAACATATTCTAGGCTCTCTTTGCTATAATTTTATTTTAAAAATGTTTTCTGAATTTTTTAGGCAGTAATGATACAAAGCACATGTTGAGGACTAACTGAATTTAGCAACCATATAACTGTGTTTTTACCTGATAATGCCTGAACTTTGCCAAGATTTTTGCATCTCACTATTTTTTAGCAGGGTTAGGCAAGCAGTGGGAAATAACTCTTTAACCACACTGTGTTTTATTACAGGAAGTGTTCAATTCTGTTCTGCACAACTCATTTGAAGATGATTAATGATGGAATATGTCCAAAGAAAGTCAAATTTTGATAAGTGTCGCCATTCTAAATAACTGACATTTTACATATGGCTGAACAAATTACAAAGAATGAAGTAAAGGTAAAGGCAATTGAAATAGTAAGAATTGTTTCCTGTCATGGTGGTGGTGATGCTGGTGATGCTGGTGATGTTCATGGTGCTCTTGAGAAATTGTCAACCCTATATCAAAAGAAGCAAAAATTGTTTAGCTTCTATGGAAAACAATATGATTTCTCAAAAAGTCAAAGAGAATTACCATACAATCTAACAATTCCACTTGTGAGCACATGCAAAAATGTCGAAAGCAGGGTCTCAAACAGGTCTTGGTACAACCACCTTCAAAGCAGCAGCATCCCAATCAAAAAAAAAGGTGGAAGCAACTCAAGTATCCATCAAAGGATGAGAGAATAAGCAGAATGTGCTACAGATCTACAGTACGTATTACCTAGCCTGGAAACGGAAGGACATTCCACATGTTGCAATAGGGATGAATCTCAAGACATGATGGTTGGTGGAGTGAGCCAGTCACAGAAGATCACATACTGCATGATGTCACTCACACGAAGGCCATAGTAGTCATAGTCAGACACAGAATGTAGGATGGTGGTTTCCAGGGACTGGGAGGAGGAGAGAATGAGGAGGAGGTGTTCAATGGGGACAGTTTTAAGTCTGCCAGATGAAGAGTCTGGGATGGAGGGTGTGATGGCTGCATAGAAATCTGAGTGTACTTAATACCACTGACCTGTATGCACCCTTAAGAATGATTAAAATGGTGAATTTCAAAAAAGAAAGAAAGAAAGAAAGAAAGAAAGAAAGAAAGAAAGAAAGAAAAAGAAAGAAAAAATGGTGAATTTTATGTTACATGTATCTTACCACAGTTAAAAATTTAAAAAGGAAAAACAAATTGAGCTAGTTTACAGTGACTTTGGGCATGTATCTAAATAGAAGTACTCATTATTCAACATGTTTTATTCAAGAACATACAAGGAGAAGTGAACAGGAAAGATCTGATTGACAATCTCACACCTGTACAATTGTGCATGCCACTCATACGTCTGAAAAATATCTGTTCATGCTTTTTGCCAAGCTAATTTTCAAAGTCATAGCACATTGAATTTATGAATCTGGCTACATTTTGTTGATTTTTCAAAGCTGAAGCACCCACAGAATGAGTATGCCCAATTTGTTTACGCATGTTCCTTTGGTGGGCTCTTGGTTTGCACAGACATTGCTACTGTGACATTTGTGTACATACTTCTTTGGTGCACATGTGCAGTCATTTCTGTTGGAACTCTGCCAAGATGAAATGGCTGGGTCAAGGTGTGTGTCTGTATTTAATTGATAGATAATGCAGAACAGTTTTTCAAAGCGAAGAATCAATTGACTCTCCTCTCCAAAAAGTGCGAGCTTCCCCTTCCTCTGTAACCTCACCCCCAGTTGGCATTGTTGTCTCTTCTAACTTAGACCCTTTTGCCTGGTGTGTGGGCTCCTTATTGGGCTTTAATTCAAACTTATGCTCAGCAATGAGATTGAGAAATTTTTCTATCCTTACTATTTGGACTATTCTTTTGTAAAATGCCCATTCAAATTTCTTGCCTAGTTTTCTGTCTTTGTCTCATTGACTCAACGGAATCTTCATACATTCTAGATATGGATGTTTTGTTGATTTTCAAGTCTTGGTCAGGTCTCAGTGGCTTGCTTTTCTGCTCCATCAATGTGATTTTGGTGTATAAAATCCACACCTACTGTGGCTCCCACCATGTCAAGGCTTTAGCCCAGGCAGAGAGCTTTTCTGTCCTGATTCTTCTCATTTTGCTTTAAAAATCTTTGTGGAAGTGAAATTCATGGAGACATTCTGTTGTGCTACTTTCTGGAAGATTTTTAGCTTTGCCCTTTATGTTTAAGTCTACAATATATCTAGTAGTTGTGTACCTGGGAGTTTATTATATGTATGTCTCTGTGTTTAGAAATGTCCATAATAAAAATGATTAATATCTAATATTTGCTTTGACTTTGCACAATCTCCTACCAAATGATTAAAAAGTGAATCTGTGTTGTCTAACTATTTTCTAGCTTATTAATTGGTTTAAAAGAAATAAGTTAACTTTTCTGAGGTATATTTTAACCACTAAAATGACATTATTAATATCTGTTTCACATTTTTTGGATTAAATGAATAAATAGAAACATAGCAAATATCTTAGGCATTGAATAAAATGTTTTTATTTTCCTTTACGTATTAAGATTAATTTTTCACCCACGCCTATTTTTACCTGACTCTGGAATCTGTACTTTTGCCTACACTATAATGTCTCTTATTGAAAGAAGGACTTTGCATAATACATATTTCTTCTATCAATCATTAATCCAGTCAAGAAGTAAAACATTAATATAGTTTCTCTTATTTTCTAAAAAAAAAGTGAATCTGTGTTGAAGTTTGCCAAACTTGTAGGTATCAATTGATGTACTCACATGATTTCAATATTAAAATTTAGTAGTATGATAAACAGTATCATCAGATTTTTAAAATTTTATTAACCCTGCCTTTTTTGGACCCATCTGAGTTGTGTCAAAATATCTCTTTGTATGACTTCGGGGTACTATGTTTTGTGTGCTTGTGTGCATGCCCATGAGGGCGATTTGCCCATGGCTTCCCTTTTTGAATCCTGGACTAGAGACCAGGGTCTAGAGATGCTCTAGTCTCATTGAGTGAGTTGAACAGTGTTTTCTTGTCCCTATTCTCTTGTAGAGTTCCTCTGATACTAAATTGATCTCTTTCTTGGTGAGACTAGCAGGAATATCATCTGGGTCTATTGTCTGTCTATTTATTTATTTATTTATTTATTTATTTAATGATACAATGTATTTTTTGACACAATACCTTTATTTTACTTATTTATTTACTTTTTGTGTGGTGCTGAGGATCAAACCCAGTGCCTCACACATGCTAGGCAAGTGCTCTACCACTGAGCCACAACCCCAGCCCAATTGTTTACTTTTTTTAAGAATTATTTTTAAGCATATTTTGGAACATTTTAATCATTAGAGAGTGAAGTGCTTTCAAACTTTCTATTCCTTGAGTCAATTTTGGTTAGGGATTTTTTTCCTAGAAAAATTCTTATTTTATCTTTTGAGGTTTATAAGTTTAGTTACATAAAATGGTTTACAGTAGTTTAATAATAACTTGTAAACATTTTTGAAATCTTCACTCTGGCACCATTTTATTTCTGATATCACTGTGTCTTTTGCATTTAAAACATATTACTAGAGTTCTGTCTGCTTCACTTTAGTTGCAAGGCACTGTCTTTGGAAGTCTGCACTTCCTTTCTGCTTTACTTCTCTGCTCCACACTCTCTGCAGTGCTTCCTCTTTCCTTGTGCAGGAACGCAGGCCTGTGCATTTCCTTTTTCTTACTGCTTTTCTACATTGCACTTGTTTTTAGATGACATGATTTCCCCAAAATTTGAAACATTTCTTGATGATTTTTTTTGATAAATGAGTCATGAAGAATCATCTTTCCAGTTTCCTGAATGTAGGCAATTTTTCCCAAGTGCTTAATGATGGAGCAGGTTGTTTTGGCTGTGGAATCTTCTGTGTTTCTAGCCATTTCTTACCTACAAGGGAAGTTTCTGGTTGTTGGCTTGTAACTTCAGTGTGCTGTGATGGACACTCCTATGACTCCTTTGCCCACCTGTGTGACACCAAGCCTGTAAGGTTTTTTGCACAACTTGGTGACTAATTTCCTTGTTCATAGAGAAAACTTGGGCCTGAACTAGAATGTGATAAATGTGATTCGCTGATAATTCTGGTGGCCTAACTGAGCCCATTTTTCTCCATAGGAGATGTTCACTTCATTTTGCCTGGACCAGGAGCTGAGAGCCACACGTGACATGGACCACTTTGAGCCTGGTCTGAACATCTCAGCCCACATCTGTGGCACCAGTTCCAGCACCTCCATTGTGCCTGTGGTTGCTGTGGTACTGATGCTGGCACATGAGGTCAGCCCTTCATACAAGCACATTTCTTACCTGCTACATCTTCCTCTCACCACTCCGTGGCTCACATTTTGAGCAATCTGACTACTTTCTTAAGTTTGTGTGGCTCCATGATGTATTTGCAATTATACTTGATGATGGCTCTGGTTCTTTAGGGTGTGTGGGGGGTCTTCTTTCTAAACCCCTTCCCTGCCTACAGGAGAAGGGCTGACTGTCCCTGTGTATGCTTACCTGCTCCAAACTAATGTGGTTTTGCCTTCAGTGTGTGCAGGGTTGTCTTTGAACAAAAGTTCTATCTCTAGATACTTGCTCAAAAACTATGAAGCTGCAGAGTCAATCAATGCCTAAACTCATCTCAGTTCCAATATCCTTCCCCACTCTTGAGGCAGAGGCCTGTCCTGTCTGTCCCTCTGTTCTGTTTTCCAGGGCACTCTGCAGAGGTTTTGGCAAGTGCTCAATAAATATTTGCTGTGGGGAGGAGTCCAAATACTCCATGTTGTCTCCTGATGAGAATCTCTGATACAGTCACTTCTGTTTGATAAAGAAAAGCAGAAATTAAAAATTTGTAAATCATGCAGACTGGGAATTTTAATATGCTAGAGGGAAAATATGAATTTATAACATTAAAGGAAGAAGTGGTTTATTAAACTATATAGATCTTTTTATACATTTGTCAAAATTTGGAAGGGACTCAGTTCTGTGATAGGACACTGTGGTTACCATGAACGCTCCCTGCCCCAGGTATTCTACTGGACATTAACAGAAGCAAGGCAGGCATGGCAGATAGACCCCCTCCTGGGTTTGCCTGTCTGAAGATGCCCTCCTCAGAGTGGGGGAGAAGCCATGATACGGTCTACCCTGGGAATACAGTAGAGGGTATTTTATGCAGGGGAATACACCACACAAGACTGGAATGTCTGCTTTGCTGGGTGTCTCCCTCCCCTGCAGACTTTGAAGAGCAAGTCATCCTGGTGGGAGGACCTTGTGGAGAGGGTGGGTGGTGGGGAGGCGGGCAGCCTCTGACCCACAGTCAGCTGGTGACTGAGACCCTTGGTCTTCAGCCACCAGGAAATTTATGCTTCACCCTTCCCCAGTTGAGCCTGCAGATGAGAACTCAGCCTGCAGAGGACACTGTGAAACCGCACCCATGGAAATTGTGAGATAATAATTGTGTGTTGCACCAAGTGACCAAGTCAATGGCAATGCTGGTACACCACCACAGGTAACTGCTGACAGAGGAGGGAAGCCTTCACAAGCTCTTCTTTCAGATAATCCACCAATGTTTTTCAAAGGGTGCAATTTCTAGAGAAAAAATATTAGCCCATTCTTCATCTTTTGACTGTAGATTCCAGGTCAGAACTAAACGACTATCAAATTAGAAGTGTTGAAAAGAGGGAGAGAGACATTGGGACAGTGGACCAGGGTCTGTGAGTTGTGATGTCTCTGCCCAGTGCCCCTCAGGCTGTGCAGAGCAGGGGTGGGGCCAGTGGGCCCCAGTTGGGGAAGCACCAGAGGCCGTGATACCTACCTGCTTCCCGAGCTGAAGCTCTGCATCCTGAGTTCCCCTCTCCTAGAGGGAGAAAAACATCTGTCTAAATGCTAGAGAGAGATCTTCAAAATAAAGATATATTTGAAGATATCACATGCAGAACATCTTTCCACCTGCTTGCTTAATATAATGTAGTCATTATGGCAATAGATGTTTCTAATAAAGCATGAAAATTGAGTGTTTGCTTTGCTGCTTGCACGGTCTCTCCTTTCTCTTTTTATGATATCAGAGCTGACATTTGCTTACCCTTTATCAGTGGAATATTTAATCAAGTCCAATCTGTAAGAGGCAAGAGGAATTATTTTATTTAAAACCTGTCCCCCATGTAAAAGCCCTGGGAATGAAGACAAAGCCCACCAACAAGTGTGGCTGTTAGAGTTACGAGCAAGAATGGGGGAAGCTTTAAAGGAAAGGGTGCCCCTGAGGCTGGCTGGCAACTGTCCTGGGGCTGCCAACTTTTGGAGTTTTGGATTTTAAATCAAGGCCTATGACACAGAACATGAGCATTTACAACCCTCTCTGTGAGTCAAATCGTCTTCATCTCTGTGACTGAATTGTCTCCAAAGTCTGCAGTCTGCATGCCTTTGGTCTGTAGGTGAGATTGCTTCATGCCCTCCTGCTGTAAAGCCTTCAGTGGCTCCCCAGGGTCTATGGGATTAAGTTCAGTCTCCTGAACAGAGCAGAGGAGTACATCCCTAATCCCCATTTAACTTCTTCTCTTCTTAGCTCCAGTGGTTCCAGTCCTTGTAGCTCTGGGCTGCATGGTGGCCCTTCCCTGAATGCTCATCCTTTCAGGCCTCCAGAGCCCGGATGTTCTCAGGTCCTCCCATGCCTACCTACCTCTTTTCCAAGGGCTGTTGCAAATTTCACTTCTTCTCCAAGACCATTCTTGAAATCAAGTGGCCATGTCTGTGCAGCACAGGTATGCTGGGACTCATCCCTGGGCTTGTCATTATTTGCTTACAGTGTCTTGTTGTCCAGGGTGCAGGCCAAGCCATGCTCATGGCTCACCTCCAGCACGTAACCCGTGTCTCTTAGGCAGTCAGAGCCAGGAACTCCTGTTGTGTGGATGAATGGAATAACAGAGGGCGGAGGCTGGCCAGGGCACAGCTGGACACTCAGCTACAGTGAGTCCTTGCAGGAGGTAACCTCATCTACTCTGAGAATGAGACTCCTCATCCTCTCCTAGGAGAAGCACGCCTTCTGGTTGTACTCATTTGTGCTTTAGCAAAACTAGCCCCAAGAAAGTGCGCACCAGCTACTTGGTCTCCATACTTTGCTTTGGTTTAAGGGAACATGGGCAACTGCAGGTCTAACTGCTTGGGGTCTCACTCCTGAGTTGGGCTGGACTCTATTTTAGGTGCTCTAGTGGTGAGTCTTAATTATGGGAGGTCAAACCAGCACAGAGTGACTCATACACTTCTGCTGCACACGACATTCCAACCTCAAATTCCACGTTGCCCCCTGCTCTGAACAGCTTGCCTGCCAGGACAGCACTTGCGCAGTTACAGGAGACAGTTCTGCCTGGATGGTGGACCTGGATTTCCCTGTATGGGCTTTGTACTTCAGAGCCACTGCTTGCCAGGGCTGATCCAGAGCTGTAAAGCCCAAATGCAGCAGACAAGGAACTACCACTCAAGAAGCAGGCTGTGCCTGCCAAGCTGGAAATCTTTGTGGCATGTGAAAAATATCACATGACCCTGATTCTCCATGAAAATACTTCATTTCTTTAAAAAAGGTAAAATGTAAAGTGTTTTGAAAAGCACTTTGTGTAGATGCTACTAACCAAGCTGAAGAAGTTAAAACTAAAAGCCCCTGGAGCAGGCCTTCAAGAGGGGACCAGTTCCTGTTGCTGATCATTCTTCCACCATGGCTGCAGCTGGGCCCCACCCACTGCCTGACCTCAGCAGGCAAGCACCTTGGGTTGTCTCTAAACCTTGGGATACCCATTTGTAAACCAGAAAAGGGTCCTCTACTGCCGCCAAATACTGTGGTCACCACATGAGGAGGAGAAGCAGATTCAACAGAGACTGACTTCTTCCTGCAGGAATAAGGCAGCCCCACAGAATAGATGTGGCACAAGCTGAGGTCAACTCCTGGGACAGGAGGTGGGATCCCTCTCTTGACAGGAGGAAGGAGGGGAGTGGTTATGTTAGTGTCCAAGGTCAAATGAACCAAGTGCTACTCACTGGTTGGTCAAACGACAGCCAGGTATTCACTCCCTGTGCTGGTCTACCCATCTAAGGTCCAGGCCTCAGAGAAGCTGTTTCCTCCAGGGGCCATGAGGGAGAATCTGTTCTAGTCCCATACTGGTTCCTGGGGGTTGTTGGCAAACCTCAGTGTTCCTAGCTGGTGGAAGTATCACATTGACCTTGACCTCTGTCTTTCCTTGGCCTTCTCCCTGTGCTCAAGATGGTCTCTGTGTTTGTATAACAGTCCTATGGCTCAGGCTACTCCTGAAGACCTCATCTTCCCTTGATCATTTGTAAGGACCCAGTATCTACCCAGGATCAAGTTCATGGGAGCTGGGTGTTGGACACATTTCGACCCATAATGTTCTTCCTGTAGATATTCTTTCTCTGTGGCCTGACTTGGATGGCCAGGCACTATTTATTAAGTGGACTAGCAGATTCCTGGCAGTTCAGATGAGCCAGAACAGAGGCCAGCTTCCAGCATTCCCCTGCCATAGTGATCTCTCTGGATCATCACTGCTCTCAGATCCATCACTGCTTTCAGATCCAGCATCCCCAAACCGTAATCCAGTCCTCACCTGTATTCAGATCTGAATTGTCCCCAGTGGTTCAGTGAGGACCCCTCCACAGGCTCCCATGTCCCTTTCCCTGTTGTTCCATTCTTCTCAGGTGGTGCTGCAGCTGCCCAGCCTTCCCCGGAGCATGGTCCTCCTGAAGACACAACCAGAGTTGGTACTGCTTCCCTCCAAGGCTCTTCCCACAAGTCCTTCTGCTCCAAGAGAGTCCACTGACCTTGGACCTCACAATTATCCACTGATAATTGGTGCTTTGCCAGTGAGGTGGAACATTCCTTGAGGCCAGGGCTGTGACTCCGGTCATCTCCCATCTCCAGAGTCCTGCAGACCCTGGGGCTGCCACTACCAAGAATGGCCACAGTGGGTTGTGACCAGGCTGAAAGAGGCAGCCCTGTGTTTATCACATCATGTGCCAGGCACCTGACTGTTCTGGAACTCCCCATTCTTTCTACTATTCAGGGCTTAGCAGAAGTGGGCTCTTCATTCTTTCTGTCTCCTTTCATCTCACAAGTGTCACTGAGAGATTGAACTCCCTAGAGAATTTAAACTGAGAATCAACTCATTCCAAGATCTTCCCCCATCCCTTCGTCAGGGTGATTTCAGTTATAAAGTGCAGAGTCCATGAGCGTAAGTGGAAAGGAACTCCGAGGAGCCCATCTCACAGGTGAGGCAACAGGCCAGCCAACTCCAAGATTTACGTGTCTCCAGTCTCAAAAATGCCAAGTCATTAGGTAATTGGCCCCAATTATATCTAAACAAACAAGAAACAGCTAAAATAAATAAGCCCATTACTTATGGAGATAGGATCTCTCTTACCTCCATTGCTGTGTTTTCTTAAAGTCTCCCCAGAGGCCAGGTGCTGGGTGTTTTTCCTTGTTTCTTGCCAGCACTGAGGTGAGGCCAGTACCATAGACACTTGCAGGGTCTATGTGCTGGGTGCTGGCTGGAGGGTGATTAGCCTGGGAGCCACTCAGGCCCGTTGGCCTCCCCCAGTGGTGGCCTGCAAACTTCCTGCTTGCCAGTAAGGCCCAAAGTGAAGCCAGGGCTCAGGCTGGAGATGGGATGGAGTAGGCTGCTTCTGCAGATGCAAGGCCTGATGCTGGGTGCCCTTGGGCCCCACGGCCACCTTGGCCAGTCCCAAGAGGAGCTCTTTGGGACCACACTTTCCACTGCAGGGACCCTCATGGCCTGAGGCAGATAAAGAGCTTTGCATGCATCCTGCTGGATTTTATTTGGTTTCATGTCACTCACCCTGGCTGGCTCTTTGTGAGCCTCATGCTGTAACTGAGCACCATAGCACAGCCCTGCATGCTGCCTGGCCTATGAGCTTGATACCTCAAGTGCCTGGCATGATCTGCAGGTCAGGGGGAGTGCAGATCCATGCAGCAGCAATGCTTCAGGCCTGTCTCCTAGGCAGAGATGACCTCGCTGATCAGCACTGATTCACCAGTGATGAGTCCCTGTCACTGTGCTGGGCCCAGCTCACAATCCCCCATCTGTTCATTTGCATATACAACTTTTCAGGATCCTTAAAATACCACCATGAGATGAGTGGAGCCTGCCCTACAGTTCTAATTTTATTAACAAGAGACAAAGACCTTGGTTTTGGACCCAGAATTCCATCTCTTCAAGTTCGGGTAGACTGCTGACTTTGTTTTCTTGTTTGTAAAATGGATACAGGAATGGCCTCACTTTTTCTCTCTCTCTGGTCATTTGATCAGGCCCAAATCTCTCCCCACCCCTGTGGACATGCTGAAGGAGGCGCACAGAAGCTCACTCTAAGGTGCATCCTGTCCTCAGGATGTCCCACCTGACTGGAGAAGTGCTTGTCTTTCTCTGTGGCTGCCAGGCACACTGTGTGGGTCTCCATTCCTCCTTCGGCTGCCCACTCTTGGCAGCTTCTCTCAGCTCTGCTTTGTGGTTGGCTTTATCTTCTCAATTCCACCAATTTTGACTGCATGACATTGAGCAAGTTCAAGGTCTTAGGATCACTGAGTTTATGTTCAAGTAAATGGAGAAGACAATTCCAACCTGAGAAGGCTGTGCCTGCAGGATGGGGGACAGCGGTAAGAACATGGAGCCAGGCTGCACTGTGGGGCTGCCCCTACCCCCAAGTCCTAAACGGGCAAGACGCACTTGGGCTCCACAGAGCAGTACAGCTGGTTCCACCACCAGCCCAATCCAGGTGCTCGGCTCTTGCAGTCCCCACAGCTCCTGCTTTATGAGCAAAGGTGACTGAAGTGATGACATTCCTCCTCTTTGGTGCAGTCAGCAAGGACAGCCCTGCCATCCTGGCCATCAGTACATTTACTCACAGATCTGGAGGGTTCATCTGCCCGCCCTGGTCAAGAATCCTTCCAGGAATGCGGAAGTGGGTGACCATATCAGTTCACTGGTCCATACTTTCCAGGCTCTTCCTCTGGGAGAGGTGGCACTTCTGCAGGAAGCATGGTGTCCATCCTCTGTGCTTTCTCAGAGTACACCAACGGCGGCCTGGGGTTCCCTGTGCAGGCTCTTTCAGTTCCAGCTGAGGCAGGTGTCAACACTGGGTGCAGGTGAAGTCTAGTGTGGCTCCTGTATCCTCCTTCCTCTGGGGTGCTGCTGACAGCCCCTGGAGTCTGTGACACTAACACGACAGCTGGTGTCAGGGGAGGGCTCTGCTGAGCCTGGACTCCAGAACCCTCACCAGGGAGTGCTTTTCCCTTTGGGGAACCACTCTTCTAGCTCACCACACAGACAGACTGGTCCCAGAGGACATAACAGAACCAGAGCAACTGGATGTTAGGGCTCAGGGCCAGGTCTGACCTTGTTTTATACAGGAGCACATAGGGAGAATAAGGTCTTCTCCTGTAATGGCCAAAGGATGCCCTCCCACACAGTGTCCTCTGTGGCGTTGTTTCTACCCCTCTCCTGCACGATCACTGACAATGATAATATAAGGAGCACTGCTGAGCTGCACCAGGAGGCTAAGCTCTTCCCAGGCACCATCTTGTTTGAACCATGTGACATTCACAGGGAAGTGTGATGTAGAGGGTGGAGCAAGAGCTCACACTAGGGGTCCTGGGGTCCCTGGGGCTCTTGCTACCCAGCTGAGCGACCCTGGGAGAAGTGGACAACATCTGTGTGCCTCTGTTCTCTCACCTGCAGAACAAGGATAATGCTGGGGTGGTAGAACAAGGCATGGGCCTTTCTGGAGCCCTCTGCTGCCCAGTGGCTGGGGTGTGTGGTCAGCTGGCAGCTACCAGCTAGCATCTCCTACAGAGACATGGTGATGCCTTTCCTGGGATAGCTGTGTCTGGTGAGACTGCTTATAAAGACTTGACCTTGGGACAACTGGGAGCGTTGTAGAGGAGGCCGCTCAGCACAGTGCTGGGACTTGGAGCAACCACTGGGGCCCAGAGGAGGGGCTGCGAGGAGAGCTGTTTGGACTCAGAGTGACCACTTCTGAACACCAGGGCCTGAGCGGAGGAGGAGGAGGAGGAGGAAGAGGAGCAGTGCGGCGAGGCACTTGGACTTGGAGTGACTGCGCCAGAACTACAGGTGGTTGCCAGAGGAGGAGCTGCTCGGTAAGCTGTTTGGACTCGGAGCAACCATTCCTGAACACCAGGGCCTGTGCTGAGGAGGAGGAGAAGCGTGGCTGCTTGGATTTGGAGTGACTATACCAGAGCTACGAGTGGTTGCCGGATGAGGAACTGTGTGGCGAGCTATTTGGACTCAAAGCAACCTTTCCTGAACACCGGGGCCTTCCCAGAGGAGGAGGAGAGGAGGAGGAGTGCTGTGGGTGGCTTGGACTCGCAGTGACTGCATTGGAGCTCCAGGTGGCTGCTCAGAGGAGGAGGTGAGTGGTGAGTTGTTTGGACTTAAAGCAACCGCTCCTGAACACTGGGGGGCTGCCTGGAGGAGGAGCGCGGTGGGTTGCTTGGTCTCCAGTGGCCGCACCAGAGCTCCAGGCAGCTGCTGGAGGAGGCATGCAGTGGGTCACGTGGACTCAGAGAGACTCAGAGTGACTCACAGTGACCACTCCTGAACACCCGGGGGGCTACAACCAGGAGGAGGAGGAGGAATGGGGCGGGTCAAATGGACTTGGAGTGACTGCCCAGGGCTACAGGCAGTTGGCGGGAGGAGGAGGCTCGCAATGAGTTGCTTGGACTCCTAGTGACCACACCGAAACACCGGGAGGCTGTCTGGAGGAAGAGGCGTGCAGCGGGTCTCTGGGACTCAGAGCGATTGTACAGGGCTCCAGGTGGCTGCTCAGAGGAGGGGTCGCATAGCCAGGCGATGAGGTGCAGAGCAGGGTCCCAGGACCTAGGAGTCTTCTTGGTGGAAGAGCCGCACAGAGACACGCTTAGGGCAGAGCAAAGGTTCCAGGACTGCGGGCAGATTATTTGAGGAGAGGCAGCCTAAGGAGACTCATCTGTGAAGGGTGAGGCTCCCAGGCCCTGGAGGTAGGGCTGGACCCCTGGGAACATTGCAGAGGAAGGCAGCCCAGGCCAGGCAGTAGTTGTAGATTGAAGGGAACCTCTAGGAGGGGAACCGACCAGTGAGACCTCCCCACCAGGTGAGTCTTCGCTGTCGGGTGAGGTTTTCCCACAAGGACGGTAAAACCAGAGACACAGGCCCAAACAGGCCTTGCCTCAGCCTACAGCCTAGTTCCCCTTTGGATGACCATTGGTCAACAAGTGGAGACACCTCTGCCCACTAGTAGGGAATATACCTCACCTGAAGGCCACCACTCCTAGAGAGGCAGCTTCCTTGTGGAGCACCGCTCTATCAACTTCCTCCAAGACTTCAGCCTACTGAAGGCTAAGAGGGGATATACTAGAAATCTTCAGGGACATTATAAGTCAATAGAGGAAATCTGCAATATCTCAGCGGTCCACTGATACCTGAACAACATGAGAAAACAAGGGAAGAATATGCCCCAATCAAATCTAGAAGTTACATCAATAAAACCCAATGACAGCATGGCAGAAGAAATGACAGAAAAGGAGTTCAGAATGTACATAATTAAAATGATCAGAGAAGCAAATGATGAGATGAAAGAGCAAATGCAGGCATTGAATGATCACACCAATCAACAGTTAAAAGAGCAAATACAGGAAGCAAAAGATCATTTCAATAAAGAATTAGAGATATTGAAAAAAAACCAAACAGAAATCCTTCACATGAAGGAAACAATAAACCAAATTAAGAACTCCATAGAAAGCATATCCAATAGGATAGAACACCTGGAAGACAGAACCTCCGACATTGAAGACAAAATGTTTAACCTTGAAAACAAAGTTGAACAAACAGAGAAGATGGTAAGAAATCATGAACAGAATCTACAAGAACTATGGGATATCATGAAAAGGCCAAATTTAAGAATTATTGGGATTGAGGAAGGCCTAGAGAAACAAGCCAAAGGAATGAACAATTTATTCAATGAAATAATATCAGAAAATTTCCCAAATCTGAAGAATGAAATGGAAAATCAAGTTCAAGAGGCTTATAGGACTCCAAATACACAAAATTACAACAGACCCACACCAAGGCACATTATAATGAAAATACCTAACATACAAAATAAAGACAGAATTTTAAAGGCTGTGAGAGAAAAGAACCAAATTACATTCAGGGGGAAACCAATACAGATATCAGCAGATTTTTCAATCCAGACCCTAAAAGCTAGAAGGGCCTGGAACAACATTTTTCAATCTCTGAAAGAAAATGGATGCCAACCAAGAATCTTATACCCAGCAAAACTTACCTACAAATTTGATGATGAAATAAAATCCTTCCATGATAAACAAAAGCTAAAAGAATGTACAAAAAGAAAGCCAGCATTACAGAACATTCTCAGCAAAATATTCCATGAGGAAGAGATGAAAAACAAAGAAGCAAATCAGCAAAGGGAGGAATTATCCTAAAGGAATTGTCAAATAAAGGAGGAACCAAGTCATGTCAAATAAATAAATAAATAAATAAAATTTTAAAAATAAACCAAACAACCGGGAAACCAAATCATATCTCAATAATAGCCCTGAAGGTTAATGGCCTGAATTCATCAATCAAAAGACATAGACTGCCAGATTGGATTAAAAAGAAAGATCCAACAATATGTTGCCTACAAGAGACTCACCTCATAGAAAAAGATACTCATGGACTAAAGGTGAAAGGATGGGGAAAAACATACTATGCTCATGGATTCAGCAAAAAAGCTGGAGTATCTATCCTCATTTCAGATAGTGTGGACTTCAAGCCAAAGTTAGTCAGAAGGGATAAAGAAGGACATTTCATACTGCTTAAGGGAAGCATAAATCAGGAAGATAGAACAATCATAAATATCTATGCCCCAAACAGTGGCTCATCCATGTATGTCAAACAAATCCTTCTCAATTTCAGAAACCAAATAGACCATAACACAATAATACTAGGTGATTTTAACACACCTCTCTCACCACTGGATAGATCCTCCAAACAAAAATTGAACAGAGAAACCATAGATCTCAATAAAACAATCAATAATTTAGACTTAACGGACATTTATAGAATATACCATCCAACCAAGAGCAAATACACTTTCTTCTCAGCAGCACATGGATCCTTCTCTAAAATAGACCATATATTATGCCACAAAGCTAATGTTAGCAAATACAAGAAGATAGAGAAACTACCATGTATTCTAATCAGATCATGGATTGAAGTTAGAAATAAATGAAAGAGTAAAAAACAGAAACTATTCCAACACCTGGAGGTTAAACAATATGCTATTATATGATGAATGGATAACAGAAGATATTAGGAAGGAGATTAAAAAATTATTAGAGGTAAATGAGAACAAAGAAACATCATATCAAAATCTCTGGGACACTATGAAAGCAGTACTTAGAGGGAAATTTATTTCTTGGAGCGCATTTAATAAAAGAAGTAAAACTCAACAAAAAAACGACCAAACACTACAGCTCAAAGCCCTAGAAAAAGAAGAACAGAACAGCACCAAAAGTAGTAGAAGACAGGAAATAGTTAAACTTAGAGCTGAAATCAACGAAATTGAAACAAAAGAAACAATACAAAACATTGACAAAATAAATAGTTGGTTCTTTGAAAAAATAAACAAAATTGATAAACCTTTAGCCACACTAACAAAGAGAAGACGAGAGAAAACTCAATTCACTAAAATTTGGAATGAACAAGGAAATATCACAACAGACAGGATTGAAATACAAAACATAATAAGAAGCTATTTTGAAAATCTATACTCCAACAAAATAGAAAATTTCGAAGACATCGACAGGTTTCTAGAGACATATGAATTGCCTAAACTGAACGAGGAGGACATGCACAATTTAAATGGACCAATTTCAAGTAATGAAATAGAAGAGGTCATCAAAAGCCTACCAACAAAGAAAAGTCCGGGACCAGATGGATTCTCAGCCGAGTTCTACAAAACCTTTAATGAAGAGCTCATTCCAATACTTCTCAAAGTATTTCATAAAATAGAAGAGGAGGGAACCCTCCCAAACTCATTCTATGAAGCCAATATCACACTGATACCTAAACCAGACAGAGACACATCGAGGAAAGAAAATTTCAGATCAATATCCTTAATGAACCTTGACGCAAAAATTCTCAACAAAATTTTAGCAAATCGCATACAAAAACATTAAAAAGATAGTGCACAATGATCAAGTGGGTTTCATCCCAGGGATGCAAGGTTGGTTCAACATCAGGAAATCAATAAATGTAGTTCACCATATCAATAGACTTAAAGTCAAGAATCACATTATTTCAATTGATGCAGAGAAAGCATTTGATAAAATACAGCATCCCTTCATGCTCAAAACACTAGAAAAAATAGGGATAGTGGGATCATTCCTTAACATTGTCAAGGCCATCTATGCTAAGCCCATGGCTAATATCATTCTAAATGGTGAAAAACTGAAAGCATTCCCCCTAAAAACTGGAACAAGGCAGGGATGCCCTCTTTCACCACTTCTATTCAATATCATCCTTGAAACTCTAGCCAGGGCAATTACACAGACCAAAGAAATTAAAGGGATACAAATAGGAAAAGAAGAACTCAAACTATCCCTATTTGCTGATGATATGATTATATACTTAGAGGAACCAGAAAACTTTGGAAGTCATAAGTGAATTCAGTAAAGTAGTGAGATATAAGATCAATGCACATAAATCTAATGCATTTTTATATATAAGTGATGAGTCTTTGGAAAGAATAATCAGGAAAATTACCCCATTCACAATAGCCTCAAAAAAAATAAAATACTTGGGAATCAATCTCACAAAAGATGTGAAAGAGCTCTACAATGAGAACTACAGTACACTAAAGAAAGAAATTAAAGAAAACCTTAGAAGATGGAAAGATCTCCCATGTTCTTGGATAGGAAGAATTAATATTGTCAAAATGGCCATACTACCTAAAGTGCTCTGTGTCCTAATGCTCAGGAATGAGTTTCGTGCCCCCTTGTAGCAAGAACTTCACCTACTAGCAATGCCACATGATCTAGTCCATTAGATGGTTGATCCAGTTAGCTGACACCAGCTTGGTCAGAGGAGAGGACACAGTTGTGAAAACCAAGAGCACTGGGTTAGGATGCAGGGACCTGAGGTTTCACTGAGGGCTTTAAGTTTGCAACCCTTTTAGGGAGATGGCAGGGAACTGCCCTCAGAGGCCAGGCTCTGGGCTGAGGGCAGGGTGAGGGTGAGCTGTGAGGGACCTTGGGGTGAGAGCCCTCAGGGCCTGAGAGCAGGAAGGTCCACAGGACCTTGTTCGCACTTCCCACCAGGTTTCTTCCTCTCTACTTGTGGGCACTGCTTGGGCAGCTGCTCCCTGGGGAGCACAGCCCCCACACACCAAGGGCAGCTTCTGGAGCTGCTCAGTGGCATCTCCTTGGAAAATGTTTATTTAAATATGAACCAAACAAACAAAATATAATTAGGATGGGAAACTACTGCCAGGAATTCCACAGTCAAATAGAAGTGATCTGGTGACTCTGCAGTCTTTTGGACTTCCTGCTCTTTCTCAGTTCTAGTCCTGCAGGACAAAACCTGCGCGAAAAAGCCAGTGGCCTCTTCTCCCCTCCTCATCCTCCTGCTGATGCCAGGCTTAGCTGCTCTCGGCTGCAGCCTTTGGAGCTTTGCCACATCTTTTCTGTACAATTTCCTGCTGTTCCCACTTTGGGGGAATGGGTCAAATTCTGCCTTCCAAAGCATTAGGAAATGGTTCCAAGCACCATTGTTTCAAAACACCCTGGCACAGGGCACAGACCTCATGCTTGTTTCCAAAAATACTCCAGAGGAGTAGAAGAGATGGGGTCTGTGGGCTCGGCCCCTCCCCAGCTGGTGGGTGTAAGCCATCTCAGCCCCAGGGCCACAGGTCCACCATAACCCTTTAAACACCATCGCAGGGAAGATATGGAAAACAATCCCTCTAATTGGCTCCTATGATTTCCCTGATTGCCACCCAATTGCTGAAGCACAAGTCCACGAGACACATCCATGGGCTCCCCGGTTGCCCTGATCTGTGTGCCCTGACTGTACTGCTTTGGGTTTGACTCCTAGCACGTGGTAATAGTTTATCACCCTTCTTTTATATCCTCTTAAACTTGACATGGCCTTCCTCCTCCCCTTCCCAATGTAAATGCGACCACCATACCACACCAAGACTCAGAGGGGAGGCCACCCTTGTGTTAGACCAGTAGGTTCGGTAACAAACCACCAAGTCGGTCAAGAAAGTTTGGGTCCTGCAAGAGCATGACGCATATGTGGCAGGAACCCTGTGAAAGGGACAAGGCTGCAGTGAAGGAGCACGGCAGCCAGTGGGTGGTGGGAAGCCCTGCTCCTCCTAGCAGGGTGGTGCTGGTGGCTGACAGCAGGAACCACCTTCCCCATGTCCCTTCAGAGATGCATGGAGAGGCCCAGCTTCATAGGCACAGTTGAACAAAAAAGGAATTATCTGAAATTCAATTTAATGTAAAATATTAAATAAGCTCTGCTATTCCTTCTGCACATTAAACATTTGTCTTCTGCAGCTTGCTGCTTGATTTTAGGCTGAGAAATGTCACAGGAAGAGGCTAAGAATGTGCTCACCCACAGTACCCTGGGCCAGGGCCTCCTCACCAACCTGGCTTTGGTGGCACTGGGACAGTGCCACTGGCAGGCAGCATGGTCTCTAAGTCCTCCCAAGTCCCTTGTGGGTTTTCTCAGCTCCCTTCTCAAACCTGGGGATGGGGTGGTGGGGAGATAGTGCTGCATTTTCTAAGCTGGGGTTAGAAAGTTCTAAGGCCTCTTCTAGCAGCCTGAGCTGGGAAAGCCCTGTGATCACAGCCAGGCAGCAGGGCAGGTCCCCTACCAGGCAGTGAGCCATTGACCAGATTTTAAGTAGGACCCATTTTAGTGTCCAGAGTGTAGCACAGCTTTTCCATAGTCTCCTCGTGTGACATGTCGCATCTGGACCTCTGGAGTGGTGGACATTTGAGGACACCCACATCAGTTCAGGTGCCCTTTTCTTCCCATGTATGACCTCTGTGCTGCTGTGTGTGATCTTCACAGCCTCAGCTGAGGAGAAGCCAGGGGTAGGCACAGGTCCCAGACTGGCTTGCAGTTGAGGGGAGTGGCTGCTAGGCATCTGCAAGTGCTCGTGCCAGAGAGCCAGCACCCTTCTGTTTCTCCCAGAGTCGTCCCTTCCCCTCAGCCACCTCCACCCTCTCAAACCTCCTGGTGTCCTGGGCAGGCCCCGCCATCTGGCTTCTGCTCTGCATCCTGCCTCTTCAGGCACCTGTTGGCCTGTACATGTGTCCTATTCTGGAGCTGTCTCTGGAGACCCACACATCGCTCCAGCCTGGTGGGAAGGGGGATCAGGAGGTGGAGCTGGAGCAGATCATCTGAGGACACTGTCATGACCAGCACAGCAGGAGAAGCAAGAGGCCACGTGTGGACTGCTACTGCTGCCCCATGCCAGCTCAGGGCAGGACCACCTGAACGGGCTTGGTGACACCTGGAAGAATCCAAGGGCAGGAGATGGGGAAGGTATTATCAGAGCCACATTACCAGGGGGTGATGAAGGCTGGCTGTGGATTAAGACTTGGGGGTAAAATCATCAGGGCACAAGGAAAGCAGAGAGGGTAGTGCTGGTACCTGGGAGCCTGGTCAGGCATGGTGGTTGAATTTATGTGTCAACTTGGCCAGGCTGTGGTGCTCCATCATTTGGTCAACACTTGTCTCTCTATTGCTGGGAAGGTATTTGTGGATAATCGGTTGATTTGAGTAAAGGAGATTATTCTTGATAATGGGTGGGCCTCATCCAATCCACTGAAAGTGTTAAATGAGAAAATCTTTGGTTTCTCAGAGCAGAAGTGATGGAGTCCTGAGACCCAGCCAGGCTTCCAGCCAGCCAGCCTGCCCTGTGGACGTGGGACTTGCCAGCTCCTGTGGTGCTGTGAGACAACTCCTTGAAACCTCTCTATTCCTGTCACACACACACATGCACAGATGTTCAAGTTCCTGATGTCAAATGATAGTCTTTGTGTGTACCCTACACATCCTCCCCTTATGATGCCTGTCACAACGTCCATGTCCATGCTGCGTCCATGCAGCTATGAAGTTGAGGAACCTCTGTATGTGCTCAGCAGTGATGCAATGGCTTTCCAGGTGTCTTTGACCCATGGTTGGTTGAAGTCAAGGATGAGGAAGCCATATAAAGAGAGGTCATGGACATCTAACTGCTTATCTGTACCCATGTCCTTTCCACATCCCATGTCCACCTCTACATGTGTGCCCATATCTATTCCACACAGAGTCTGTTGGTTCTGTTTCTCTGGAGAGCCCTGGCTGATACCTGGGAATGGACAGCAAGGTCCAGGTGGCCCTACCTGCCTCTGTACTCAACACGCTGGTGGACGCTTCTGCTGGATGTCTTTCCTTTCTGAATTCTGCTCCCAAAGTGTTTTGAGTCCAGCTGACTCTCATCAGAGGAGGCCTCAGTCCAGCCTCTCACTGCCTGACTGGCCTCTGAGAAAAGGCTTCACCCCAAAGGACAGACCCAGATCTGCATTTGAGCTTGGTCAGCCAGGCCCCAACAATGGGGCCTCCTAAGAGAAAAAAGAGACTTCCATACATGCAGTTATTCCTGCAGAACTTGGAATGCCTTTGAAACCAGCCTCTCCTATGTGAGCCTTGGATATTCTCCACAAGGATAATATTAATAATGGACATTCTATGAGAAGAATATTTAACATGGAATGCTGGCATAATGACAGAACTTAAAGACTTCTTTTGAAGAACTCCACTTGCCTAACCAAATCTGTCATGTGGCCTTTCAATAAAATGAAGAGAGTCCATAGGCTGATGTGGAAGAAATTCAGAACTTTGAGGTTACCAGTGAAGAACCGATCTTCAGAGAGATTCCCAGCTCTCTGCTCTGACAGGCATGGTGGAGGAATTTTGATTCCAGCTACAACACAATGAAGATGCACATGGCAACTGGTGTGTAATTTCCATGGGCTTCCCAAGAGAGCCACAGAGAGTCTTGGAAGTTCTCAGAAGAATACGGCCTGACTCCAGTGGAGTGGTGCTGGGCACTGAAATACAAATCTCACACAGTCTTGAGATGCCACTGCAGTCTCAGGGCTACAGCGAGTGTGAGTGGGTGTGTGTGGTCTAGAGGTGTGGGGATGGTGGAGGTGACACCTTCCTCACTGTCCTGCATGGTGGAACATCTGCTCACCACATAATTGACTTGTTGACTGGACCTGACAGCATAGAGAGGTCATGGGCCAGCTGTGCCTTCATGAGTTGGGAGAATTTTCTTTTGCTTTCTTAGTTTCTGTGCCCTGCTGTCTGTAGATGAGGAAGATGGGAGGGTGGATATCTCAGGACTCCTTCGACTACAGAAAGGCACCCTCTGGTGACCTTATGTCAAACTGTGACTGCAGAGCATCTGCAGAGTGTCTTGTGTCTTGCAGCTCCCCCAGGCCCTAGTGAGCCTTAACAATCAATTCATTTTTATTTTCTTTTTTAAGGTCTACTCAAGAGGAAGCACCATGAGTTGGCTTAGTTTTATTGCACAGACCCTCATCCCTCCATTTAGGTGTTCTGGAACACGTCCATCAGGAAGGAGTATGGAAAGTGGGAGAGCTTGCAAAGTTTAAAGGAACTCACTCCATACATTTTAGCAGCAGATTCAGGGGAAATCGCGTGTGAAGACACGACACCTGCCCAACTTACCATTTCTTTGTGCATGCTTCCAGCAACATTGCTGAGGCACAGCTGTGCTTTGTCAGTTCCAGAGAATTCAGGCAGAATCACCATATTCTGCCTAACAGGTCATTTATGAGAACTCTAAAGAGCATAGGATTTCCAACTTGGCAGTGCCACAGGTCTGTCAAAAGTGCAAATAGCTGAGTCCTACGCCAACTTCCAGAGTGGTCCTAAAAATGATTACCCTGCAAGAAAATATGTGATGCTGTGACTGCGGGGCCAGGGACCACACTAATGATTTAGAAAGATAATGAGAAGCATTGAAACATCAAAGTTTCAAATTTATGTATTAAAATTTGATGTAGGAAAATAGTGCAAAGTCTGAACACAGGCAAAAATGGGTCAAATTCAGCAAGAATGCAAGAAATTTCCAAGTGTGTGCAGAACTGTATTTAACCTAGCTATGGACCTTACGAATTAAGAATAAGATGTAAGAACACAGAAGAAGATGGAGATTTATATCTGAGATTAAGACCATTTACTCTGCTTTGATTCTAAAGTCAAAACAGCAGTTTGGGAAACTCCAATTTCACTCAGTTGATCTATTTGGACCAGATAATTTCATCTGCTCCAACCCAAGGATTACAGTTAAGATGCTGCAAGATGAAGATGAGGACCCTTTTTGCTGATGTTGCAAAGGCACCCCTAGAAGAGCAGCCCGGCCCCTGGAGTTCCCAATGGGGCTTAAAGGATAACACAGTTCTAGGGGAATTAGAGAGTGGCACCCCTGCTCTGTGGTCTAGTCCAGAGCTCTGAAGAGTATGTGCTGAGCTTGATCAGAAAAGCAGATCTCCAGGGCAGGCAGAGATTCCTGACAGAGTTGTGGTGTGAGTGTGATCTCTGCAGGTCACTCCCTGCAGGTGAGTAAATGTGGGTAAGAATCATTTGTATTGCCTGAGCTTAGAAACATAATGTTGGAGATAAACCTTATTTGGGTCTTTGCCATTCCTCTACCTCCAACTGTCAAATCCATAGTTAATAATGTCAGAGAAATTATTCTTCAAAGAGTTTAAAATCATTCAGATAGCAATTGTCTAATGCCTGTGGCAGTTTTTCCCCCTGTAAGCTCCACAGTCCAGGACTCAGACACTGCACTCCCTCCTGTACCACACTGGGCACAACAGAAGGGGTCATGGAGAGGTGCTCAGGAAAACACATCTGACTCATTCCAATCTGGCATGAATGGCAACCCATGCCAAGAACAACTGGTCCCTATCCACTGTGATTCTGAGCACAGTCACATCTCTGAGCATAGAGACATGGAAAAGGTAAATCCTAACTTATACAAGTAATAGACTTTGGTGGCTTGTGGGGTAAAGAACTGTAAGGATTTTAGACATGGAACTTTTAACTTAGGCACATCTTAGTTTTTAAAATAGGCTCAAAGAATATGGTGAGCCATTCATAAATTCACATTTGCTAAAGCATTTGGCAACAATTTAGAGGCCATGTGATTTTTGAAGGACAGATTGGAGGGAGGCAAAGACTGCATAATGCATGGAAATAAATATTTGTAAATTTGGGGTTTTTAGTGTTCCTAATGAGCTTGATCAAGCATCTCTTTGCTTTGTTGTATTATCATCTGTATTATTCTTTTAAGGTTGTAAATGTGACTTTGATTCTGCAGAATACAAAAGAAAAAGCTGTTTGTAAAAATTGGGTAGAGTACCAAATAAAGGTTGCAGTAAACCCATAAAATCACAGAAAAGCAAGCAATCTGAACACAGACTCATCCACCATTGAAAGGTCTACCAGTGCCCACTGTTAACACTTCTTATTTCTTGCTCATTATTTTGCTAGTTTTATTTGCTTACTCCTTTCCCTGGGTTTGAGAAGAATGAAGTCTCCCTCCCTAAAACGTATGTGAAGTGCCTTCTCCACATTGCCTCTCTGTGCCTGGGGATCCTTTCTAATCCAAGTTGAGATTTAGAATCCTTCCCCATTTTTCACACAACAATTAAAAAGACAAGAATTGCTATTTATATTATTACCAAGTTACAACCCTTTAAAGTGCTCAAGCACAAATATGCACTTTGCAATGCCCAGGATTTCTTACACCTGTGGCCATGGAGATGGGCTGGCTGGTCCAGGGAATCCTGACTCTTCCACTCTTTTCACACCTACTCCTGCCCAAGACTCTGGGACCCTGTCCCTGTCCCTCAGGGTTCAGACCTCACAAAAGAACTATATGAGGCCTTTGAATAATATCTTAGAGCAAGTAACACTGTAAAGAGAAGAAAACTGAGGCAAGGGTGGACATAGGCCATGGGGCAATGACCCTCCATATGATGGTGTCACAGGGAGTTCACAGTGCTTTGCAGTCTGGGGGATGATGAGGAAAGCTGCCTCAGCATATCTTCTGCCTCATTCTCATTTTTATCTCATATCTGGATAATCTTGAGTCAAGACTGCTTCTCTAGCAAGTCTTCCAGAATGTGATAGCTGTGCACTTACCTTTGCTCATCACTTACCTCATTCCATACCTAACAGCTAATTAAGCAGAAAGGTGAGTACAATTTGTTTACATTTTGGAGGCAAACATACCACAGAAAAATGTTTGCTATGTTAAAGTAATATTAACAATTAATTTAGGCACAATTATTTAAAGTGTATTTATGTCAGTAAGTTATCTGCTGAAGTTATTATTGATAATATGAATTGCTGTAGTTGCACAAACATTTTAATTTTAAGATTATCACACTGAATCATATTCACTGGAAATATCCCAACTTATTAAATGACTTGATCTTTAAAGGTCACATAAAGCATTTGCATATTCTTTGATGACCTTTTCTATCATTGCTTCTAGGTGAAGACATCAACAACAAAATTCTGAATAATTTTTACCTTGATTTTCTTCTAATTACGTTTTAAATTTCTCCCTTAGTATTATTTTGATTTATTATGTTTGGAAATACCAAACAAATATATCAGAATCAACTTTTAACTTTTTTAAAGGCTATGCTAATATTATGAAATAAAATTTTGAAAAAAATATACAAAACTGTTGACCCATTTATCCATATCTTAATGATTTTTCTCACAATATGTTTTTACTTTTATTTTTTTCTTGTCTCTTTCAACCTTGTTCTTAGCTTTATTGAGGTATAAAGGAAAAGTGAAACTTGTATATATTCCAGCTGTACGAGGTGGCCCATATATTTAGAGCTGTTTTCTCCTCTTGCTGTCTTGACAGTTTATCACTAATGTTCTTCTCTGTCTCATCATGTGGTTTGGAGTTTAAGTCCATATTAGTCTAGGTGACTTGGTTCTTTCTTGGTTTCCACTGGCATGAAATGTTTTTCATCACTTCACTTTGGGTATATCGGTCCTTATGGGTGAAGTGACTTCCTGTGGTTTGCGTCTAGCTGTGACATGTTTTCAAATGCCTACAGCCACTCTTCATCTTCTAATAAGAGGATTCAACCCATGTGCACTCAACGCAATTACTACCAACAGGGCTTGCTGCTGCCTTATTCCTGTTTACTTGCTGC
This sequence comes from Sciurus vulgaris, assembly GCF_902686455.1. Classification (NCBI taxonomy): domain Eukaryota; kingdom Metazoa; phylum Chordata; class Mammalia; order Rodentia; family Sciuridae; genus Sciurus; species Sciurus vulgaris. Next base: position 301,304 of record NW_027632872.1, on the reverse strand, counting down.
TTTCCTAGACAGCATCTCCATTTTCTCTTCTTACTGTTTGTCATGAAATGATTTTCTCCCCCAGTATCATAACTCCTCACACTTCAATTTTAGTGCCTCTCTTATAACTTTTTCTTTGTGGTTACTGTGTAGCTTACAGAAAATATCTTATAGTTGTTTTTGTTGCTTTGTTTTGTTTTTAACTATATTATAGTTTTAACAAACTGTTTTAAACAGACAGGAACCTAACTTTGACCACAAAGAAATAAACTAAGCTGGATAGAACTCAACATCATATCCATTAACCAACATACCTCTTGAAATTTTATGTCATAATTTTTATCTTTTCATATTGTGTGTTCTTTGGCAATTTGCTGTATGATGTGCTCTTGCTTTGGTCTGTGTTCTGGCTTCATGTTAAGATTCTAAGTGGATTCCATACCATGGTTACCATGTCAGAAGGGCAAACCTTTGGGTCCTTGGTTGTACCCCACTTGGTCAATATGTGTAAGTATACCCTTCTCCATTCATCGCCTCTTCATATGTCAGAGATGTGTTGATCTTTCCTGTTGACTTTTCTTAGGGATTATTCTCTTGTTTGTTGCTGAAAGTTGATAATTTACCTTGGTCCCTCCCAAAGTTGTTCTTGTTTGGAAATAGACAAATTATTTCTGCTTGGGAGGGAATGTGGAACATGGTACCTCCTACTCTTCCATCTGCCTGATATCTCTCACTCTCAGTTTGTTCTTTAAGTCGTTAGTCTTTCTTCAAGTGAAATATTGAGACTAGTCAGTGGTTGCAGGGACACAGTATTATGGCAAGAGACACATGAACCCTTAAGAATGTCAACACAGAGATGCCCTTTGCTGAGGCAGAGTCCTCACATTCCTCTGGGTAAATCTGCAACTGACTTGTCTTCAGTGCTTTTGTGGTTGGGTAAACAAGAAACTGCACAGGAGGTGTAAGGCATGTCACATGGGCTCACAGTGGGGGCTGAACTTCCTAGACAATTATGCTTCCAGATCTCTATTAATTAAAGGTTATGGAAGCCTTTCTGAAGTATTTGGAGTGAGATCATATCAAGGTGATTCCTGCCTAGAGCAAGTGGGTTTCAGGTCTTTCCATAGCCAGCAGCAAATGTATGTGTGCATATGTGTCATGTGGCCACATTTGGTCAAACAATTAACTGCCAGTTTGAGACAAATGTGTTTAGATGAACTTGGCACTAAGAAACAGAGATCATTTTTATGACACTTACCTAGAAGCTTCTAAGGACATCTGTTGACCCTTCATGTCTGAAATGCTCTGAAGAACAATTTAATGTGGGGTTACTGAATGGAAAAGCAGGGAAATTCCAGATGGCCTGAACTCTTTATATAGAGTTCTTGTGGATAAGGTGGACCACAAGGTGGAGCACAAGGTGGAACACAAGGTGGAGACTCAGATCCAGTATGGCAGACCATAGGCTTCAGGACTGCTAAAAAGCCCATGATTTTAAACACTAAGGTATACATCAGAAAAGGCTCTTGCTATTTCCGGAACACTGTAAGACATGACTTTCAGCATGGTTCACATAAAGGCTTTATTGTTTACATTGATTGCAAGAGGCATCATCCTCCTTCATTCACAGGGTAAAGCAGACCCTTCCAAAAACACTGTCCAGGGATAGCTAGGCTCTGAGGAAATGTGCCCTTTCTCATGAGTTATTCTGTTTGCTCCTGGTGACTTAACAGTTCTCCTCTTTAATGCTTTGGTGGTGAACTCAGAGTCTCAAAGTTAGTTGAGGGTGTAGAGGTGATAAATAATTGTCAGATGTTTTCTCAGCATCATGAACTCATCTAAAACATAAAGGAAAACTTTTAAATATTGTATTCCATATGACTATATTCACAAATAAAAATGTATTTTTCAGATAGTGTTATGATTTCTTATTCAGATAATATGAGTTCCTATGTGTGTCAGACACACCCTAGAACACGCAGTCTTTGATCTCAGGTTCTCTGTTGTCAAGCAGAGACCAAATCCTGGGATAGATGTTCTGTGATTAAAAATAGGAGGAAATTTGTTCGTGTGTGTGTGTGTGTGTGTGTGTGTGTGTGTGTGTGTGTGTGTTTTCATATCCGGAAGAAATAGAAGAAGAGAATGGTAAGTGACAATTATTTTTGACCAAGACAGCAGATTAATATACACAAATGCTTTCTATAATTGTTGTAACAGAGCCAAAATCCACAGCATTCCTTTAATCACTTAATAGCAGTGTTTGGGGACAATTAAAACAATATTGTGGTAATTTAAAAGGTCCTTATTGAGGATTCACAGATGGTATTCTGTTCAAAGTTTAATATCTATGCAACCATTTTAAATCCTTACTGCCATTTTACAAAATAGTTTCACTTTCCTGCCTTAGAGAGGTGCTTGCAGAGAAACCAAGTTAAAAGATAGCTCCCCAATGCCCCTCCCCTTCGCCACTTGTTAACCAACCTAAGACATCTCCTCACTTGTCCTATCACCCCACCACAAGACTTCACATAGATAGCTCATGTGGGCTTACACGAGCAGCCCAAAACAGCTCTATAAAATACCCCAGAGATTTTCCCTGCCCTCTCCTACCTTTTCTGAGCAATGGCCTTTGTCAGCCTCTCACTGACAAATAAAACCTTCTATGTGCGGATCTCTTTGCCTGGCTTCTGTGCTGCTCATCTGCATCTCACTTCCCCTGTGTGTTTCTTTTTCCTTTCAGATGGCAAACAATCTCTGGCAGGGATGGAGGAAGGTGTGGTGTGGGGCTTTGGCCCTGAGGCCTCCCACATGCCCCTCAGTGAAGAGTGATCTATGGGTCCTGCTGAGGAGAGGCCAGCCATGGCTGAGGAGCCAAAGAGGCCGGGACAGTGGGACTGAGAGGCATTGGTGAGGAGAGGAAGGAACTGGCAGCCAACAACTCCACAGGCACTGCAGTCCAGAGTGTGCCAGCTGGCAGCTGTGTCAGAGGAGAGGGACATCTGCCCCTTATCTCCCTTTCCTGAAGTCCAGGCAGAGCCAGACCCAGGTGGCCAACACACATATCTCACTCCAGGAGAGAATGTTACCTGAATGCTGACTAATAAATGAAAGGCTGACCATCACTTGAGAGAACCAGGAGATGGTTCAGGAGAGAAGCAGCAAAGGAGCTGCATGCTCAGGTGGTGGCTGCAAAGATGGAACATTTTCTTAAGGGCAGAGAATGGATTATATGGTTAGGTGGGAGATTTTCTGAAAGGAAGATTAGGAGGAATGCACTCAAAGATGCTCCAACAAACAAACAGTCTGAAAGTCAGTCAAGGTTGAATCATTTAGTGTTCATTTAGTATTTGGTACTAAATTCATAAACTACATTTACTCCTAAGCCATTATAGAAACATAACAGTGTCTAATCTATTGAATAAAAACAGCTTCAGTGAAGGAAATAAAAAGTGTGTGACAACTGTGGTTCCTTTTAATTTGCTCATCCATTCATTAATTTTGATTCAAGCTGGAGAAAATACATGTTAGTTAGACTTTAACATATTTTAGTGGGATATAAAATCAGACTGTCCTATTATAATTAATGTCATTACTTAAGAGTTCCAAAATCTTGCAGAATTTTAAAAATCTCAATGGGGACATTTTTCATCTTCAGTTTTTCAATGATAATGGTATCTAGGTGATATTGTTCACACTCAGTACTAAAATATTGCACATTTAAATACCTTAACACATATTATAGGTATTATTATTCTTACTACTACCAGGATCACAGATATTAATTTCCAAAGAGAAAGCATGATTTTACCTGGTACCAAATTCTTGAATCCCATGAAATCAAAATGAATCTATGGTGTCTATTTAATCTTCAGTCTTTATTTCCAAAAAAAAATAAATTAGCTTAAAATTAGTTTAAATTGTCATGTAAGCAACATTGTATCCTTAACCTGAATATTCACCTCTCCCATGTTCACTGCTCTTTTTAGACAGAGCTGGTTTACAGACCAAAATATTCATAAAGCATTTAGCTACAAGTCTCATATGACTGGAGATTATTGACCTTAGGTGCATCTATGTTTTCACTCTTGACAGCTAATATTTTGCTTGTTTGTTTTTCAGTTGAACTCCTGAAGGAATGTTGTAAGTTTCAGTAGGCATTACATGGGTAAATTCATCATTCTATTTTAGGAAGATACATCTGTTTACGTGCTCATGAGTATAATGATTGCAACATTGTTCAGGAAATGGGCATGGAAGAACTGAATTCATAAACCTGGGAGAAGTATGCTAAGTTAGGTTAAGTTTAATGTATATACATAGTTTCTTTTTTGCTAGAAAAAGTCCAGGATCCATTTCCCTAAGTCTCTGTAACATTGTTTTGCTCTTCTAAATCCACACTGCACTCCCAAATGCAGCCTACCTCTGCTTACACACAGACAGACAAGTGACCTGCCATTGCTCATCCCAAAGCCAAAGAATGGTCATTGTCTCCTGGAGGGAATGGGTCTGCTCCACTGCACACAGTTCCACCACCAAGATTTCCCCAGTAGAGGAGACGTGCTATAGGGTTCCAAAGGAAAGGAGCCTTGCCTATTCCTAGGGACTACAAACCTCAAAATTTGTAAAAAATATCCTGCTGCAACATGGATGTCTGTGTGTGTGCCATGACCAGAGCTGAGGAGCCTGCTTCTGGGCTTGTGCTGGCCTCTTGACTCTACCAAAGGGGTGGTTCTCCATGCTGTCAAAACATGGAGATTTTTGTGCTAAAGCAAAAATCAAAAACAGCATGTGTGGGAACTGTTTCAAAGCATGACACACTGCTGCTTCCCTTTAGACACAAGGCAAAATTCCTCCAGTTATGCCACGAGGCACTTTCAATGATATTTGAAAATATTGTTCCTAATTTATCTGACTTTGGAGGGAAATCAGAGGTATGTTCTCTGCCTAGCAAAATCCTGCTTCATAAGGTAATCTACAGACCAATTATAAAAGTGCTTCAAATGGGCCTATGCAAAGGAACCACTCATGGAATTTAGGAAGACTTCAGACTGTGACCAACTCATTTTCACAGGTTAGAATTAATACTTAGTTTTAGTAAAGAAAAATTCAAATGCATATTTTTTTAAAAATCAGGGATTTAACCCAGGCTTACTTAAACATTGAACCATATCTCCAGTCCTTTCTTTATGTTTTATTTTAAGACAGGATCTTGCTAAGTTGCTTGCAGCCTCACTAAGTTGCTGAGGCTGGTTTAGAACTTTTGGTCCTCTTGTCTCAGCCTCCTGAGCCACTGGGATTACAGGTGTATAACACTGTGCCAGGTTCAAATGAATTTTCAAAAGAATGCAAGAAATAGCTCTTATCTAATGAAAAAAATATTATACATGGAAGAAGCAAAACACATCACTTATTATTATTTAAATTAGTCATATTATATTAATATGTTTTGTACTCCTGTAATAGAATACCAGAGACTGGCATTTTATAAGTACCTTGGTTTATTTAGAGCACAGATTTACTACTTAAAGTGACCCAAGATCCTGGCACCAGCATCCTGTGAGGGTCGTCTTGCTCTGTCATTTCATGGTGGAAGGTGGAAGTGCAGAGAGTGTGTATGTGGCATTCAGAGGGGAAGGAGCATAGCCTACTCCTGTATCAGGAATGTGCCCAAAAGAGCCAGCCCACACCCACTATTGCGACAATAACTCATTCATGAGGACAATTCTCCCATTCCAGATTCACCTAGTAATAATTCTACCTTCCAACACTGCTGCATAGCAGGCCGTTTCTACCACAAACACTTTCAGGGACATTCAGATCACAGCTTTCCATATCTGGTCCCCCCAAATTTATGTCATTCTCCCATGCAAAATATATTTATTCCATCCTAATAGCCTCAAAGTCCTAATTTGTTCTAGCAGCAACAGAAAAGTCTAAAGACCAGAGTCTCATCTGAATCATTCACAAGCAAGACTCCTGGTGTGAGTCACCTGGAGACATTTCCTCCCCAGCCCAGAGCATGTGTAATCAGAAAGGTTCATGCTTCCAAAATACACTGGAAAGACATGGGACAGACACTTCTTTTCATTCTAACTCCATAAGAGGAAAAAAAGGAAGGGGCAAAGGTCTAAGAGATCCTAAGCCTAAAACTTCATGGATAAAATAACATAAAGATTCAAAGCTGGAGAATAACATAATTACTACTGCAGACAGATTGAGCACATTGATGAGCCTCCCCATGTCATTTCCTCACGTGCAACTATTATTATTCCTTGATGTTCTCTGTCCTACCTCTACCCTGGCTTCTCCCTCCCCTCCCCTCACCCTAATACGTCCTCTTCTACTTTAATTTAATCTTTTTACATACAATATATAAAGCTCTTTTTTCTGCATGTACTCACCAGAATGTTTTGCTTTGTGTTTTGATACTGGCCATTCTAACTGGGGTGAGATGTTTTCTCATGGTGGTATTGATTTACAGTTAGTTCCCTGATGGCTAACGATATTGAGTGGTTTTTAATTTTGTTTTAGAAATCCTGAAAAGGAACTTTGATCAGTATAACTACACTGGGAAGATGAGAAACCCATATCTTTGCCCTGTCTTCAAGACTGATGAGGACTTTAAGGTCTTATAGAAAGGGAACTGAGGTCCATTGTGAGGAGTTTGCACAGCTGGAGGCTTTACAAACCTGCCAGAGAAGATCTTGGTCAGGTGTGCCTGCCCATTATTATTTCAGGCTTGGCCGGAGGACCTTGTTCAATGAGAAAGTTGCTGTTGCCTGCGGTGGGTGGGGAGCACCCTCCACATGCCACATGAGGTCCATCCTTCAGAACTTGTTCCTGGAATCCAGGGTGACTCTGGCGCAAAGAAGGTGGATATAAAATGAGAGTAGAGATGCAAAGTCTTTCATTCTCCTTTCAGCCACCCACAAGACATTTGCAAGCAAAAGTGAGGAGTCTAATTCCTTGTCATAATTGTCCCATCTTCTGTCCATTCTTGAAGTAACTGTGGTGTTGGGCAGTCTGGTAGCAGGTTCCTTGTCCCAGTGCTAAACTAGTCTTTAAACAGCTGAGTTTCTTTTTTGTTCCTCTGAGGCACCGGGGGTGTGATATTGGGATTGAGGAAAGCACAGAGAAACAAACCAAAGGAATAAAAAATAAATTTAATGAAATAATATCAGAAAATTTCCCAAACCTGAAGAATGAACTGGAAAATCAAATACAAGAGGCTAATAGGATTCGAAATATACAAAATTACAACAGACTCACACCAAGGCACATTATGAAAATTCCTAACATACAAAATAAAGATAGAATTTTAAAGACTGGGAGAGAAAACAATCAAATTCCATTCAGGGGAAAACCAACATGGATATCAGCAGATTTTTCAATCCAGACCCTATAAGCTAGAAGGGCCTGGAACAACACTTCTCAAGATCTGAAAGAAAATGGATGCCAAACAAAAATCTTATATCCAGCAAAACTTACCTTCAGATTTGATGATGAAATAAAATCCTTCCATGATAAACAAAAGCTAAAAGAATTTACATATAGAAAGCTGGCACTACAGAACATTCTCAGCAAAATATTCCATGAGGAAGCGATGAAAAACAACGATGTAAATCAGCAAAGGGAGGAACTACCCTAAAGGAATAGCCAAATAAAAAGAAACCAAGTCATGGTAAAAAACAAAAATGAGCCAATTGATCGGGAACACAAATTATATCTCAACACTAACCCTGAATGTTAATGGCCTGAACTCAATCAAAAGAAATCCACTGACAGATTGGATTAAAAAAAAGATCCAAGAATATGCTGCCTGCAAGAGATTCATCTCATAGGAAGAGATACCCACAGACTAAACGTGAAAGGATGAGAAAAAATATACCATGCACACGGACTCAACAAAAAAGCCAGAGTATCCATCCTTATATCAGATAATGTGAACTTCGAGCCAAAGTTAGTCAGAAGGGATAAAGTAGGACATTTCATACTGCTTTAGGGAAGCATAAATCAGCAAGACATAACACTCATAAATATCTATGCCCTAAACAGTGGTTCATCCATGTACATCAAACAAATCCTTCTCGATTCAAGGAATCAAATAAACCACAACACAATAATACTAGGTGACTCACCACTGGACAGATCTGACAAACAAAAATTGAACACAGAATACATGGATCTCAAAAACACAATAATTTAGACTTAATGGACATATATAGAATATTCCATCCAACAAAGAGTGAATACACTTTCTTCTCAGCAACACATGAATCCTTCTCTAAAATAGACCATGTATTATGCCACAAAGCTACTGTTAGCAAACACAAGAAATAGAGATACTACCTTGTATTCTTTTTTTTTTTTTTATTTTTTTTATTGTAAACAAATGGGATACATGTTGTTTCTCTGTTTGTACATGGCGTAAAGGCATACCATTTGTGTAATCATAAATTTACATAGAGCAATGTTGTTTGATTCATTCTGTTATTTTTTTCCCTTCCCCCCACCCCTCCCACCCCTCTTTACCCTCTATACAGTAGTTCCTTCCTCCATACTTGCCCCCCTCCCTAACCCTAACTCTAACCCTTCCCTCCCCCCCATTATGTGTCAACCTCCACTTATTAGCGATATCATTCGTCCTTTGGCTTTTTGAGATTGGCTTATCTCACTTAGCATGATATAGAGATACTACCTTGTATTCTATCAGATCATAATGGATTAAACTTAGAAATAAATGACAGAATAAAAAAAAAAAGAAACTACTCCAATACCTGGAGACTAAATAATACACTATTGAATAGTGCATGTATAACAAAAGACATCTGGGGAAAATAAAAATATTCTTAGAGTTAAACAAGAAGAAAGATAAAACATATGAAAATCTCTGGGACACTATGAAAGCAGTACTTAGAGGAAAATATCTTTTATGAAGTACATTCATAAAAAGAAGAACACTTTTTATTTTTTAACATGTCGGCTTAGGATCAGATTTCCTTAACAGGACTCCCATAGCACAAGAAAAAAAAGCAAGAATCAACAACTGGGATAGATTCAAATTAAAAAGCTTTTTCTCAGCAAAGGAAACTATCAGTAATGTGAAGAGAGAACCTACAGAGTGGGAGATCTTTGCCACTCATACTTCGGATAGAGGACTAATTTCCAGAATATATAAAGAACTCAAAAAACTCTACACCAAGAATACAAATAATCCAATTAACAAATGGGCTAAAAAAATGAACAGACACTTCAGAGAAGAAGATCTACAAGCAATCAATAGATACATGAAAAAATGTTCAACATCTCTAGTAATAAGAGAAATGCAAATCAAAACTACCCTAAGATTCCATCTCACCCCAATTAGAATGGCAATTATCAAGAACACAAGCAACAATAGATGTTGGTGAGGATGTGGGGAAAAGGTACACTCATACATTGCTGGTGGGGTTGCAAATTGGTGCAGCCACTCTAGAAAGCAGTGTGGAGATTCCGCAGAAAGCTTGGAATTGACCCACCATTTGATCCAGCTATCCCACTCCTTGGCCTATACCCAAAGGACTTAAATCAGCATACTACAGAGATACAGCCACATCAATGTTCATAGCTGCTCAATTCACAATAGCCAGATTGTGGAACCAAACTAGATGACCTTCAATTGATGAAAGAAACTGTGGTATATATATATACAATGGAATATAACTCCACCATAAAGAATGATAAAATTATGGCATTTGCAGGCAGGTGGATGAAATTGGAGAATATCATGCTAAGTGAGATAAACCAATCTCAAAAACCCAAAGGATGAATGATCTCGCTGATAAGTGGATGATGACACATAATGGGGGGTGTGAGGTGTTAGTGTTAGGGTTAGGGTTAGGTTTAGGGTTAGGGTTAGGGATGGGGGTAAGAATGGAGGAAGGAAGGACTGTACAGAGGGAAAAAAAGGGTGGGAGGGGAGGAGGGAAGGGGAAAATTTACAGAATGAATCAAACAATATTACCATATGTAAATTTATGATTACACAAATGGTATGCCTTTACTCCGTGTACAAACAGAGAAACAACATATATCCCATTTGTTTACAATAAATAAAGAACCAAGAAAACCAATGTGATCTTACAATATGTCTAATCAAAATGAGAGATTATACTCTATTTATGTATGATATATCAAAATGTATAAATGCATCTTATCATCATGTACAACTGATTAGAACAAATAAAATTTAAAAATTAAAAAAGAAGAAAAAAATCAACAAATACATGACCTAATACTACAGTTCAAAGCACTAGAAAAAGAACAGATCATACCAAAAGTAGTAGAAGACAGCAAATAGTTAAAATCAGAGCTAAAATCAATGAAATGGAAACAAAAGAAACAATCAAAAATTGACAAGATAAAAGTTGGTTCTTTGAAAAACTAAACAAAATTGATAATCCCTTAGCCACAGTAACAAAGAGAAGGAGAAAGAAAACTCAAATTACTAAAATTCGGGATGAATAAGAAAATACCATGACAGGATTGAAATACAAAACATAATTAAAAGCTATTTTGATAATCTGTACTCCAACAAAATAGAAAATCTCAAAGACGTCAACAGGTTTCTAGAGACATATGTTCACCCAAACTGAATCAGGAGGACATACACAATTTAAATAGATCAATTTCAAATAATGAAATAGAAGAAGTCTTCAAAATCTGCCAACAAAGAAAAGTCCAGGACCAGATAAATTCTCAGCCAAGTTCTACAAAAGCTTTAAAGAGCTCATTCCAATACTCCTCAAAGTATTCCATGAAATAGAAAAGGAGGGAACCCTCCCAAATTCATTCTATGAAGCCAATATCACCCTGATACCTAAACCAGACAGAGACACATGGAGGAACAAAAATTTTAGACCAATATCCTTAATCAAATTGATATAAAAATTCTCAACAAAATTTTAGCAAATCACATACAAAAATATATTAAAAAGACAGTGCACCACGAACAAGTGGGTTTTATCCCAGGGATGCAAGGTTAATTCAACATCTGGAAATCAATAAATGTAATTCACCACATCTACAGACATAAAGTCAACAATCACATGATTATTTTGATAGATGCAGAGAAGGCATTTGATAAAATACAGCAAATCTTCATGCTCAAAAAACTAGAAAAAATAGGGATAGTAGGGAAATTCTTTAACACTGTAAAGGCTATCTATGCTAAGCCCATGGCCAATATCATTTTAAATGGAGAAAAACTGACAGCATTCCCCATAAAAACTGGAACAGGGCAGAGATGCCCTCTTTCACCACTTCTATTCAACATTGTCCTTGATACTCTAGGGAGAGCAATTAGAATAGTAAAAAAAGAACTTAAAGTATCCCTATTTGCTGATGACATGATTCTATATTTAGAGGAACTGGGAAATTCCACTAGAAAACTTCTAGAACACATACAAGTGTTTAGCAAAGTAGCAGGATATAATATCAATGCTCATAAATCTAATGGATTTTTATTCATAAGTGATGAGTCCTCAGAGAATGTAGGAAAACTACCCCATTCACAATAGCCTTGAAAAAATTAAAATACTTGGCAATCAATCTAACAAAAGAGGTGAAAGACCCCTACAATGAAAACTACAGAATGCTAAAGAAAAAATTAAAGAAAACCTTAGAAGATGGAAAGATCTCCCATGTTCTTGGATAGGCAGAGTTAATATTGTCAAGATGGTCATACTACCACAAGTGCTATACAAAGTTAATGATATTCCAATTAAAATCCCAAAGATGTACCTCACAGAAATAGAGTAAGCAAACATAAAATTCATCTGAAAGAATAAGAGACCCAGAATAGCTAAAGAAATCCTTAGCAGGAAGAATGAAACAGGGGATATCAAAATACCAGAACTTCAACTATACTACAAAGCAATAGTAACAAAAATGACATGGTATTGGTACCAAAATAGGTAGGTCAATGGTACAGAATAGAGGACATGGACACAAACCCAAATAAATACAACTTTCTCATACTAGACAAAGGTGCCAAAAATATGCAAAGGAGAAAAGATAGCCTCTTCAACAAATGGTGCTGGAAAAACTGGAAATCCATATGCAGCAGAATGAAGTTAAACCCCTATCTCTCACCCTGCACAAAGACCAACTCAAACATGTATCAAGGACCTCGGAATCAGACCAGAGACCTTGCATTTTATAGAAGAAAAAGTAGGTCCAAATCTTCAACTTGTTGACTGAGGATCAGACTTCCTTAACAGGACTCCCATAGCACAAGAAATAAAAGCAAGAATCAACAACTGGGATAGATTCAAACTAAAAAGCTTTTTCTCAGCAAAGGAAACTATCAGCAATGTGAAGGGAGAACCTACCAAGTGGGAGAAAATCTGTGCCACTCATACTTCAGATAGAGCACTAATTTCCAGAATATGAAAAGAACACAAAAAACTCTACACCAAGAATACAAATAATCCAATCAACAATTGGGCTGAGGAAATGAACAGACACTTCACAGAAGAATATCTACAAGCAATGAACAGATATGAAAAAATGTTCAACATCTCTAGTAATAAGAGAAATGAAAATCAAAACTACCCTAAGATTCCATCTCACCCCACTTACAATGGCAATCATCAAGAACACAAGCAACAATAGGTGTTGGCGAGGATGTGGAGAAAATGGTACACTCATACATTGCTGGTGGGGTTGCAAATTAGTGCAGCCACTCTGGAAAGCAGTGTGGAGATTCCTTAGAAAACTTGGAATGGACCCACCATTTGACCGAGCTATCCCACTCCTTGGCGTATACCCCAGGACTTAAAGTCATCATACCACAGAGATACAGCCACATCAATGTTCACAGCTGCTCAATTCACAATAGCCAGATTGGGAACCAAACTAGATGACCTTCAATTGATGAATGGATAAAGAAACTGGTATATATATATGCAATGTTATATTACTCAGCTATAAAAAGAGTAATAAAATATAAAATTATGGCTTTTGCAGGTAGGTGGATGAAATTGGAGAATATCATGCTAAGTGAGATAAGCCAATCTCAAAAACCCAAAGGATGAATGATCTCGCTGATAAACGGATGATGACACATAATGGGGGGCAGGAAGGGGGCAAGAATGGAGGAAGGAGGGACCGTAGAGAGGGAAAACAGGAGTGGGAGAGGTGGGGGGGGGGAGGAAAAAATAACAGAATGAATTAAACACCATTACTCTATGTAGATGTATGATTACACAAATGGTATGCCTTTACTTCATGTACAAACAGAAACAGCATTATCCCATTTGTTTACAATAAAAATAAATTTAAAAAAGATAATTGCTATTTTATATAATTGTGGTAAACATGAATAATATTTTGAAAAGTACATCTAATAAAAAAATGGAAGGCATTTTTATAACTTTCTAACAGACAAATATTAAGAGGGAAACAGTTTTTGGAACTCAACAGCTGTATGGATGTGTTGGACATGTGAGAGAGATGGGATCACAGGCAGCTCTGATCCTAAAAACTTTCAGAAACAAAAACACATGACCTCAAAAAAATGAGAAAACACCAGGCCACTATCTTCACGATAGATTCTTCCTTTAAAAATGTGCTCACTGCTTCCATTTTGTGGCAGTGCAACAAGTATTGACTTTCTTTAGTGGATAAAATACAAATGACTTCACAATCTGGAGTTAATATTTAGTGAGTGAGAAGAAAATAGAAGAGCAGCTGACACATTCTCTATGTTTACACAGCCATTCATATGGGAAAGAAAAACAGAGAAGGGGGGAAGGAGAGAGGGACAGCTGGGCAGAGCGCTGAGGAACCCACTCCAAGGAGGTGTTGTGGAAGCCTCAGGCTCTGGAACACTCTTCACAGACTGAGGAGCAGGACCAGCCCTGGAGGAAGCCTGTCTGGCTCATCAGCACAGCAGCAGAGACAAGAGTGCTCTGGAAGGTCCAGTCACCAGGGCAAGTGTGGAGGGAGGAATGAGGACTTAGCATCTGTTCTGGACCAGGTGAGAGGCCAGTGGTGTGACATGGGGTCAGGTCCACTCTGGAGCTCACAAAGGAGGCTCTGGTTGAGCACAGAGGTGAGAGGAGGAGTGCATGGCCCAGATTGGGCAATGGGCAATGAGGAGGAGAGTTGGGGCTACCCTGGGTTTAGAAAAGAGTGTCAAACATGGTAGAGACCCCTGAGGCCTGGGCACATCAACACAACTGGGTGCTGCTTAGGTACAGGGTGGGACCCTTTGAATTCTCTGTCTCTGTTCCCTCTGACTTAGGGGCTATAGCACAGTAGGCTATCAACAGATCTGCTGTTTAACTCCACCAAATAATAGCCTCAGGTGTAAATTAGTAATAAAGACAAAATTAACAAAGGGTGACTAGATCATTTTATAAATCAGTGTTACCATGCATACCCTAGAAACTAGGATACATTCTCCTTTGTTTAGTCCAGGTTTAATTTCAGAGGGAGAAAAGAGTCAGCAGTCCTGGTAGAGCCAAGCCCTGAACGTACATTCTGCTATAAATTTGTGACTTCTAATGGTGTTGGCCATTAGATTCTCTGCTAAGTAATTATAATTTAGTGTCATGAAGTGTTTGATGATAGTTACTGCAATAATTATTTTTTTCCAAAACTGAAAACTTTTTTGTCGTCAGATATTTGATAAGACTATTTATTCTCAGTGTCTGGTTCATCTTGGATTTGACTGTGTTATAATCTGTGACATTGGAGTTTGTTCTGAGGATCTGCTTTCATTGATGACCAAGAAGTTTCTTCATGCACTGGCATTATATGGAATATCACCCTTAAGTTACATTATAACTTGGTGAATATTTTCTCTGTGCCTGCAAGGTGTGTTTAATCATCCTTCAAGGCATGCTACTCAATCATGTAGTTTTAAAAAATCCTCATTTGACAGGTTCTAATTCATGGAAGTGAAGCAAGTGTAGAAACAAGAGTTTATCTTGCAAAGTTTACAAGTAATGCACACTTTTAAAAGTATTGCAGACATTCATCTAAAAAAAATAAGCAAACAGTTTGAGCCTCTGCTAACTCAGTCCCAACAAACTCAGGTGAGAGCTGTGGAGATGGACAGTAAGAGATCTGGGGCCTCAGGGTGTGTCCAGCTTCCCTCTTCCTTCCATACCTCAAACACGGAGGAGGCTCAGACCCAGAGAAATACATTATTTCAATTAAGGTCACAACCTTGGAGAGTAGGACACTGGAATTTTAAGTTCTCATCATCTCATTTTACTTGTTTTTTGGTATCAGCGATTGAACCTAGAGTTGCTTAACCATTGAGTACATCCCCAGCCCTTTTTATTTGTTATTTTAAGACAAGTTCTGGCTGAGTTGCTTAGTTCCTTGCTTAGTTGCTGAAGTTGACTTTGAACTTGTGATCCTATTGCCCCAGGCCAGAGTCACTGGGATTACAGGTGTGCACCACCCCACCCGGCACCTCATTTTACTTTTATGTTTACTCTTAGCTTTTTCAAACTGCCATGTAAAGACTTAATCTTTGTGCAATAGAAAGTGTTTCCTTTTGAGAGTTAGATCACATCTCCAAAAGATCTCAATTAGTTAAAGCTAACAAAAACCAACACCTCAGCTCAATAATATTATTTTGTCTCACCTTATTTGAAGGTCTTGAGTTTGTATTTTGAGAGAAGTAAGTTTATAATTAAAATATTCCCTGCTTACAGTTTATTGAACTCTTCAAATATTTAAACACCAGTCTGTATTCAGTCTGCCAGGCTAAGCAATGAGGGGCTGCCACCAAGCAGAACAGAATTCTCAGAACACACTCGGTGCTCACTGCTCCTACCTCTAGACATCATCTTTATGCTGGAATTACAAAGACCTTCACCTTGTGCAGCGTTCCCTGTGTTATTCCCACATACCTTCCTTTGTTATTCCTTGTTCAAGTGGAAACAGTAAAACATTTCTTACTTACTCAGGTTCTACACATGGGAACAGATGGATGAGCTGCCACTCCTGGTGTGCAGAAACTTCTTCCAGCAAATCTTTCATCTCCTCCTTTTTCCTCTAATTGATCCCCAATGTCAAAAGCAACAGGGACAGAAGGCTTGGATATTTTACCTGACTTTACAGACTTGGAGATAAATTCAGTTCAAGCTAAGAGCAAATTCACCAACATGGTCAGCTCTGTAGCTCTCACATACTGCCCAGAATTAGTCTCAAGAGGGGAAAACTCAGCTATTTCAGAACAGGATGGAGAGCTGTAAGGGTGATAGGTACTGGGTATTGAAATCCTCTTGTTTTGTAAATTAGAGACCTAAGGATCAACCAGCTGTAGGAATCACGTATGAGTCTTCTGTTGGATAATAGCTTCATTAGTATCAGGAAAAATTACCTTCTAATGTCTTTTCAGTTTCCAGGAGAAATTGTTGGAGATTGTGACTAAGTTGAATTATGCTGTGGCAAATTTATTATTCCATTGTAGCAGAGGTAGATGATGGTTTTGTGATAATACAAACCCAGTCAGAAATTGTACTAATACAAAAATTCAATTCATATAAATTGTGATAAAATGAAGATTAAGATTCTGGTAAATAAATCTATTCTACTAGATCCACTAGTAGGAGACTGAGTTAGGATAAACACTTAAACATTAGTTTGTTGACAAATGGATTAAAAAGACTAATTATAAGGACATTATGAGAACTAAGAAGTATGCGTGCCAGTTTAGAGTATCTGCTGCTGGGTTGGGAATGGATAGGTATGAAGAGGTCTTACTACCTTATTAAATCCAGATATTAATGAAACAGAGGTGTGCATTTGAGTTATTCTGGGTATTTAACTTAGATGTGGAGTTTCTTATCCTATAATCAGATGACGATATTATTTAATGGGATTTTACTCAATAAATATTAGTAACTCATATTATGGAAATATAATGAAGTACAAAACTTAAAAAATGAGTTCCACTACCTTACACCTATCCATCACCCAACACATGAGGTTCGCCTTTCGATCATCCGACAACAGTCAGGAAACTGATCGCCAATCACCAGTGGAGCACCACCTGCCTCTGTTGCCTGGAAGTTCTCTGTCACAGTACCTGTAGGTTTGATTACACGTGGCTGCCACCATTTTGAGACAACAGCCGGGCCCCGGAGGGCTCCTGACCAGACTGACTGAGCCCCATCTCCAGGATCCCTCAGCCCGACCGAACACTCCCTGCCTCTGGGGTCCTCACATCAACTGACTGCTCCCTGCTGCCAGGACTCCCAGACCAACTGACTGTGCCCTATCACTGGGACCCCAGACTGACTGATTGCACCCAGCCTCCGGGATCTCACAACCACACCAAACACACCAGACCTCCAGGAATCCTGCCTGACCATACACATCCCGCCTCCAGGAGCTCCAGCTGACCATGTCCACACCCTAAGCTGCAGCTCCCCATTTGCCAACACATTTTGAACCCAGAGCGGCCATCTTGGATAATCCTGGAAGCCATAGCTCCAATCTTTAGGTGGGGAAAATCCCATCCTGAGACGCCTGCTGGAGACTTCAAAGCTCATTGTCAGGTACCTCTCATGCATCAGGCTACTGAACATTGGGAGGTTTCATTACTATATGACTATTATACTGTAGATTTTCTTTTTTCTCCTTATAGAAAATATTCAAATTTTTATTTCTTTACTTTTCTTGCTCTCTTTTCCTTTTGTTTACCTGTTCCCTCAGAGTCTCTTTCCCCTTTTTTGCATGCTAACACCCAATTTCTTTTGATTACACTCTCACACTATTATATAGAACTTCTATACATTCTTTTCTTATCCCCTTAACAGCCACATTCTACATCCCTCTGCATCCTCTTTGTCCTCCATTAGAAACTGCAGACCTTATTGCAAATCTGTTTGTTTTACTGAAGATAATATTTGAACTCATTCTCTTTATTATGACAATTTTGTTATTGTACTCATAGGGGATATTTGATCTAGGATTGCATAGTGTCTGAATTGGGCACTGCTAATATTGATCTCCCCTTAAAGAAAGGGTTTTGGACACCTATAGGGCCACTATAAGCCAATAGGGGGAAATCAGCAATATACCAGATCTGCACTGCTAGAGGGGAAGATACATGAACAACATGAAAAAACAAGGGAAGAAAGTGATCCAAACAAATCTAGATTCTATATTAATAGAATCCAATGACAGTATGTTAGAAGACATGTCAGAAAAGGACTTCAGATTATACATGATTAAGATGATTCTCAAGCAAAGGATGAGATAAGAGAGCAAATGCAGGCAATGAATGATCACACCAATAAGCTGAAAGAGCAGCTGCAGGAAGCAAAAGATCATTTCAACAAAGAGATAGAGATTCTCAAAAAAAAAAAAAAAAACCATATGGAAATCCATGAAATGAAGGAAACAATAAACCAAATAAAAAACTCAATGGAAATCATCACCAAAAGACTAACCACGTGGAAGACACAACCTCAGACAACGAAGACAAAATATTGAATCTTGAAAATAAAGTTGCCACAACAAAGAAGATGGAAAGAAATCATGAACAGAATCTCCAAGAACTGTGACATCATGAAATGACCAAATTTAAGAATTATTGGGATTGAGGAAGGCACAGAGATACAAACCAAAGGAATGAACAACCTATTCAATGAAATAATATCAGAAAATTTCCCAAGCCTGAAGAATGAAATGGATAATCAAATACAAGAGGCTTACAGAACACCAAATGCACAAAATCACAACAGATCCACACCAAGGCACATTATAATGAAAATGCCTAACATTCAAAATAAAGATAGGATTTTGAAGGCTGTGAGAGAAAAGCATCAGACATATAGGGGGAGACCAATACAGATAGCAGCCGAGTTCTCAACCCAGCCTCTAAAAGCTAGAAGGGCCTGGAACAACATATTTCAGCTCTGAAAGAACATGGTTGCCATCCAAGAATCCTATACCCAGCAAATATAACCTTCAGCTTTGAAGATGTAATAAAATCCTTCCATGATAAACAAAAGTTAGAAGAATTTATAAATAGAAAGCCTGCACTACACAATGTTCTCAACAAAATATTCCATGAGGAAGAAATGAAAAACAACAATGGAGGTCAGCAAAGGGAGGAACTACCTTAGAGAAAAACCACTCAAAAGAGAAACCAAGCCAACTTAAAAATCAAAAATAAGCCAAATGACTGGGAATACAAATCATATCTTAATAATAACCCTGAATGTTAATGGCCTAAACTCATCAATCAAAAGACATAGACTGGCAGAATGGATTAAAGAGAAAGTCCCAACAATATGCTGCCTGCAAGAGACTCATCTCACAGAAAAAGATATCCACAGGCTAAAGGTGAAAGGATGGGTAAAAACCTACCACGCACATGGACTCAGTAAAAAAGTGGGGGTTTCCATCCTTATATCAGATAAAGTGGACTTCAAGCCATAGTTAGTCAGAAGGGATAAAGAAAGACATTTCATACTGTTTAAGGGAACCAAAGATCAGGAAGACATAACGACAGTAAATATTTATGCCCCAAATATTTGTGCATCCCTGTACATCAAAGAAATCCTTCTCAATTTCAGAAAACACATAGACCACAACACAATAATTCTGGGTGACTTTAGCACACCGCTGTCACCACTAGGTAGATCTTCCAAACAAAAACCAACCAAAGAAACCATAGAACTCAATAACACAATCAATAACCTTGACTTAATAGACATATATAGAATATTCCATCCATCAATGAGCAGATTCACTTTCTTCTCATCAGCACATGGCCCTTCTTGAAAATAGACCCTATATTATGCCACAAAGCAGCCCTTAGGAAATGCAAAAAAATAGAGATACTGCCTTGTGTTCCTTGTATTCTATCAGATCATAATGGACTGAGAGTAGAAATCAATGACAAAATAAAAAACAGAAATTACTACAACACCTGGAGACTAAATAATATGCTATTGAATGAAACATGAATAACAGAAAACATCAAGGAGGAGATCAAAAAATTCTTAGAGCTCAATGAGAATGACGATACAACATATCAAAATCTCTGGGACACTATGAAAGCGGTACTAAGAGTAAAATTCATTGCATGGAGCACATTCCAGAAAAGAATGAAAAGTCAAAAAGTAAATGACCTAACATTACAGCTCAAAGCCCTAGAAAAAAAAGAACAGAATAACAGCAAAAGTAGTAGAAGACGGGATATAATTAAAATCAGAGCTGAAATTAATGAAATTGAAACAAAAGAAAAAATTCAAAAAATTGACAAAACAAAAAGTTGGTTCTTTGAAAAAGTAAACAAAATAGACAAACCCTTAGCCACACTAAGAGAAGGAGAGAGAAAACTCAAATTACTAAAATTCATGATAAAAAAGGAAATATCATGACAGACATCACTGAGACACAGAACATAATTAGACACTACTTTGAAAATCTGTATTCCAACAAAACAGAATCTACCGAAAACATTGACAAATTTCTAGAGACATATGCTCCTCCCAAACTTAACCAGGAGGACATACAAAATTTAAACAGATCAATATCAAGCAATGAAATAGAAGAAGCCATTAAAAATCTACCATCCTAGAAAAACCCAGGACCAGATGGATTCTCAGCCGAGTTCTACAAGACCTTCAAAAAAGATCTCATTATTCCAATACCTCTCAAAGTATATCAGGAAATAGAAAAAGAGGGTACCCTACCAAATTCTTTCTATGAAGCTAATATGACCCTCATACCCAAACCAGGAAAAGACACATCAAGGAAAGAAAATTTTTTGACCAGTATCCTTGATAAATATAGATGCAAAGATCCTTAACAAAATATTGGCAAAGTGTATCCAAAAACATATTAAGAAAATTGTGCACCACGATCAAGTGGGGTTCAGACCTGGAATGCAAGGATGGTTCAACATTCGTAAATCAATAAACGTAATCCATCATGTCAATCGACTTAAGGATAAGAATCATATGGTTATTTCAATTAACGCAGAAAAAGCATTGGACAAAATACAATGCCTTTTCATGCTCAAAACACTAGAAAAAATAGGGATAGTAGGAACCTACCTGAACATTGTAAAGGCTATTTATGCTAAGCCCATGGCCAACATCATTCTTAATGGAGAAAAACTGAAACCATTCCCTTTAAAAACGGGAACAAGACAGGGATGTCCACTTTCACCACCTCTTTTCAACATTATCCTTGAAACTCTAGCCAGAGGAATTAGGCAGACTAAAGAAATTAAAGGGATACAGATAGGAAAAGAGGAACTTAAGCTGTCACTGTTTGCTTTGACGTGATTCTATATTTAGAGGATCCAAAAACCTCCTCCAGAAAACTTCTAGACCTCATAAATGAATTCAGCAAAATAGCAGGCTATAATATCAACACACATAAATCTAAAGCATTTTTATATGCAAGTGATGAAACAACTGAAAGGTAAATGAGGAATACAACTCCATTTGCAATAGCCTCAAAAAAAAAAAAAAAAAAAAACTTGGGAATCAATCTAACCAAAGAGGTAAAAGACCTCTACAATGAAAACTACAAAACATTGAAGAAAGAAATTGAAGAAGGCCTTAGAAGATGGAAAGATCTCCCATGTTCTTGGATAGGCAGAATTAATATTGTCAAAATGGCCATACTACCAAAAGCGCTATACAGATTCAATGCAATTCCAATTAAAATACTAATGATGTACCTTACAGAAATAGAGCAAGCAATCATGAAATTCATCTGGAAGAATAAGAAACCCGGAATAGCTAAAGCAATCCTTAGCAGGAAGAATGAAGCAGGGGGTATCGCAATACCAGAAATTCAACTCAATTACAAAGCAATAGTAACAAAACGGCATGGTATTGGCACCAAAATAGACAGGTAGATGAA
The DNA here is from genome assembly GCF_902686455.1 of Sciurus vulgaris. Taxonomy (NCBI): domain Eukaryota; kingdom Metazoa; phylum Chordata; class Mammalia; order Rodentia; family Sciuridae; genus Sciurus; species Sciurus vulgaris. The sequence continues at coordinate 279,425 of NW_027632872.1, read as the reverse complement.
TGTTACAGAATAGAGGACATGGACACAAACCCAAATAAATACAACTTTCTCATACTAGACAAAGGTGCCAAAAATATGCAAGGGAGAAAAGATAGCCTCTTCAACAAATGGTGGTGGGAAACCTGGAAAATCATATGCAACAGAATGAAACTAAACCCCTATACTGGCCCTCGACAAAAATCAACACACAATGGATCAAGGACCTTGAAATCAGACCAGAGACCTTGCATTTTATAGAAGAAAAAGTAGGTCCAAATCTTCAACTTGTTGACTTAGGATCGGACTTCCTTAACAGGACTCCCATAGCACAAGAAATAAAAGCACGAATCAATAACTGGGATAGATTGAAACTAAATAGCTTTTTCTCAGCAATGGAAACTATCAGCAATGCGAAGAGAGAGCCTACAGAGTGGGAGAATATCTTTGCCACTCACACTTCAGATAGAGCACTAATTTCCAGAATATATAAAGAACTCAAAAAACTCTACACCAAGAATACAAATAACCCAATCAAAAAATGGGCGAAGGAAATGAACAGACACTTCACTCAAGATTCACAAGCAAACAACAAACTTATGAAAAAATGTTCAACATCTCTAGTAATAAGAGAAATGCAATTCAAAACTACATTAAGATTCCATCTCACCCCAATTAGAATGGCAATTATCAAGAATACAAGCAACGACAGGTGTTAGAGAGGATGTGGGGAAAAAGGTACACTCATACATTGCTGGTGAGGTTGCAAATTATTGCAGCCACTCTGGAAAGCAGTGTGGAGATTCCTTAGAAACCCTAGAATGGACCCACCTTTTGACCCAGCTATCCCACTCCTCGGCCTATACCTAACGTACTTAAAATCAGCATACTTGAGAGATACAGCTACATCAATGTTCATAGCTGCTCAATTCACAATAGCCAGACTGTGGAACCAACCTAGATGTCCTTCAATTGATGAATGGATAAATAAACTCTGGTATATCTACATATACAATGGAATATTTCTCAGCTATAAAGAATAATAAATTTATGGCATTTGCAGGCAAATGGATGAAATTGGAGAATATCATGCTAAGTGAGATAAATCAATCTCAAAAATCCAAAAGGTGAATGATCTCAGTGATAAGCAGATGATGACACATAATGAGGGGTGGGACGGGGGCAAGAATGGAGGAAGGAGGGACTGTATAGAGGGAATAGAGGCAAAAGTCGGGTGGGAGGGGTGGGGGGGATGGAAAAAATAGCAGAATGAATCAAACATCATTTCCCTATGTAAATGTATGATTACGCAAATGGTATGCTGTTACTCCATGTACAATCAGAAACAATATGTATACCATTTGTTTAAAATAAAAAAGAAGAGAAAAAAGACTACAGATAAGTGAAAGCAAGAATAATAAAAGAATTAGAAATGATTAACCTTATCCAACTAGTATGTCAAAAAGCAGTGTGAATTTTTAAGATGTGGCTGACTTTATTGTTCAATCAAAACTTCAGAATCAAAGTTATGAAAAAAGATCTCATTATTTATGAATATTGGCAGGAATAATTTCTTGGAACTGAATTTAACCAGCAACTTTTATAAGCTCAGAAGCAGATTTTTCTTTTTTTTTTATCTGAAGGGTCTTTAACTAAAAGCCTGACCTCGCTGTTTCCTTGGTTTTAACCTAGCAGTACTACAGTGACAGAGCTCAGTTGAGCCCATCTAAAAGTCTATTTCATCTAACCATGAGATAGTAAATTAATGTTGGTTGAAATTGCTAGTGTTGATGAGTTTTGTTTTCCAGCAAAAGAAAACTAATTCTAAATCAGTTTTCTCAAGATTTTTGAAGATAATTTTTCATATGAAACTTATGTATAAAATTAGTATGTATAACTCATATCAGAAGCATTCTACAGATTTAAAAGGTACTTATCTCCATACAATGACACAGAACCCCTGTCCATGTGTTACCATCACTAAATCTTCAGAAATCTAGTAGAATACTTGAAGATGAGAATATTAATTGAGTATTTAATAAAACATCAAAGATTAGAGGAGTTTCATATTAAAAGCTTATTCTGGTTGCCCCAGGTTTTAGGACACGAGTAGCTTAATTAGTCACTTGGTTTTGTCAATGTCTAGACACGTTTTTTTATCTCTGTCTTAACTAACAGCTCCAGAAGCCAAATTCTGACAACTACCATTTGTGTACTCCTCATTGTAAACAGAAAATATGATTCTACCATCTCTGAAATTTCTTTTGTCTAAAACTGAAAGAAAACCTGAGAGGATGCAGGTAATGGTATGCATCCCACACTGTAATGATTTCTTGCTAAGCTTAAGAATATGCATAAATACTACCTTCCCATACACTTCCTAAAATCCATGGACCTTTGCATGGATACATTTCCTCTTTAGAAAAAACCTAAAAAAAGCAACAACAAAAAGCTGTTCTATAGCACAGAAAAAGATTCCTTAAATAGATTCTTTAAACAAAAGATCCTCAGGGGGAAAAAAGGACAGTTTATGATACAAACGTGAAATGTATTTCTCATCGTAATAGATGTTTCCATTCATAATTTATGTCAAACAACTGAACACAATATATTATCTTACTAATCAAGACAGTGCAAATGATTGTATGATTTATCTATGTCAACTATTCTGCAAGTACCTATGCAATTATGTACCCATGTAAATGTATATTTGGTGCATGTATATATAATTTCTTCATAGTTATTCACAGAAGTGCACTTAAATTTCAAGTATAGTACATATTATTCCTACAAAATTTTCATGACATTATGATTTGTTTTTGGTACGTCTACTTTCTTCTTAAAATATAATCTCTTTATCATCTTTCTAGTTTCATTCGAAGTATATCGAGTTCCTTGCATATAACCAGCACTCAGTAGTAGCTGTTGAATTACTATATGTCCAAATACTAAATAAAACATATTCAGTGAGATGACAAAGTAAACTTCCAGTTCTTCCAAACAATAAAATTATTTATTCAGTACAATGCATTCATTCAGACTTTATTTATTAAATCTGGAATCTGATTTTGTTTGGATTTTATCTACCTGTCCATGATGTTGTTGTAATGACTTAAGAGGAGATATGTTTCTGCAGTGGTAGGTAAATGTGGAAATAAAAAGTCTAAATATTGAAGATGTACTTTCTGCTACAAGTGCTGGGGAAGCAACATTTGTGATCATCACACAAAGTCAGTGTAATTTTCAATTCTGGTTCAGTTATTATATCTTACCTGTAACTGTAAGCCATAAAAAAATGGGATGGTAATAGTACCTATGAAACAGTTGTTAAAATTGAATGAGTTAAGATGTGTGTGTTCAGTTTGTGAAGTACAGGTCTATACACATGCACTTAATCTGGATTTGGAGTCTTATATTAAGGTTTTGTTGTTATTATCAATCACAATTTTAATGTAGTTTTGAGAGTACTTGACAACATTGTGTTTTTATGTTTTATTCTGCAGAAAAATCTCTGGTTCCTAGGTTTGTTGTTGTTGTTTCAGTCTACACTCATCTGCAACAAAATGTTCCTTACTTGCTTTAAGGTCCATACATTCAATTTGAATTTCTTCACTTACTAATTAATTAATCTTCAATTTATTTTATTCTTTAATATATTCTACCAGGTTAATTTCAGTTTACCAGTTCAACTCAAGATGATTCAAAATATTAGCCACTAATAGGTGGGACCTTTTGCAATATAAGGTAAATTACATTTGAAATAAACCAAATCATATTTGAAATTAGGGTAGTCTATGTTAACTTGAGTCCCACTTTTAACTCTGCTTTGAAACCTCAGTCAGCAGCAAGTGCACAATGAGAAAAAAACTACACATGAAAGAATTTACAGTGTCTTGGGAAGTATGTTTCAAACATTCACTAAGAAAAACAGACATTTCCCCATCTATTGCAAACTTACATGGTTCATGTGAATAGCACACTGCACAGCACTCAGAGATTCAAGAGCATGTGGAGTTTCTTTTTCATTAAATTTGTAGCTACCCATCAACTGCCAATATTTCTTCAAACTTGACAAACATTCCAAGTCCTGAAAAATACATGAAAAGTGATAAGAAGTGCTATTTTGTTTATTTTTCATGAAGTCAGAGTATGCTTTAGATACAATAGTACAAAATAGGCTCCAGAAAAATTGTGCATGCATGCTCACACACACACACACACACACACACCTACATATAAATACTAACATGTTTCATACCTTTCTCTAATGACATGTAAAATTGTAAATGCAGAAATTCTAACATGGAAGGCAAACGAAGTGCCTACCAATTAATTTCTTCTACATTTTTCAGCCAATTCTTTGCATTTATAAAATCTATCTTAAAAAACAGTGATAATGAATTTGCCAAGTAATTAAACATACTAGAGTAATGACTGCTGTTTAGATAAACTCATTAGTTAAAAGAAGCCAAGAAGACTACAGACGGAATTCACAGAGCATATTCTGAACACTTTTCTTCTACTTAAAATAGGATTAGAAATATAAAATATAGCCCTATGTTAAAATTACAAAGAATATAATGAAAATATAAAACATTCTTCTTCAGCATCTTCACCTGCATTTATTTTTTTCCTCAAAGCTTCCTCTATACATTACTGGAAGTGACACATTCAATATAGAAATACTAGTGAAATTTAAGAAAAAGTTAAGAAAACCCACAAACAAAAAAAAATCAACTTTTTCACTTGATGCTTGCATGATTTAGGAAGCATAGTTTTGAAAGAACTTACCAGATTTCCTTTATTTATTTATAAGTGGTGCTGAAAATCGAACCCAGTACCTCACACATGCTAGGGATGTGCTCTACCATGTAGCTACTACCATATCCTGCCTGTGTCTATTTTCAAATCATTTTATCTTGAATAATTAATATATATGCCATTATATATGGAGAGAGAAAACATAATCTCATTTATAATGATATATATGAAAAAGTATACATACATTGCTAAAAGGGTGGGTTTCTAGTAAGTGGCAGGATCTGCCTGCAGATGTTCCAGCAGACCGCAGAAGCTCACGGCCAATTTTGATTTACAAGGTTCCTGTGCTCTGAATTCAAAAGACAAAACCTCAGGAAGAACACTGAACTACAGCTTGCAGCTTTGCAGCAGCTAGTGGTATATATACCTCTTGAGTAAATGCTATTGGTTCACATTTATGCTAATAAGGGTTTGGAAAAAGTAGCAACGTCATTGGTCCAAATTTCTCTGCAACACGCCCCCTTAGGGGAAAACGGAAGTGAGGGAAGAGGCGTGACCTAAAAAATAGCGCGTTTCTCTTTGAAATCCCGCCATTAGCGGAGTAGCGGAGGCCAGAGCGAAGATGCCTACGCGGTTGCCCACACCACTGTGGCCGGTACCGCTGCCCCAGCCGCAGCCGCCGCGACGACTGGGATGCTGCTGCCGCCCCCTCTGGAACCCCCAGCAGCCCTTGCCGCCTCCAGGACACTTCCGCTGGATTACAGGAGCCGCTGCCCCTGTGTCCAGGGCACTGGAGCCTCCGCCGCTGCAGCAGCATCCAGAGTGCAGGAGACTTCCCAGCCACCATAGGAAGGTCCAGAGTGAAGGAGCCAACGCCACCGCTGAGGATGCCTCCTCGCACTTCAAAGAAGGAGGTAGGTGCTGGAAACCCCTCGGGGAGGGTGCAGGCACCTCGGGTGGGGGAAAGTAGCTTCTAGAGAGGTTCTTTTTGGTGACTGGACCGGCACATTAGAGGCAGGTTCACCCAGGTTGGGCATCTACTGCCTGAGGGCTAGAGGTGTGACCCGTGAGTTTGGGGGTTGTGGAGTTGGAAGTAAAGGGGTACTTCTGGTGTCTTTAAGCTGTTTGCGGGGGGTGGATTTGGTGTGAAGATCCTCCATGTGTGCAGTATACCTTGAGATGTCTGTGTGGGAGTTTCAGTGGCCAGAAGTCTGGGTCAGATAGGTTCGGGGCTGGAATGAGCCTCCTGTGTAGCTATAGGCTGAGGCCAGCTCATCTTTTGTCACCTTGCTTGGTGTCTTGGAGTCTAACCACTACCTTGGCTAGATCTGTTGAACTCCAGATCTGGAATCACAGTTGAAATTGGTGGTGCTTTCTAAATTCTCCATTTCTGGGGCCCATTATTCTAGGAATAAGTTTCCATTTATCAGTGATAGCATGTGTCATAATCTGAGGGTACAATAGATTTATGAGGTGGGTAGTTGGTCCCCATTTCACAGAGAGGTCAATCAGTGTTGACAGAGGGAATGACTTGCCCAAGTATATCCAGCCAAGAAGGGGCAGATTCAGGACTTCCCTCCCAGGTCTGTCTGACATCAGAGTCAAGCTCTTACCCATCCCCCCATACTTACAAATGCTTCCATCCACACCTACACAGTGCCACAACATTGGATTGTGAGGGGGGACATAGTTTGCAATATATAGATATAAATGGGAATCCTGTGGCCTGAAGAGAGTAATCAATGTTTTAAGACACAGATCCAGTGGAGGGGAACTGGCTCAAATTTGCCATCTCTGAGCTCTCTTTTTAGCATGGGTTCCCCTAAGGGTTTGGTGAAAAAAAAAATCTGTGTCCCTCAAAGCAGATATCCTCCATTCTTTCCTTCCTTTGATCACAACCTTGGCAAGGGACATCTCTTCCAATGTCAGAGAACCAGTCTTCAGTGGGATAGAATTGAAAGCTCTTGTTTAGAAATTGGAGCACCAAATGAGGTCTTCCCTCTCCCCTCCTCTGGAGTAGCCATGTCCCTGTCATACCATCACATTTCTTTCTGGAATGTGTATCTTAATCAGCTTCCCTAGATAAGCTGGGCTTCTTGCAAGCTTGGCCTGAGCCTCTGCAGCCACAAAGGGGTTGGCATAGGCTGTGAGACCGGAAAATCTGTCCATTACTGATCTGGGAATCCATCAGGATCCAGGATCCATGAAGCAGGTCTGGAAGGTACTTCAGGCTCAGCCAGAGTTGGATTCAAACCTTGGAGCCTTTTTTAAATGTGGGGAGTAAAAAGGAAGCCATGTCATCAGGCAAGAGAAGAAACTTGCGCCTTTTTGTCACAGAGCTTTTGATTCTGGCCACCCCCAGCTCCACTCCCCAATTTGTAGAGGAGGTGCTACAGAATGCTTATCCATTGAAAGGGTGTTGAACTTTCGAGTGGGACATTTCTGACCCCACTTGTGCCTGTAGGATTGACTCAGATCAGTCTGTGTGCGTTGTGTTTGTGGGCTCATGAGGGCAGAAGTTCTCCTCAGGAATAATGCAGACCTATCTGCCTAATGTACGTTGAGGCTTTCTCTGGTTTCTGGCAGCACAGCTCCTGGGAGCTTCAGATAGTGATGTGCATCTGTGGCAGACTTGATTGCCATGGTTCTCAGTGGTGAGGGTGGCAGGAGGGGCCTGGCTTTCTTGCTTGCTTTTGTCTCCTCTTCCATCCAGCTGGGTCTCCTTGCAGCAGACTCATGGGGTACTGTCAGAGCTGGTGGGAGCATTTTGTCAGGGGTTACCAGATAGGAAGGGGCATATATGTTGCCACTGTAACCTGCAGTGGCTAAGGTTGCAAAAGAGTGATGGAACTTGAATGGGCCTGAGTCCTTGTTCCCAGGTCTGTCTCTAACAATCATGTGACTTTCAGCAGCTCCCTGCTCAGCCTCCTGTTTCTGCTTTCTAATCAGAGGAGGTTGCAGAGCTGCAGGAGTCTGAGTGCCTCAGCTCATCTGGTTGGCTGGCACCATCTTCTGTGACCAGGCCCTTCCTTATTCCTCTACTTTGAATTTCCCAGGTCTGTGTTTAAGACTTAATAAATCTCAGTAGCTCATAAGGCTTTGGGAGTCTTATTCCCATCCAGGTAAACCAGGGCTCAGCTAGAAGCATCTTAAGGAAATATAGGCTTTTAAAAAAAGCCTATACACCACTTGGTATCTGATACACCATCAGATACCAAGCCTATTCTGCAGACGATCTCTTTTAACTATGCCCATGCCCTGTGCAGTGAATAACTCTTCTCTTGTGAATTAGGACATTGGGGCACAGAGATGGCAGGTACCTAAGCTTGGGTTGTAGCTCAGTGGTGAAGTGGTTGCCTCACATGTGTGAGACACTGGGTTGTATCCTCAGCACCACCTAAAAAGTAATAAAATACATGTATTATGTCCATCTACACCTAAAATTATTTTTAAAAATTACTCTCCAATTACAGTTCTAGCCTTTCTATATTTTTAATTTCTCTAACATTGACATACCTGGCTCCCATTATTTACAAGTATTGGCTTATTTGTTCAGTTGTATGTATTTGTTGGTTAATGACTAGATCAAAGTATTTGACATACCCATTACCTCAAACACTTCCTATTTTTTTTGTGGTAAGAACCCTTAAAATTTCTTTTAGCAATTTTCAAAGTATTCAATATGTTGTCATTAACTGTAGTTACCCTGATATGCCATAGATCTCTTGGACTTATATCTCCTAATTGCAAAACATCTCCCCAACCCCTCCTAATGTCCTATTTCCTAGAAAACTCCACTGTTTTTTACTTCTGAGTTCCAAATTTTATACACACACATATGTATAACTTTTTTATATACATATATATATAAATTATATAATTTAAGATAGGTTTGTTTCCTTGCTCATCAGTAGTTTGAATTCCTTATGAGTTTCTATCTGTTCATTGTATTGATTGCTTCTTTGCTGTTCTGAAGAACCATTTAGTTTGATGCAATATCATTTGTTCTTTTATTTGCTTTTGTTGTTTATCCTTTGGTGTTCATACTCCAAAGGAATATTTGCCCAGATCAGTGTTGTACACCTTTATCATTTTTTTGTATTAGTTTTGCACTTTCAAGTCTTATATTTAAATCTTCAGTGTATTTTGAGATGACTTTTGTATATGGTCTTAATTTCATACTTTTGTATGTCCAGTTTTCCCAGCACCATTTATTGAAGGGAATGCTCTCCCTATTGTGTGCTCGTGACAACTTTGTTGAAGATCAGGGGATCATATTCATTTTGGGGCTGTTTATTCTGTTCCATATGTCTGTGTGTCTGTTTCTACACGAGTTCTGTGCAGAGATCTTGGTGATAATATTCTCTCTTTTGACACTTTTTAAATCTAAACTGCCATCCTCCAATCTGGAGGTTGCCCTCTTTTGCTTGATGCACATTTTTTATCCTGGAGTTTCCCTTTCTCTTTCATCTTGGAAAATTTCTTATACCTCTTTTGTACTGGTTCTCCTTATCATATCCATGCCATCCTCTTTCTTAGTTATACTGTATCGTCTTGGCAAAGCATATACATTAGTAGCTATCTATGAAAGAAGATGTAAAATTTCCAGTGTTTGCTCTAATTGCATTTCCATTTAGCCTGAAAATCTCCTTTTGGTGTTTCTTCTCATTTCTGCTGGTAATGAATTTTCTCCTTTATGTGATGGTGTTTTCTGTTTGCCTTTGGTCCTGAAGGATATTTTTGTTGGATATAGAATTCAGTGTCCTCTAAATGGAGGATATCATTTTCCTTCGATGCTTTAGATTTTCTTTGTAATTTTGGTTTTCAGTAGTTCAATAATGATGCATTTAGTTATTATTTGAAGTTTATCTTTTTTGTGTTCACTCAGCTTCTTGAATCTGTGTTTATGTGTTATACATGGAATGTTTCTAGTCATTGTTTTATTAATTTGGGGGGACCTCTTCATTTCTTATGTTTTGCAACTCCAATTAGCCTTATGTTTGACATTTTGATATTGACTCTAAATCCATTGGGCTCAGTTCATTTGTTCAGTCTTTTTTGTTTTTCAGTTTGTTTAGATTGCACTGATTATGTTCAACTCACTGACACTTTAATCTTTTTTTAATTTAGCTATGAAGATTAACTACTGACTTTAATTTCAGATAATGTATTTATTAGCTTTAGAATTCCCATTTTTAAAGTAAATTTTTCTTTGAGATTTCCTATTTTTTCAATTGTTTCATGTTTCTTGTCTTTAACCTCAGTGATTGTAGTTATTATAGCTGATTTGAAGTCTTTGATAATTTTAACATCAGAGACATTTTGAGGTTGGGAGGTTGGAATGTGTTAATTTTTCTCCTTAGAATGGGTTACATTTTCAGGATTCTTTTTTGAATGTCAAATGATTTTAGATTGTGTCCAGTTTTTGGTTTTTTTTGTTTTTTTTGTTTTTTTTTTTTTCATTTTTTTAAGAGGGCCTTGCTGTGTTGCCCAAGTTGGCTTCTAACTCCTGGACTCAAGTGAGTCTTCTGTGTAGATTTTGAATTCTCTTAAAGTCTTCTGAGGAATCCTGACTTTTTTATTGCACTGGCAATTGTCTTTAGACCTTACCTGAAGCTCAGAATGGAAGTTTTATCTCCATAAAATAGGACTGAACTCTCAGTTCAAAATTTTAAGCCATTATGATGCTGCTCTGAGTCTGTCTTACACAGCAAAAGAGTTAACAGTCAGTCTGAGACCTGTACAATGTTCATAGGAATCAAGGACACTGTTTTCTCAGCATTCTCCTGTCCTCAATTGCCACTGGCAGCCATCTCTGTTGGATCAAGCCCGTTCCCCCTTTTCTGGCAAAGGAATCTGTGAAATTTCTATGGTTGTTTTAGCAACCTGCCCTGCATCTCTCCTATGATGGTGGCCAGTCCTTCAGGCAAAACATCCACTCCTCTCCCATTCCCAAAACAGGAACACAAACAGTGGAAATTCATCCCAGTAATAGTCACTTCTCCAGTTTTTTCCTCCCAACACTGTCTCCCATTTGTTAACTCTTCAGAACCTATGGGTAGTTGTTTCTGTTTCTTCCAAAGTTTTTACTTCTAACCCAATTTATTTTTAAGTCATTTTTCAGACATTGAAGCCATACATGGGATCTCCCAACCTAACATTTTCATCAGGAATTCATCTAGTGTAGCACTGAAAAATCTTTTAGTAAAAAAATGAAATAAAAATATAGGTTATATTACAAAATTGCAATTAGGAACCCTGCAGGGTTTTGAAAAGATACTTCCTAAAATATCTTCTGTGTTTTGGGTGAAACATGGATGGAAAGAGAGACTTATTAAACTTTTTTGTCATCTCTGTGATGTACTGTTGCAACAACGTGAATTCAGACAGTGCTAATCAAATTGGAAAGGAAGGAATCTTTTTAGAAACATTATGAAAATAGAATAGTCCCAATTTGGCTATAGGTTTATTAATGGAGGAAAGAGATAAGAGGACTACTGCTTGCTACCTAGGGAATGATAATGATATCATTAATTTGGATTCAGTGCATAGGTATAGAGTATAGTTTGAGAAAAAATATAAATTGAATTAGAAACATGTTATATTCAAAATTCTGGATGATATTACTCAGCAGGAAGTTGGAAAGCTAAAGAGGAACTTTGGAGAACAGGTCTAGAAATGTAGACTTAACTCTTTAGCAGAGAAGTTATATGACTTTTATGAATACAACCCTGCAAATGGTAAAAACCTCAGAAGTAAACCTATAAAAGGAATCAGTAGGAAATCTGAGAATTTCAGAAACAGAAGAGCCAGGAGACTGAGGTATACCAGAGACCAGAAGTGAGATAATTGCAGTCTGAAGAATTTGTCAGTGGTGTCTTGCACACACATAAAAAATCCAACAAGCAAAGAGATGCACTCTTCCCCCTCCATCTAAGATCATGCCAGTGTTTTAGTAATGATGCTCTCCTTCCTGAGCAGCAGTACTGAAAATTTAATTTTGTTATAGATACTAATGCAAAAGTCATATTCCAAGGCAGAGTAAAGAGAATGTAATGGAGGAAATAGAGGTATTGAGTCTAGACCACATTTTAAAACTTCCTTAAGGAGGGGAATGGGAGTACTGGAATGGTAGCTGGTGGCTTAAAGGCATGAGAAGACCAGGGTCAGCATCGTAGTTTGGTTGGGTATTATTGGAAAGAAAACTATGGAGAGAATAATGGTTTTGGTGGTAAAGTTTTAGAGTAGATAGTTAAAAATAAAATTCAGGATGTTAGTTTGTAAATATTTAAGAGTACTTTTGCCTGTAATACAGGAAGGAAAAAGAGGGTAGGTATGGAGAAGTTTTGTTGAGGAAAAAAGTGAGTCTATATTGGAGGAAGTTTGGAAATTAAGACATTGAGAATGAGTGTAAAGAGTGAGGCTGCTACTTCTACACTCAGTTATAGGATAGAAAATAGTTGAAAATAAATCTTCCTTCAAACAACAAATAGAAAAGCCATCTCCCCATCACCTACCAAATACTTGAAGGTATTTTAGAATCAACAAGAGGATGAATTTCTAGAAGAAAATACAAATTTAGGGAAACAAAACCAGTATTTGGAACTGTTTTTCTCAGTTCCAAATTGTTTTTCTCAGATCAGTGGATCTCAGTCAATTTTTGGAACATCATCTGAAAAACTGAGCAATGCATTTGGTAGCCTCTTAGGGTTACAGGGACAGGGAACATAACCCAGGGCCTTGTAATGTGGGGAGATGTGGTCCTTGTGAATTACTCCAATTTGGAACTAGAATCCTGAAGGGCCACATCTAGAAGCCTGGGTGAATCTGATGTAGATGGAACATCATAGAGACTGTAGCTCTACTGTTTAAAAAAGTATATTTAGTTATAGGTGGACCCAATACCTTTATTTTATTTATCCATGTTTTTGGTGCTGAGGATTGAACCCAGTGCCTCACGAATGTGAGCCCAGGGCCCTACCTTGGAGCCTCAGCCCCAGGCTTGGAGCTCTACTTTAAATATGTTTATAATTTATTGTTTTTATCTCAGGTGCTTGGCAGAAGCACATGCAAATCCTAAGTAGAAGATAAGAACATTACAATGGGTCTCATATTATTACTGCAGAAATCATGCAAGTATATCCAGCCCATAATTAAAAAAAAATTTTCAGACAGAACATGATCAAGTAGAAGCAAGAGAAGATAGTAGATCCATTGGGGCTTTTGATATTGAACATTTCAATGAACAAGTTGTAGTTGTTCAAATATTAAAAACAAGGTTTTGCATTTTCAGAAGAGAAATGAAAATGTAAAAAAAACAAAATGAAAATTCTAGTCTTGAAATAACTGAAATTATGAAGTTAACAGATGGTTAAACAGAAGATGAGATAGAGCTGAGAAGATAATTAGTGAATTGATAAGATTCAGAGAAAAAAGGATGGTGAAAACTGAGGAGACCAAGGAGCACAGATACACTGAGGAGATCAGAAGTGTGTAACTGAGTCCCAGGCAGGGTTGAGAGAGAATGGGTACAAGTAGAATTTGTTAAGAGAATGACTGAAAACATTCCTAAACTGACAAAAATTACCAAGCAACATATTCAAGAAGCCTTCTTACCACCACACAGGAGAAAAAGCAGCCCATATTCATATACTGTGGTATGTCTGCAGAAAACCAAAGATAAAGAGAAAAATCTCTAAAGCTGCCAGGGGAGAGGAAAAGGTGTGATTTCAGAGAATTAACAGACTAATGACTGACTTCTCATCAGCAACAATGGAGACCATAAACCAATGGAATGGCATCCTCAAAGTATTGAGAGAATATAATCCAGTCTAGAATTCTAAAACCTGAGGCAATATCCTATGAGAATATAAATGAAGTACAGTTGTTTTGCATATGGCAGTTTTTCAGTCATATTAATGTAACCACTCTTTAAAAAGCTCGAAAGACATGACTAGTGAGCACATATTGGGTAACACAGATACACGAATTTTCATTATTGTAGAAAGAACAACACTGAAATAGGTATTAAGACAATCAAAGTGGATATTTTGGATCATGTTCTGCCCTCACCTTTAAACTTGACATGAAGTTGATAAATTTCTATGAAAAACAAATTAACAATCTGAATAAAGAAGAAAAATTTAAAATATGAAATATATGTTAAAGACTTTTCTTGTGACACCTTTGTCTGGTGTTGTCTGGGTAAAACTGACCTCCTAAAATGAATTTTCCTTATTTTCTTGAAGAGTTTTAAAGAATTGGCATTATTTCTTTTTTAGTGTTTGGTAGAACTCACTAGTGAAACACTCTGGTCCTGGACTATTCTTTAGGTTACAAATTAAAATTCTTTACTTCTTATAAATCTATTCAGATTTTTCTATTTTTCTTGAGTCGGTTTTAGTAACTTGGATATTTCTAGAAATTTTCCCATTCCATCAGTTGTCTAAATAGCATGAAGTTGTTAATTATATTCCCTTTTAATCCTTTTAGTTTCTGTAAGGTTTATAGAAATATCCTGTGTTTGATTCCTGTTCTGTGGTCACATTATGAAGGATCATAGGTAGGATGCTTATGTGGAAATCATTCCATACAGAAAGAGAATCTGAGAGGAAATGCATTGCTGAAGAGACTTGTAGAACTGATAAGTGAATTTAGTGAAGTACCAGTATACAAAATCAGCACTTGTAAATCAATAGAATTTCAATATTCCAACAGCAATTCAGTTAATAAAGAAATCAGGAAAACCACTCCTTTCACAATAAACTTAAAAAAAATCTGGGAATTAATGTAACCAAGGAAGTGAAATAACTCTACAATGAGAACTATAGAACATGGAAGAAAGAAATTGAAGAAGACCTCAGAAGATGGAAAGACCTTCCATGTTCATGAATAGGCAAAATTTATTTTGACAAAATTTATACTACCAAGAGAAGTATAAACATTCAATCAAAATACCAATTAAATTCTTCACAGAACTAGAAAAATCAGTCTACATTCATTTGGAAGAGAAAGAGATATAGAATGACAAATGAACTTCAGAACAAGAAAATCAGTGAAGGAGTATCACAATACCAGATCCCAGATTATGCAACAAAATTATAATAACAAAAACAGCAAGGCAACAGCATCAAAATAGATAGGAGGACCAGTGGAATGGAAGACACTAAGACAAACTCAAATACAGCCACCTTATATTTGATAAAGATACCAAAACATATATGTCACAGAAAAAACAACATTTTTAATAAATGGTGCTGGGAAAACTGAATATCCATATGTTCAAGAATGAAATTAGATCTCTTTATTGAACCCTGCACAAAAATTAAATCAGTGGATCAAAGACTTTTGAATTAGGCCAGAGACCTTGCAACTGTTAGAAGAAAATATAGGGTTAACCTTCCATCATGTAAGTGTAGACACTGACTCCTGAACAAACCCCCTAAATCCCAAGAAATAAAGCCAAGAGTCAATAAGTGGGATGTTATCAAATTTGAAAGCTTCTGCACATCAAAGAAAATGATTAAGAGAGTGAAGGGAGATCCTGCAGAATGAGATAAAATCTTTGCTAGCTACTTTGACAAGGGACGTTACATATTAAAGGATATATAACAGGGTGGGAGGAGTGGGGGAGGAGGAAAAATTAACAAAATGAATCAGACACCATTACCCTGTGTAAATGTATGATTACACAAATGGTATGCCTTTACTTCATGTACAGAGAAACATGTATCCTATTTGTTTACAATAAAAATAAATTTAAAAAGAATATATAACAAATTCAAAAAACTCAAGGCCAAAAAAAGAATCCCCCAAAACCCAATTAATAAATGGACCAAAGAACTAAATAGGAATTTCTTAAAAGAAGAAATAAAAGTGAACAACAAATATATGAAAAAATGTTCAACATCTCTTGTCAATTAGAGAACTGAAAATCAAAACAACATTTGATTTTTTTTTTTTACCCAGTCATAATGACAAAATTCAACAACATGAATAATAATAAATGCTGGCAGGAAGGATGTTGTATAAAATGTATACTCATACATTGCTGATGGGACTGCAAATTAGTACAACCATTATGAAAAGCAGTCCCTCAGAAAACCAGGATTGCACCCACAATGTGACCAAACTACGTCACTCTACAGTATTTACCCAGAAGAACTAAAATCAGAATACCATCTACAGAATACCATATACAAAATTCAGTCACTTCAGTGTTTAAAGCAACACAGTTCTTCATATCCAAATTATGGAATGAACCCAGGTGCTCATCAGAAGGTGAATGGAATAAGAAAATATGGCACATACACACAGTGAAGTTTTACTCAGGCTTAAGGATGAATGAAATAATGACATTTGAAGGTAAAAAGGCAGATATTGACAAAATCCAGACTCAGAAAATCAAGAGCCATTGTTTTCTCTTACATGAGGAAGCTAGAGCAAAACAAAGTAAAGAAGGTGACAGGGGAGGAGACTGGATATCATAAATGCGTAAGGTACATCAGCAGAGTAGGAAGAGGATAGGACAGAGGGTGGAACTGGAGTAGAAATAAGGAATGAATTTAACAACAGCAATGTTATGTATATATGCAAACATACCAAAAAGAATTTCACCTGTATGTATATATAGAAAATATCAATACAAATAAAGGAGTAAAAGGTAGATCAATAGAGAGGAGAAATAATGGGGGAGGGAGGAAGAAAGAGAAAGGGGGAGTACATGAGTATTGAAATGAAATTCTTTACAAGTATGGTCAAAATGAACTAAAATAGTATGAACAATCATAATGCTCTAATTTTTTTTTTTAAAAAATAGATTCCTGGGGCCAGTAGGGTCAATAAAGCCAAGTGTGGATTAGACATTTATAATAGCTATGGGATTAGGCAAAATTTCTTCTGTACCTGTTAGGGATTTGCAAAATTTGAATTTCCTTCTGAAGTCAAAGATGGGAGGTGCATATTGACTTCCTTATCATCCTATTCAGATATGGGTATGAAGGGGAAATTGGTGGTGAGTCTTAAATGAGCAGTCACACATCAAAAATTCCAACAAAAGGAGTGACACTCTTAGAGTTCCTGATTTTAAATTTTTTAAAAAATCTATTTTCTTCAGCTTAGATGATCTTTATTGATCAATCTCTCTTTTTTTTTTTTTTTTTTTTTTTTTTTTTTTTTTTTTTGTACTGGGGATTGATTGAAGTCAGGGGTGCTTTATCACTGATCTACATCCCCAGCGCTTTTTTATTTTTCATATTGAGACAGGCTCTCACTAAGCTCCTTAAGGCCTTGGTAAGTTGCTGAGACTGGCCTTGAATTTGCAATAGTCTTGTCTCATTCTTCTGAGTTGCTGAGATTATAGAGATGCATCACTGCAACTAGCAATCTGTATTTTTTTATTGATTATCTCTTCTGTAAGGTCAAATCTATTGAGCCTCTCTAGTGAATTCTTCAGTTAGATCCTTTCATCTTTCACTTTGGAATTTCTATTTGGTTCTTTTTTAAAAATAATTTCTCTTTACTCTGTTGATCAGTCATCATTATAATCACCTTACTTCAAATTGGTTCCTTTTGTTTTTAATGTTTATAGTAACTGCTTTGATGTCTTAAATCTATGCTTCTCTGTGACAGTTTTCATTAAAACTACTTTTCCTTCCCTATGTATGTATATGGGTCACACTTTTCTGTTTCTTTGTGTATCTTATGATTTGTTTGGTATGTGTGTGTGGAAGATGTGGACATTTTTCATAATACTTTTTGTATTATGATTCCCTTTCTTGCCCTCAGAGTTGGAGGTGATTGCTCAGCTTGTATAATTACTTGGAGTCTGTTTCTCCTGCTGTGTGTGGTTGCTGGTACTCACTTCTTCCTTTTTTCTTTGTTTTTATTTTTCTGTCCTACTCTCCAGCAGTTGCTTCTGGGTCAGCATATTTTAATGGTCTTCCTATGATGGGTTAGGGGTCATGCTTCAATTCCTTGAAACAATGAGGCTCGCACCTTTGATCAGTGGTTCTTATGAGGCTTGAGGAGTGCATTTCAAAGTTCAGGCAGTTCACTAATCTTCCTTACGTTTCTCTTTCTACATTTTCAAGGCCTCACATCCTGCCAGGGATGAGTAGCTCTTTGGGGCCCTCTGGTCCTCTCTTGAAGTTTGCAGTCTTGTGCAAGCAGTCTTCCAGGCCAGCAAGGGAGAGCTGATTTTTGATCAAGGCTCATTCTGCCTGTCTTATTCCTTGGTTTTCCTGGTTAAATTTCTCTTTGGTCTGCTGATCTGTCACTTTTCCTGACTGGTGTTGCAAATTCAGGTTAGTTGTGGCATTGGCCTTCCCTGACTTTGTCCCTGGAATCAGTGACAGTGTCCCAGGCATGGGATCCTTGTTCTTCTCCAAATAAACTTAATTTTCTCTGACATTGGAGCTCCCAGTTTTTAGAGCTTGCCCCATACTAGTGGGACTTCCACCACAAGGACTTGACAGTGGGTGTGGGGTGGGTGGAGTTCCAACCTAAAGCCCCCTCACTTCCTCTGTTTACCAACATTAAGTAAATTTTTCCATACCACCTGTTCCATTTCTTTTGGGTTTCAGTCAGTATCCAGACCTTCAAATGTTGTTCACAGTTTTTGTTGTTTTATTGTTATTTGGGGGGGATAATACTTATAAAATGTTTTGTTCACTCATTCTGGACATTCTTGCCCCTGTGTCCCTTTTGTCTTTAATTTTTAAACATGTAAATTTTATTCAAATTTATTTCAGTATATGTTCTGAAATAGGGATCTCTTAGCTATTAGTTAATCTGTTTGGTAGTTAATATTATGTGTTGCTTAACCCATGTGTTTTTCACTTATTTGTAAATTGTTTTCTAATTTCAGTGAGATTTATTTTACTTCTCTTTCTCTTTTTCCCCCTTTTATTCTGTCAGTTAAACCTTCTTGCACTTGGTTTTTCCATCTCTTGCTTTCCTTGGCTCCTTAGATTCTGAGTAGACCCACTCTTTCTCTTTAAACCTGTCTTTTGATTTTCTCCTTAGTTTCCCTCACTGTCCACATTCACAAATTTCTTATTTTCTTGCTAATGTGAGAGCTGATATTAGCTTAAGACAGTGAAAAGGTACAAAAGTGGTAGGAGGCTCTTACTGTTGGGTCCTTCCAGTGCAGCATTGGCACTTGTGGGATTTTTCTTTTTCAATTTCTGACCCCAGGGGCATGGTTTGCCCTTGTCACCCTGACCCTGGTGCTTATAAGTCCCGTAGTGTGCATTTGATGGAACCTGACTTCTGTCCCAGATCAGCTACATCTGTTTAGAATTTTGAACCTACCTGTACTGTTGTGCCAGGTGTGGAACCTCAGAACACTTCTTTCTCTTACTTGCTTTCTTCAGATTTGCTTTCTCAAGTCTAGTACCTTCCCCATTCATCACCATGCCCATTTTTTTGTATCATGTGACACGTGCCCATCACAGCCTACTTGTCCTAACCCCATACCAGCTCTTTATACTGTCTGTTTCTATGGTGGGAGTCTCGAGGAGCCAGTGGGCAGCTAGGCATTGTATCAGTGGCCCTCATCCTGGAAGTTGGTGTGTATTCAAATTGACTTGTCCTTCTAGCATGTCAGGGGAGGAGTAGCTAGGATTTCTCCAAGATTAGTGGGCCTTTACAACTGTGGCACAGGGGAGGGAAGATTGCCTGTTTGGTCATCTTAGTATCATTTTAAGAATTTTGTTTTAGTTGTAAATGGACACAATGCCTTTATTTTACTTATGTTGTGCTGATGCTCAAACCCAGTGTCCCACACATGCCAGGAAGATGGTCTACCACTGAGCCACAACCCCAGCCTCCAACTTCCTACTATCTAACACACTAATCTTCATGTTTCATTCTAAGGGTCCGATACCCAAAGATGAGCTTTGTCTCCATGCCTAATTGTCTGCCATATTCTTGCCAATTTGGCAAACTGGGTCTTGGGTCCTTTTCTCATTCTTTCCTACCTTGTTTTTAATGTGGTTTCCCTGAACAACCCTGCTCCACTTGGTATTCTGTTTGTTTACTCATCTTTCCATGTAAGGAGAGGCTATTGAACATCACTTTTATCCTAATTACTGTGGGAGCCACTGGGGTTACAAGGTGAACCTCCTCCACCATTCCCTTGTCTTCCTGAGCTAGAGACACATGAGGTGTAAATCACACTCTGGGATATCTACGGTGGAGGAAACATACCAATGCTACTGACCAAGGAACAGTCGAGTCAAGATATTTTTATTCTCTCATTTCATACAACTTGCAGTAAGTCCCCTGAATTTTTAGCTCCTCCCCTCATCAGCATTGATGTATGTAGTAACCCTTCCTCAATTTTGGTTCTTGCTTTTTGCACTTTTGACAGTTTGTCCCCAACCCTTTGATCCACCTGAGAATATCATTATTTGTATTCTTACTCACTAGTGGGATCAAACCCTGATCGTTGATCTCTTTTCCTAAGGAAATTCTCTCTCCCTTGTTCTTATAATACCTGACTCAGTTTTTTTTTTTTTTTTTATAGTCTTTATTAGCTTCTTTTAAAAAAAATTTCTTATGGTACTGGGGATCAAACCCAGGGCCTTGTGCTTTCAAGGCAAACATTCTACCAACTGAGCTATATTTATTAGCTTCTTTTTTATATTCTCTACTTCTAACTCTTGGCATTCCTGAATGTTGCACCAACTACAGTTTTGTTGAAATAAGAATGCTCAGGACCTCTGCAGGGTCAGTGGACGCACACAGCTAGGTGAGGAGAGGGGAATGTTGCTGAATTGTCCTTTGTCCTAGGTCCTCCTCTGTTTCAGTGCTCTTGGCAATTTTATCTCTTCTCAACACTCTGAGCATATGTACTCAAATGACAGGTTAATTTCTGTCAGTTATGCTGCACTGTCCAAGAATTTGGTGGATTGTTCCATGTGGAAGCAAGCAGCACTCAGGTGGATTATCATCTTCTCTAACATAGTGATGTTCCTAGCTTCCAGCCTCCTAGGTGGAAACCCACCCTGTTGCCATGTGCTGGCTTTATCCATATCTTCTTGGCTGCCAGATGTGCCAGCCCAAGCTGTGGGGTGCCCTTCAAGGGCCACTTCTATTAGGTGTCTGTTTACATAATCCAGGGCACCCCTCCTTCCCTTTGGCCCCTTGCTGCTGCTCTTTCTCAAATCTGTGAGAGTCCAAGCCTTGACTTGACTGATTTTTTTTTTCCTGAAGTAACTCTGATCTGTCGTTCTACTCTTTTGCTCATTCATGCTTCAGAAATTCCCCAGTGCCTTCAAAACCCCAGGTGTATTCCAGACCGCACTAGCTCCTTTCATAGAGGCAGGACGCTAGCCTAGTAATTCATTCTCTATTAGGGAATTCATGCAAGAATCTGCGTGGATTTTCTGTTTGTATCTCTATTTTTGTTTGTTTTTGTTTCATTTTGCCAGGAGTAGTCATCTCTCACTCTCAGTTCTGCCTTGAAATTCTTCCTCAAATTGTTTTAGATTCCATGACCTGGAGATATCCTTTCCCTCCCATTTGTCCATACTTTAAAAATATGGTATTTTATTTTTATTTCAATATGATTTAAAAAGTATAATAAACTCTAAAAGTTGATATATATACACAGTAGAGTTTTGTTCAGTCATAAAGAAGAATGCCATTATGACTTTTGCAGGAAAATGGATAGAACATGAGAACATTATGTTAAGTGAAATAAGCCAAATTCAGAAAGTCAAGGGACATCTGTTTTCTCTTGTATGTGGAAGCTAGAGAGAAAAAAGAAAAAATATGATGTGAATTTTATGAACATGGAAGGGAAACCAGTAAATTAGAGAAAGGGGCAATGGGAAGGGAAGAGGGACAACAAAGTAGAAATTTTGTGGAACAAAATTGACCAAATTGTATGCTATATTTTGTTGATGTACAAGAATGTAACAGTCCCAGTATATGTATAATTGCATTGCACCAAAATGCTAAATTTCTGGGAGGGCAGAGGAGGATGCAGGTTGACTGTTTTGCACTTATTGATCTCTTTGGTTTCAGCTGGTGACAACTGAAGTATGTCAGACAAGATGAACTCTGAGCTCAGCAGTGGAGGTTCCCCTGGAACCAGTAATGAGCCATCCTGACTACAGACTGAACCTCTGAGCCCTGAGTGCCCCCCAGAGGTAACTAAGGAAATAGTCTGTCCTGGCAATGGGAGAACTGAGGTACCAGTGGAGTGGGTGTGGAGGTGGAGGGCAGCTCTTAGGATGAGGGGACTAATTCTTCTGGTGAACTGTACTGTTCTCCCATGTTATTTATTCTAGAACTAGGTGTGGTTTATTCTTAATTCATTAATACATTGTGCACAACTGTTTAATTTCCTCCAGAAAAGTGACCATCTTTTAATAATTCTTATTTTTTAAGTTTGTATCTTTAAACAGCAAGGCATACCAAACTGATTGTTCGGATTTTGTCCCATACGTGTGGTTGTGCTAATTTGAAGCTCAGGTCTCACCTGTACCTGTTTTTTCATGTTTCCTTATACATTCTTTCCTCTTTGTGACTCAATTCATCATCAAAGAATTTTATTCTCTTGTTGATCTTTGTAAATAATAATACTAATAAGCATAGTATATCCAGTTTTAAAAATACAGAGATGTTTGAGGACAGAGATAATTGCTACCTTATGTTTCTAAGTGTGTCTTCTGGGGTTGGTCCTCATGGTTTCATTGCTTTTACAGGTGACAAAAGTCAAAGAACAAGTCCATGCAAGAGAAGAAAAGGAGCATATTTGAAGCCTATACCTCCAAGGAGGCAGTTTCAGAAGGCTCAAGGAGAGGAGTGCTTATCCAGGTGTGTAAATCTACTGGCTGATATTTCCTGAATATGTGAAACTCATGCTGTGTGCTGTTCATTCCACTCTTTCCTGTCTGTGCTGCATGCTTTGAGATGATCACATAATTGGTGCAGGGTTTACTGCTTCTTCGACCTGCAGTGAGTGCATTTAGAAGTGAAAAGCACTATGAGACAGTGGTTGGCAAAGTACTCTGATTTGAGAGGAGGGAGCTCTTACTTCCAGTATTATTGCCTAGGGATGCTTCATTGGAAGGGATGAGGGCAGGCCATGGACAGCCAGGCCCTGGCCAGTTTGGTTAAATTGAGAGGATTTGTGTAAGCAAGAGAGTTTTCCAAGTGGAGCTACTGGTACAAGTGTGAGATACTAAGGCAAAAGTGGGAAGTGGCATTTGGATATGTCAGACATTGAATAGTTCAGTTTGCCTGATGCACAAAGATGCTGAATGACTGAGAAAAATGGATAAGATTGGGAGGAAAACAGTGAACATCAATAGACAGTCCTTGTTGATTGCTTTATAGCTTAAATAATGTGTTTCCAAGCTAGTTCAGTGGTTGGCAGAGTAAACATTCATTGAGCATTCCCTGTGAACCTGGAACAGTTAAGGTTAGGAGCATATTGCATAGTTGCTTTTGAGATGACTGTGGACGAGACTGATTTTTTTTGTACTTACGAGCTTACTGACTAGTAGAGGGCTGCAGTCATGGTAACTGATGTTTTGGGGATAAAATGGCAGGTACTCAGATAGAAGTATGACCCAGGAGTATGGGAAGATACTGTGGGACAGTGGACTGCACTTTTGGAGAGGCCTGTTTGAGGAGGTGACATCTTTGGTGGGTATTGAGCATGACAGTTTAAACCTATTAAATGAGTGACGCATGTAGGAGGGAGATATGGAGATGCATTTGCACTAATGAAAACATGAAATTGTGGAACATTGTAGAGTAAGGCAGCTTATGTCTCCTTCGGGGTGAAACCTAAGGCAGGCTTAAGTAATAAGACTGGAGATGGAGGCAGGACCAGTTATTCTTTGAACTAAGTTTTTTTTTTTTTTTCATAATTCTTGAATTAGTGTAGAACTTTTGCCATGTGTTATATGGCTGACTTAAAAATGTTGACTGTAATTTGTTTTCTCTCATTCTGGAAGTCTAGCTGCTATATTTGTATTTTCAGCTGAGGATCCATCCAAATAATAGACACTATCTTCATCTCTTCTGTTTTATCACCTTTCCATATTGAACTGTGCTCAAGTGGTGTTAGGATCATGTCTTAGTCCACAGCTTAGCTCAGTGCCTAGCATATGGCTGATGCTTAATAAATTTATGTTGAACAAATATTTACTGTCTGCATAAAGATGAAGATCTTTTGAAGAAAATGGGAGGGAAACTCAGTAGTTATAATATGAGAGAAAAATAACTTAGAATTTTGGTTGCAGTATTATACCTATATAGAGATAGTGTAAGAATAGTTTTCTACCGTGGTATTTCTTTTGCTATTAATTTTTGCTTTCAAAGTGAGATTTTGCTGACATTAAAACAAAACAAAAATCTTATCAATATAACAACTCTCAATCCCAGGAGCTCTTAGTGATTCCCCCCAGTCTATGACCTCATGAGACTCCACAGCTAGAGCCTCCCCCCACATGTGAGAACAGTTGTACTTGGCAGATGGGGAGAGGAACGGCTTCCAGATATGAGGTCAACATGTGAAATATATAACAGTGTAAATAAGATTTTTAGGTGAGGTGGCACATGCCTATAACTCCCGGCAGTTTGGGAGGCTGATGCAGGAGAATTGCAAGGTCAAAGTCAGCCTCAGCAACTGCAAGATGCTAAGCAACTCAATGAGACCCTGTTACTAAATAAAATACAAAGTAGGGAAGTTGGGTGGGAGATGTGGTTCAGTGGTTGAGTACCCCTGAGTTCAATCCCTGGTTGCAGAAAAAAAAAAAAAGATAGGCAGAGAAAGAGTTCATCTGCTTTTGGATGTAAACTTTCAGAGTGTATGTCTGGGTGGGCAAGGTAAAAGCAACTAGACAAGAAAGAATATTGTAATGCCATTGGAGAAAATGGAGAAAATTAAGTGTGTTAGATATACTCTGAAACATTTGTTAACTATTATATATCAGGTCCTCTCAATTCAGAGAAAATAAACTTTCACTGAGAGATTTTATGGTTTTCAATTAAGCTAGACATAGCTTAATTGGTAGAATGCTTGCCTTGTAAACAGAAGGCCCTGGGTTTAATCCCCAGCACTGCCAAAAAAAAAAAAAAAAAGGAGTAAAATGATATTTTTTAGTACCTATACTAATAATTCAACATTTAATTGGTTTACCTATATGGGGAAGAAGAGACTACAGTGACCAAATAACTCTCACTAAGCAACAATAACACATGATAATGTACCAGTAGTTTTGAAGGTTTTTTTTTTTTTTTTTTAGTCAGGTTCTCACATCAAGGAGCACATAGCATTCCTTTCTCCATAGGTGCAGTATTGGGAGGTTTTATGGAAGATGTTGGGAGAGATGAGAGCATGATGAACATGTGTAGAAGGGGCTTCAGTTTGGGGAGATGACCATGGAGAAGTGAGGAGGAGGATGGTAGAATTGACTGTTTCAGATTCCAGAGGATGCTTTGACTGAGACACCTGTCACAGTTCCTCCTAGAGTAGATTATTGGTATGAACGGTTATTTGACCTCTGCAAAAAATTCTAATCCAGGAAGAGAGGACAGGATGGGCTAGTTTCTAGGATCCTTTGTTAAGTATGAAGTCAGCTGGAAAATACTCGGGTATAAATTAAGGATGAGAAAAATAAGGTGACATTACAGTGGAATGCACCCAGTCATTCAGAAGGGAGAGGTGTCACTTGTAACATTAATACCAGGGGCAATAGTAGATTGTCAACTGTGCAGACATTAATTAATCAGTTAGTTCAAGAAATGTTTCCTGACAACCTACTGAATACCACATATATACCAGTGATAAGA
Organism: Sciurus vulgaris; assembly: GCF_902686455.1. NCBI lineage: Eukaryota > Metazoa > Chordata > Mammalia > Rodentia > Sciuridae > Sciurus > Sciurus vulgaris. The sequence continues at coordinate 253,871 of NW_027632872.1, read as the reverse complement.
TAGGGGAAGTAGGGAGAAATAACTATAGAAATACAAAAAATTACAGATTGAGTTAATTGTTAATAGGGAAATAAGAAAGATGGGAGATAACAAAGATGGGAGAGCCACTTTATCTAGGGCGATTAAGGAAGGCTTCTGTGAGGAGGTTCTCTCTGAGTTCAGGTCTGAAGGGTGAGAGGGAGTCAGGCATTTTGAGCCTTAGGGGAGGAATATAGGCAGAGAGATCTGCAAGTTGAATAGGGTTGGTGTTTTGAGGAGCAGGAAAGAAGGCTGTTGGAATATAAGTGAACAGAGAAATTACAACATGAGAGTAGTTGGAGAGGTTGACAGCAACCAAGTCAGGGAGGGTCTTTTATTCAAAGAACAATGGGAAGTCACTGAAGGGTGTTAAGCAGGAAGAACATGATCTGTTTCATATCCTAAAAGTGTCTCTCTGGTATGGGAAGATGAATAGACTAGAGTAGAAGCTAGAAATTCAGAGCCATTGATGTAAACTAGGGAAGAACATTTGAAGAAGTGAACAAGGGTGGTGGCGATGAAGAGGGAGAGAAATAGGTGGATGTGGAGTGATTGCTGACACGACCTTCTGACAGTTAGATGTGGAAATTGAGGCAGAGGGAAGAAGCCCAGATGGCTCAATGGATGACGTAGTCACTAACCAAGACAGGGCAGACAGGATGAGACGTGGTGCTGACTGTGGGGAGGCAAGGAGGGCATATGGATAAATGAGCGAAGAGGCCCTGGTGTGGACTAAAGCAAGCACCTAGGCCCTGCAGTAGTTGAGTGCTGGGACTCGAGCAAACTTACCCAGGCTTGAACATAGTGTGATAGTGTCAGTTTAGTCACCCTCTCAGTGCCCCAGTTCCTCCTATGCAAAAAAGAATATAAGAGTCTCTACCTCTTAGTTGTTGGGAGGGTTAAATTAGTTCATAGAGATAAAACTGTGAAAACAGTGTGTGGCCTGGAGGACACCTGTGGAAGTGGCACTTGAGATTGCTCTTCTTATTGTCAAGGAGCGTCTGTGACTCAGCTCAGGGGGTTGCTGCCATGTGAAGGTGGCTGTTCACAGCTGCTGCTAGAGCTTATGGTTTTCAACGTAATCTGGAATACATACTTTCACATGCGAAATTCTTCAGGATGTTATTATCAAACATCCCATCAGTCAGATAAAAGGTGTTTGTGATTGCCAAATTAGACAAATCAACCCAGTTTGTGTTCACAGTACCATTTGGTTCTTCAGGTAGGCGGGGATTAGGAGGACAAGTGGCATCACTTGAGAGAGGGCTTTGCTGGTCGAGTATAAGGGTAGGAGGGGACTCAAAGCTCAGGGTTTGTGATGGTAAGAAGTAACAGCAGGACATTACTAGGGAGCCAAAAAAGGGAGTAAGTTTCATGGGAAGATAGTGAATATTAAAAAGTTGGTCAGACTGTGACTTGGAGTTCTTAGTGAAACTGAAGGATTGTTGTAGTGGAGTTTCTACAGTAAGTGAATTGGAAGGACAGAAGTCTCTAATAAGAAAGTAAAGTTTGGCTTGTGTTTGAACACAGTGTTATTAGGGTGATGACAGAATACATGTGGTGGACATGGAAGAGTGGCTGGGGTGGGTGGAGAAGGTACCTAGGATGACAGACTAGGGTTGCCTAGTCATTGACATGGATGTGAATGCCTCAAAATGTTTTCGTGAGTCAGGATGGTGGGGAAGGCAGTGGGCTACCAGTCAACACATCAGTGAAACAGGGCTGTTACTGGGACAGTTTGAAGAGGAAGCAGGAAAGAAATGCACCAAATAAATGGCATGAACTTCCAAGGACCTGGAGTTTTTTTTTTTAAGAATGAACTGAGGGAAAATCATTTTAAAGCCATGTTGGAGAAGCAAGGAGGAGACAGTCTTTCCCTGGTCCCTGGGAGCACTCAAGGTAAGTGATGACATCAGAGGACAGCTAGGTTTCAAGTCAGTATGGAGTTGCCAGGACCATTCAGAGCAAAGGTGGAAGAAACAGCATCCTTACTGGTCAAATTTCAGGGCTAGAGGAGAGTTTAGAAGGCAGATGACAGATGAGTGACTGGGTGAGGTTAGAGGTGTTTGTTAAAACAGGAGAATAAGAGTCTGACACTTTTCCAGTTAACACAGAATGTGCTGGATATATCTTGCAGATGACAGATTTTTTATGGTTCTTTTTAGATATTTATAAAGTAGAGTGCATTTTGACATTTTATACAAACATGGAGTACAATATACTCTAATAAGATCCCATTCTTATGGTTGTACATGTTGTCTAGTTTTGCTGGTGGCATATTCATATGTGAACATAGAAAAGTTATGTCCAGTTCCTTCTACTGTCTTTCCTATTTCCATCCACCCTCCTTACCTTCATTCTGACAGATAATTCTCAACAGACTGTGCTGCTAGCTTCTCTGCAGGCTTTAGGAACCACCCTGGTCTGATGTGGGACCTTTTTAGAACTTTATTATTGTGATCTGATCTCTTAGGGGTTCTGTTCCTGAGGTACAGTTCTTAAAAGCTGTGCTCCAGTCAAATTTACAATTGCTGTTTTGGAACACAGCGTCTGCCATCTCCTATATATTTTTACATATGAATTTGGGGATAGAGAATTATGAGTAAAATATTTAAGGTCTTTTTAATGTCTTTTCCTTTTAATAGAGCCTTGAGCCACAAGTCCCTTTCCCCTGAGCCCAGCCTTGGTCTCTCTGAGTGCTCTCTAATTAAAGGCACTTAAAGCATGGGGTGTTCTCACTTTTTTATTTCTTCATTTGCAAACCACTTACTGAACTGGAATGGGTGATAAATGAGTAGGGATTTAAAAAAAAAAAACAACTCAGGCTAGAGTAAAGATCGTGGAGTCAGAAAATCAAATTGTTAAAAATGTAATTTCAATGAACTGACTTTCATTTGTTTGGCAAATGCTTAAACTGCTTAAACTGTGAGCTCTGTGAGGGTAGAGACTGTGTGTGACTCTTCACTGTATTTGTATCTCTTGACAGGGCACTTACAATGCTAGTTATCAGGAATTATTGACTAGATGACTATTTAGGATAAATGTAAGTTGTGGTGTTCCTCTTCCCTAGGAAGAAACAACTGTTGTAGAAGTGAATTGCTTCGGCACCATTAAGGGAGGCCTCAGTGCTTATCCAGCCATATTTCCCTGCCCCCCTCTCTCTGTCTCTCTCTCTCACAGAAATACAGTTCTAGTCTGATGGGGAAGAGTAACTGTTGGTTTTCTAATTCACTTTTGCTAACACAGTATTTTCTATTGTCCTTATCTTCTGATTTACTTTAAAATTTAACTCTTCCACCCAGGATCAGGTCAGACACTGTCCCTGGAGAATTTCCTGGTCCTCCAGCTGATTGGAAACTGCATCCTCACTTTGGCATTCTGTACATGTTCATTTACAACAAGGATCAAGATTAGTTATCACCCCCCACCCCGCTGTTATCTGACTCAGGGTTGTGACCATTGTGCTTAATATATAACTAAGGGCTGAAGGAAAATTCGTAGTATTCTATTTGATATGACTTTGTATATCATAGCACAGATATTTGTAATTTAAATATGGTATAAGAGTGAAAGAAAGAAATTATTTTCTGCCTAATTTTATGTCCTCATCTATTTTGTTAATTATGTTTCTTTGAGTCATTCACTTTAGGGGTAAATTTTATTTAAAACACATTCTCAACCTATCCTTTAAATCTGGCTGTTAGGTAAACAACTGCTTCCATTCCTGTGTTCCAGTGGCCTGTGAATGCAGCTGGAACCTGGGGAGGCTTGAAGCTTCCTGCAAAGGGGTAAAGCACTGAACCACTATTGAGGACTGGCCCCACCTGCACCCCTGTACATAAATAGAAGTGGACCCTGATTTGGTGCTAGAATAACATGAAGTAGAAGGCTGACTGGGTGGTCTAAACCTTGGAGCCAGTATTTCCCTTTTGCTTTAGGAGCTGGTTATGAACCATTTTGAACTATTTACTCATTCAGTTCTGAAGAGGGTCCTCAGTAAAAGATGTGCATTAGTTTATTGAGGCTAATTATGCAGGTTGGAAATCAACTTGTATCATTTTGAAAATTGTTACAGAAACAATTTTACAAAGCTCTTGGAGTGGGAAGAATTAAAAACCCGTATTATGTAGTGAGACATGAACCCCACATAGCCTTATACTTAAGGTCAAGGTTTAAATTTGAAGACCAGCATCTAAAATCCCAAAGTTGCCACTATCACACTCTGTGCAAAGCTCTGCTGATCCTCACTTTGCCTGTTCTCACCAAGTGTCATCTGAGTTTGTAGTTTTCCATGGGTTCTGGTCTTATCCCAATCAACATAAGTCGTGTTTCATGTATTTAATGAAAGGTTTTCATACATCAAATGTGTTTTCTAGAACAAATTATTAATCAACTTTTTATTGGAGAAGAACATTACTTATAGAAAAATAAAAACATATAGATATAGCTATTTAGATGTTAACAGATTTCATTTTTGTTTTAAAGGGTATATTGAGAATCAATCCAAAGAAGTTTCACGAAGACTTCATTCCTTCTCTGGTAAGTTCAAAAACTTTATCATAAACTTGGTGTCACACTTAGTTTTCTACATGTGCTGTGAAACTGAAATCATGTATTCTAAATACAAAAACAGTAATAAAATGAAATTGAGAATGGGCAAAATTTGTTTCATCTAAGTAAGGAAAATTTGCCTTTGGTTCACCACCACTTCTGCCAGTCTTGAAATCACACACCAAATGTGAAGGAAGGCATTTGTTTTGAGACTGCAGAGAGCAGCTAGCCCTAGGTAGACTACCCACCAATTCGTGTAATTGGACAGACATTTCTTGGTTTACAGCTTAAAAGGATTTATCATTTTTTCCATTGATTTAAGTTGATCTTTCTGAAACAATTGTGCTATCTACTTTCAATCTGCACGAACTAGTCAGACATTTGTCCAAAGTAATGTGTAATGCTTTCTTTGTTTGTGGAGGGGGAGATGTCAGGGTTTCTTACTTCACTTCCATGCAGATGATAGCTCTTGGTAACAAGGCTCTTTACCCTTAGTACTTTAGAACCTTTCTTACCTTTATGATTCATTTTAAGAGGTCCTGTCCTGTTACAGCAAGTTTACACTGTCATTTCATAAGCAGTAGGTCTCTGGAGAGGGTTTGATGGTACAGAGCTGGGAGGGCAATATTCTTGAATTCCTGACCTAACTTTTCCAGGATGCCATATAAGCAGAATAGCTATAGATTTTTCACACTTAAAGAACCATAGGGATTGACTTAAGCTGTAGATGAGGAAATGGAATACATGTATTTCATTATGTTAAATAATGAATTTAGTGAGATTATAAGTCCAGTCATATATGTCATAAGTGATACTGTTATTGTTATAAAAATCTTAAAGACCTATTCTAAGTTCTGCTCAGTCCCTTATCCCTGGCTTTTTGGAAATAGGGATTTGTATTTGTGTTCGAGTTGATCTTGAACACAAATGCAAATCAAGTCTTACCCAATTGATTAGGTCAAAAGCATCACTGAAATGTCACATTATTCTGAATCATATTCTGTTCTGTGACAGAATATATACTGACCATACTACTTGAGTTGTAGGATTGAGGGTCAGCAGGAAGAGTTCCACTGTACAGTGAAAAAGTGCAGTTTATAGATATTACATTCTGTAGTTTGATCATAAGGTAGAGATCACATACAGAATCACGAAAATTACCCAAAAGCATTTCTTAGGAAGGTGCCATGCTGGAGATGGATAAGCCATCTCTCAATAAGTTCTGCATAACCAGTGTTTTCTCTGCATTAGAAAGAATGATTTTCTCCATTGACATGCTAGTTGGAGGAACTTGGTTACCTTAGGAGCCCTCATGTATGAAAACATGGATTTTTAGACATGAGAATCACATCCCATGTAGTAAGGGATTCATCCTGAGATGCACCTGTGAACTGAGCAGATTTCAGATCTTGTCTATTCATGCTGAGTTTGTGCTCATTGGTTGGAGTGATGAGGGGAACTAGAACGGTTTTCTCTTCTCTCTGAGTGCACAGTCTTGAATTTCCCCAACTTCAGTCCTTTAGGTTACCACCTATCAGATGTGGGGTTTAGGACAAAAGCATCAAAGGAGGCACGTATACTTTACATCAATCACTGGAAAGTTATCAATACAACTAACAAGTGGTTAAGTAAATGATATTCAATGACAAAATGTATTCCTTGCCCAGTTTTCCTCAGTGGACCTGTGTTTCATTCAAATGCAGGATTTTCAGATTTCTTGGAGCTCCATGCTGAAATGCAAAGGAGATCCACCTCTGGCCTGCACCTCCTCGATTCCCAAGCCTGGTTCCCCGTGCCCTCATTGCTTCCTTGCAGTTATTGAAGTTTCTTGCATGCACATATGTGGGCATCTTATGCCATGGGTCTAAGCTGTACCCATATCCCTTAGAAATACCTGCACATTAGCCACCATCAAAAACAGGGACTGTCACCAGTGGGCTTGAGCTTATTACTCCAGGGGAGCACAACCATTATTTGTAAAATGAAAGAGGAGGATTAAATATTATCTGTCATTTACAACTTAAAACTTCCAGGATTTTTAGGAAAGAAAAAAATAGAAATTTGATTATTTAGGTTAATTCTTACTACAAATGATTATGAAATTATCCAAAGTCAAATGATTAATTTTGTTGCGCTAAAGTATTTACATAGTGGTTGAAGAACAGTGAATTGATATTCCATTATCAAGTACTATTTTGTTTTGAGGTAACTTGACTTAGGTTTATTGTAATTTCCACTGATAGAAAATCAGTTTTCATTTTCTTTTGACAAATCCAAAACAAATGGGATGAGTCACTTATGTGTCCCTGCTAGCCTCTTGGGGGTATTCCATAAAAATAAAATACAGAGTGTGGATAGAATCATGTGACTTTCAAGCAAACCAAGATAAAATCATATTGAGATGTTTTAGATGTCTTTTTATTATATTTGGGGAAGGATAAAGGGAAAAATGAAACAGAGAAGTCCAGCCTTTTAAAAATATATAAAGCACTGTTTCTATTCTGAATTATATTGGTCCTAGAAGCTCTGAAACTTTTTCTGGGTCTTGTTATGGGAGGCACTCTTTATGTAGCTGTGGAATTTATTTCTGGTCCACAGGGAGCTAGCTCTTCCCATCAGTGAAGGATGCTTTCTGGCCATCATAGCATACTTAGATTGTCCTCCTTCATCCTCTTTCCTGAGTATTTAGATTACCCCAGATCCCTTTCTGTTTTCTCTGTGAATGTTCATTATCCATTTCTCTTTTACTTAAAAAAAAAAAAAAGAACTTTCAGATGGATAGGACAAGTCTTCTGGCATCAAGAAAAAAAAAAACTGAACTCTTTGGCCTTAAGAACTAGTTAAGAGGAATGATTCAAAGTTTAATATTGAATATTTTCCAAGCTTAATATCTTTATAATAAGAGATTTGGCATTAGATACAAGTTTCTGAATGAATCAAGGAAGAACTGAGAAGTGTGGAATATCTGGAGGTTTGTGTATTGTCTGGGGCTCAACTCATCTCCTCTTTCCTTGGTTTCTGGGGATAGGAAGCTGACACTACCATCACCCTAGCATTTAAATCTGAGATGCCAAGGGGTGGTTATAAACTGCTCATGAAATAGGCATTTCATTGCCTATGTTTTGACACACAAGAATAGGTTAGGGTGACCTCCCAATAGCTTTCTTGGTTCCAGGGAGGGACACTGGATCATGTCCCTCTAAATTGCAGAAGGCAGCATGATGGTGATAGGTGACCCTTGAGTTGCTCACTCTCTATTTTCTAGTATCTCTTTATTTCCAGTGAAGCTCAACATGAGGTCAGCTGCAATAATTGTTTGTTGCTAACCTGGTAGCTGTTGCTTAGGAAGTAGGGTGGGGTCAGGTTTGGCTGTTTGGAGGTCACAGCAGCCAACCCTTAAATAGATTGGAAATTGGGAAGAAAAATCTGATGAAATACATGATTGTTTTGTAATTGGAAACTTTAAAAATGCAGAGCAACTAAAATCCACCTTTTTTTTCATGGTGATTTTGGAATGTCAGTTTTAGCTAACAGCTAAAGTTCATAGTAATCACCTTTAATCCTTTAATATTGAATCTTATCTGTATACATTGCCTCATAGAAAAATTTGAGTAGTGACTTTCTAGACCATTTTGCTGTCACCTTCTACAAGAGAAATTAGCATTTGACTTCTTATCCTCTGAAAAGGCACAACTAGTATGAGTTTCTAGAAGAATGAAAGAGACTGAATTACAGTTAAATATGTGTGTGTGGCTGTGGATTAGTGTTTCTGTTAAGTCAGTAGAAAGATTCTGAAGTCTACCATTCTTCAACTAAGGAAGTGTTTTTGGTGTCAGGCCCTGGTGAGCTGACTGTGCCTTTAATTCTCTCTCCAGCCTAGGACAGTGATGGAGACACTTTTATTGATGGGGTTCTTGCTGGAAATAGACCCTTAAATGGGGATCTGGTGGTCATGAAGCTGTTTCCTGAGGAGCAGGGGAAGGTGAGTTAAATTTTATTTTTCTAAAGATATTCTTCTTAGGGTCTTTGGCATTCCATGGAATGACATGCAGCTTCAAAAACCAGGGGAGTCCCAGACCTCTCAGCCCCCATGCCTCTGAAAGCGGCTATAGAGTGTTCAGGACTTGTAGGCAGCTGCTGGGCAGAAATCTGATAATTCAGATTTTCTTTTTGTTCCCTCTCACTCCATCTTCTCTGTCACATGGTATTTTTTTTTTTCTTTTTTTGATAGAAGAAAAGCTTGCAGGATCCAGTCACACTAGAAACATGTTCTTTCCCCACAACCTGTGCTGCAAGATCTGGAAAGACAAAACCATGGACAGAGTGCATTCTTCACACATTTCTGCTTCCTGTACTGGAAAATCTGGGCAATACATGTCAGTTCTGTTAGGCCCAGTTTGGTGATTTGGCATCTCTAGGCAGATAAAAATTGCCTGTATACATTTTTATAACAGGGGTTTAGTGACAGAAGAAAGCATTTTTTTTTTTTTTGTTAGAAGAAAGCACTTTTAATATGAGAATGTTTTGGGTTTCAGTCTCCTATTAGTATCTGACATTTGAAAAGTAATAATGGTTTTAACTTTTACTTCTTTTGCATAACAGTAAGCATCAGACGTTGGAACAATTCAGTTTTTTTTTTTTTTTTGAATTGTCAAGTGAAACTTGTGACTTGTATGTGTATGTCTGAATTTATTTTCATATCATTTAATTTTGTCTTAGTTTATTGGTATTTAAGAATTTGTATTCTTTTCAGGAAGGGGAGATATACTGTAGTGATGAGAAGTGTGGGTTTTAAGGAGAAGCTTCCAGGGTTTGAATCTCATCTCTGTCATTCATCTGTGTAATCTTTGATGAATTATAGGACTTCTCTGTCTTAAATGCACATCTATAAAATGGGAATAATCACAGTACCTCCTCTGGAGGTTTCTCAAGAGGATAAATTGAAGATACAGAGGACTCCTTAAAAAAGTCTTGGAATGACTGGAGGTCTAGAAATACTAGACCTTATTATGAGCTTTTCCAGAAAAGATCTATTATGTACCACTAGAGTACCACCTTGTAACAGAGCTTTATTTAGACATAAATTCTTTTTTTAACCCAGTGGAGCTAAAGTAATTGATTATAGCTGTGTGCCAGATACTGATAGGGCCCAGGGATTTTACTAATGATCAGATTGGATATAGTTCTCTCTCTCATGGAGCTTACAAGTTCAGTGGAGAGTGCAGGTAGGGAGATAGATACTAATCACACTGATGCAAATTTCATTATTATAATTTAATTAGTGTGGAGTTACATGCAGGGTTTTATAGAGCAGTGGAATTTCCTAGTTGAGGTTCACCTCCCCACATGCCCCCACCCCCATAGCCACTTGCTGCCTAATGGGTGTGTAGTCTCCTTCCTTAATTCCATGAAAGTTCCACTAATTGTCTCCAAGTCCTGGGAATGGAGGTTGATTTGGTCACTACTTGTTTTCTGACAAGCATCACCTTGCCTGGTGTTGTCCAGGTACAACCAAAGAGGAGCACAGTATGGCCTGGTTAAATCAAAGGATGCAGTCTAATATAGTGAATGAAAATGTAGCATGATAATGAAGAAGTGCCAAAGAAATAACAAGAGAATTAGTGGCTTCCTTTCACTTAAGGAGTGACAGTGGTAGAGTAGGAAGAAAATAGTTAGTAGTTTGGGTGTCTTAGTCTCTTTTCCTTTGCTGTAACTGTATACCACAGTCTGGGTAATTTTATAAAGAAAAGACATTTATTTTGTACAGTTCTGGAGGCAGGTAAATCGTGGTCTGTGGGACTGCTTCTGGTGAAAGACTTCTTGCCGGGGGTTGGGGGCTCTGTAGAGTCCCAAGGTGGCTCATGGTGAGACAGAATAAGTTTACTTAATTGGGTTAATCTCTTCCTCTTTTTGTAAAGTTACTAATGTTAACATATGGGTCCCATATTAATTATTCATCTAATCACCTCCTGAGGACATCACCTGCACATACCATTAACAGATGACTTTTGTAATTATGTCTTTATATGAGTTTTAAAGGGGACAGACACCCAGGCCATAGAAGTGCATCCAAGCAGACCAGAGTATGAAATGAAGTGCTGATTGGTTGAACAGTAGGAAGGGGGAGCATATGGTAGACTGTCAGTTGAGTTCTGCAGAAGTGGGTAATGTAGCAAACAGAACAAGACCAAGTTGTCTGGCATCTTCCCCGCTCCTGGTCCTGGGCAGAAGATGACTGAACATGAGTAAATAAATCTGTTGCACTACTTCTCTGTCCCTTACCTGCCATGAGTAAATAGATCTGTTGCACTACTTCTCTGTTCCTTATCTGCCTCAGTGATAAGACCAGCAAGCTTAGCCTTTCCTGATATTGTCAAGAGAGCTCTCAGTTTGAGAAGAAAGCCTAAGAAGACAGGATAGGTAGCTGACTAAAGTTTGAGACCAGGTTGTGTGTGAAGGTGATTATTGTTCCTATCTGGAAGGACAGTTTGGGAATTTGGCTACTCTTGGTGCTATTGCTTCTTGGCAAAGATTTTGTACTTAATGTAAGATTCAATGCAACAATGTCTCCCCACCCCACCAGAGGTATAATTTTATGAATTCCTCTGTGTCTCTAGCTAGTTATGAAATTAAGAGTTTATAAAAATAGGTAGTATTCCCATAATCAGTACATTCATATTTCATAGAAGACTTGTTTTTGTTTGCAGTTAATATCTAAAGGTGGAAGAAATTAAAGTCCAGCGAATGCCTTAAGCCAGAAGAGTGGAATGTAGTGGGAACAGTCAGACATTGGGATAGTCAAGCTGAAGTGGGAAGTCTGATGGTTAAGATGTAGAGAAGGAGTGCTATATTTTGAAATTAAAGCCATTAGAAATTGAGGATGGATTTGAGGCAGCGGGAGTTACCTGAATTCAGCCAGGAGGCAGAAGACCACATGCCCCTGGCATTTTGGGTAGGCCTGGAGGACACCTGTGGGACTGCCACCTGCATCTCAGCTGCCAGGTAAGGACTGTGCTCGCCTCCTGGCTCTCAGCCAAGTGAGGGGCAGTAGTAGGTGATCTGGTTTATTGGTTTATGTCCTTGCTAGAGGAGTAAAATATTTTTTGCTGTAGTAGGAAATGTTTTGGCTAGAGGACTTAATAGAAGGAATGATGGAGGGAACAAAAGAGGTTGTTCAGTCAGTTTGGGGCTGGGATGAGGCTTGAACCTCAAGAAGGTGGTCTGTTGTGGACTTGCAGCTCCCAGACTGGTTTATAATTTCTGTGGGTGAGAAATTATAAAGGAAGGTGAATAAATCCAGAGATGGCCAGGAGAGAGCCGTGGTTGCCCACCCAACTTACTTGTGCTTTGATTTTCTCTCCCTCTTGTTGGATCCAATGTACCAAGCATCAAGACTGGTGGAGCTGCTAGACTGTGTGTGTGTGTGTGTGTGTGTGTGTGTGTATAAACATGTATACTCACACCTACACTTGTTTGCAGAATGCTTGCTGAAGCCCTCATTTGATTTCATAAGGTATTTTGAACAGCGTACATTCCAACCTCCTAGAGGAACCACTTGTTTGAATTATACTTAAGGGATCAAAGAGGTAAATGTTGCTCTTAGAGTAACACAGGTGAGGTACTTAGCTGGGGTGTGCTTCTATACTCTCCCAGCAGTGGCTGCTGATTTGCACCCCATCTTCTCTCTGGAACCCTTTCCAGACACAACCTCCTTAAAACAGGGATAAATTCTACTTGTTTTCAAAGGCAGATGCAGGAGGGAGAAAACTTACTGCAACAGTAGATTTCTCTTGTCTACTTGTCTGGGTGTATGTTGGAATTGTTATCTTGATCTGCATGCTCCTGCATTTGTGTAACTTCTTGCACTCAGGTTGGAAGTGAACAGAAAGCAGGGGTTTGGATATTGCATGCATATGGACAGATATTCAGCATGCAAACCTTTGTGTACCTGTTGGGAATCTGTGATGGTATGTGCCCCTTACTCCATGCTGTGGATCTTGTTTGCAGTTTGCATTGTGAATGGATGGATCTCCTTGTGGGTATAATGTATTCATCAAAGCAATTGTGTAGTTAAGGACCCTGATTATTTCATCCACTGCTGTCACCAGTGAGCAGGTGGCATAAGGCACAAATCTAGGAGACGGGAAGTGGGGCTGGCCTGATTCCTCTCTGGCTACCTTGCTAATTCACATTTACGCCAGCTCTTCTGAGACTTTTCCTTCCTTAGTGTTGAACTCCTTTCCCTTAATTTCTTTCTTTTTCTTTTGTTTTGGTCAAAGGAAATCTAACTCATTGCCTTCTGACATCTTCTGCAGTATATTACATATCTCAACTCTTTGTTTTTCAATTTTTTGTAATTATAGATGAGAGAGGGAGCAAAAGTATAAGATAAAATATACATTCTTGAGCTAAAATGAGGGTGATGGGTGTGATGTCTGAGGGAGACCAGACTGGTGGATTCAATGTGACCACTCCCATGTTTGGGTTTTACTTGGGTAAATTCAATGCACATTATGGGAATTCTGAGCAGGAAGGTGCAGTCAGTCTAGCAACCTGGATTTATCTCCTTCATCAAATGTAGGGTTACTCTCAACTTGTCCATTTTTATTTTATAGTCTGGTCCTTTAAATTAGCATCAGGGACATAGCTAGGACATCTGGATTCCCACCCACTTTAAGTTTGAGTGGGAAGAGTCTGTGCTGGGCCTCTGAGCCAGCTCATCAGTCAACAACAGGAGCCTCATGCAGAGACCCAAAATAGCATGAGATTTAAAAATGGACACTGTTACCCTGATCACAGCCCAAGTCTCATAGGATCAAGTTATAGTCTCCCTGGGGAAAGATCTACATGTCAATTAGTAAACTTGATCATTGTAAGAATATATTTAACACAGGAGACAAGAACATCAAACCAGAATATTAATATTTCTGTTATACAATTACAAGTTCAAGGAGTTCAGCCTTATCACTTCATAGTGAGTATAGAAAATAGGAGTGATCCCTTTTACTTTGTAATTATTTGACTGCAATGTGACTTCCAGCAGCCCCATTCTTACCTTTCTGGTCTGGAAGACATTGGTATGCAGAACCCAGGCATCAAAAGTAGCCATGTTTTAGTCCATATCCAAATCCCCCCAAAGATACTTCATATAATATTTGTATGCTGTTTAAAAGTCCTTAGTAAGACACACATATTCTAAATATTTTTATTTTTTCCAATGTTTTATTTTAGAGAGCAAATCACTTAAATTTCAATGATGTTACAAGACGTGGTGGTGCACACCTGTAATTCCAGGAACTTGGCAAGGGGTTTGAAAGTTTGAGACTAGCCTGAGCAACTTAGTGAGGCCCTAAACAACTTCATGAGACCCTGTATCCAAAATAGAAAGGGCATATGGCTCAGTGGTTAAGCATCCCTGGGTTTAATCTTCAGACCCCCCAATTTTTTGAAATGAAGTGTAATTTACTGATTGTTTATTATTACAGTCTGCGATTTTTTTATATTTTATTAAGAAACCTTTGCTTACCTTGAGCTGGCAAATGTTTTCTCCTAGGAATCTTACAGTTTTAGCTTTTACATTTGGGTCTATAATTCATTTTGAGTTACTTTTGTGTCTGATATGAGGCAAGGGTCAAGGTTTATGTTTTCTAATTGAATGTCAGGTTATTCTATTACCATTTGTTGAAAGTCTTTTCTTTCCTCCTTGAATTGCATTGGCATATTGGTTCAAAGTCAATTGACATAGGCATGGGTCATTTTCTCTATTTTGTTCCATTGGTTTGTGTGTCTATGCTTAAGTAAATGTAATTTTTTAACTGTCATAACTTTATAGTAAGTCTTAGAATTAGATAATGAAAGGCCTCCGATTTTGCTCTTTTTCAACATTATTTGTCTGTTTGAGATCCTATGCATTTCATTAGAAATTGTAGAATCAGGGGGAAGTGCTATGGAGTCACATTAGCCAAATTATGTTGTTATATATCATATGCATGTACAAATATGTAACAACAAATCCCATGTACAACTATAATGCACCAATAAAGAATGTAGGAAAAAAGAAAAAGAAAGTAGCCATGTTTGATTATTCATTAAAACGAACTAAGAGAAGTTAATCTCCTTGAACTTCTTTTTATTCAACAAGAGTTGGAAGTTTCCAACTTTAATGTGACTGTAATGTCCATTAAATGGACTTCTTTACACCTTTAAATAGATTAACTGCACATTCAAAATCATTCATAGATCTAATTCAGGGTATAATAATGGCCTTTCTTTTGTGACTCTGGGAAAGACACTGCTATAAATGGATGTGATTTTTATCAGTGCCATTTTTTTTGAAAGGGCATGTGTTGCTCCAAGGAAGTGAGAGGGAAGGACAGCCCTGGATGTGACTTTGCCTGCCCCAGTGGTTTTATTTTAGAGATTTTAGTATGGACCCAGGCTGGTGCCTGCTTCTTTGGGTTCTCTGTGCCAAGCATCTTAGAGGTTCCTCCCACCTTGGGGGGCCAGCTAATGACTTCTGTCTGCCTAGGACAGCTCTGAGTCAGATAAGGGATAAATTATGGACATCCCCATTCAGTCCCTGCCCTTGGGGTCATCTTAGAGTTCCTTCACCCAGAACCTTCCTGAAAGCGGGAGAAGTCCCTCTTCCATGCTTCAGGAGAGCAGCACTGCATCTCCACATGCAGGTTTGACCACAACTCTCATTGGGCCTGCATTGCCTCTCCTTTTTAAACTTGGCATGCTGTGGCAGTTCTCTGGTGTCCTAAGGATGGCATGGGTTCTGCTTGGCTCAGGAGGGTACAGAAGACTCTGGGAACTACAGCATAAATACAACAATCTTTTGCTCTTTGGGGACAGAAGACTAGGAGGGAGGATCCTAGAAGGCCCCAGAGAGGAAGTCAGGCCTATTCTGTTGAATCTGAGGTGGGCTTAGATTGGTCCCCATTCATTCATTTCACCAACATTTGTGGAGATTTCTATGGGTCAGGTACTGACAAGGACGATCAGAAGCAGCCCAACGTTGAGCGGATGCTACTCCAGCACTTAGGGAGCAGCCGGCCTGAGCGGCATTAGCAGATAATTTTGTGAGTTGAAGGAGGCTCAGAATTTCCCAAAGAAGGGAAACGTAGTGCTGGTGACCTGGTCAGAAAGCACATCCAGAGGGCTTGCTTTGAGTTGGTGCATATAAGTTCACACTAACTTTACTTAGATTTTACCTAATTGAAGATACATTGGAGTGGTGGATGAGAACCTGTGGGAGGAAATGGACACTGTCCTTAGAGCTGACCAGCAGCCTCCTCATCCCTAGTTCTGGCTCCTCCAGGGGACACTGGGGAGAGGGAGGGTGACCCCAGGCTAGACCGTAGCAGGGGATATGAGGTGTCTCTGGAGCATCATGGAGCATAGTGAAGAGACAAGGACTTTGTGGGACAGTGCTAGGTGGAAAGGCTGGACCTGCCCCTTCCTAGCCACACAATCGACAGGTTGTCTGACCTCTTTAAGCCTTAGTTTCCTCATCTGTGAACAAGGATAAATATACATAACTTTCAGTGCACAATGTGACTTTAGGAACAACAAATATGGAAAGGCCCTATCACAGAGCTAGCACATAGTAGGTGCTCAATGTTTACTCTTCAATGCTTACTCTTCTCTATCAGCTGCCCCTTTTATTGCCACCCACACCCTGCCATGTCCCATCCTTAATGATCTGTATGTAGGTCTTCCTTCAGGAACAGGGTAGCAGCTCCAAGCTCCCTCTACCAGAGGTCTTTGTCTTTTGCAAGCAAAGTCTTAAAGTAGTCAAAACCCTGAGGAGGGTAGAGTAATGTCCAGTGGGGTCATCATTTGAGACCCATGGAGTGGGCAGCTGCAGCACCACTGTCCAGACTCTCCCAGCCAGTAGCTCTGTTGGGGCCCTGGTCTTGAGCTCAGCCTGGTGCCTGAAACTCCATCACAAACCTGTACACTGTGTGCTCTTCCAGCTCTAGACTATGAGTGAGGCTGGGTGGCCTGGGCAGGTGCAGTCCCCATGCTGGACTACCCACTTCTCACCTGTGCCCGCCCCTCAGTTTCTTTTGTTTCTGGCATTTCTCAGGGCATGGCAGCAATGGGTACGATCCTTTCAGAGATGCCTGTCTTGAGGCAGAAAACTCTTTAAAACTCATTTAAGATCATGCTGTACCAACATCAATTATTAGAATTAATTGCTCCTTAAAACATACAGAATTGTCACCACCAACTCAGGAGCTGCAAGTTTCTCCCAAGTCTTAGGAAGGAGCACAAAGCATGGACCAGGAGAAAGCAAACACGGGCTCATTGTGTGCTAAGTGCTGTGTCCAGGTTTCCAAACTAATAAATAGTGAATGAGTAAATAATTTTGTTTTCTCTCTGTGTTATAAAGATTCAGGTGTATTTGGCCAAATAACTTCAGGGAATATCATTACTTTTCAAATAGTGCTTTCCTGAAGCCACGTTCTGCTGTTGGAAAGTATCTACGGATCCACTCAGAAAGCCAAGCTCGAAGGTGGTCTACAAGGGGTGTGGACTCTAAAGCTTCCTCATAATTGATACTGTGCCATGGGAATGGAAGTCACCAATGGGAAGCACATCTTGTTCACACACTCATTCACCCACTCACTCCTAAATTCCAAATGGGGCTAGGGAGTAAATGATGTGCAATGGAATATTAAATTACAGAAATTAAAATCTTACCCAAATACATTTTATCAATGATAAGCTGGAAAAAAGAGTTATAAAGATCTGAAAACAGGATATTTAAGAATAGAATGCTAATGTATGTGCATAGCATATATGTACAGCTGATAGCAAAGGGGGCAGGCAATATGCATATAATGTTTACAATGTAAATGTGTGAATTACATGTAACATAGCATGTTGCACATGAGATGATGTTAATACCTAAGGAATTAGACTCAACAGCACTCGTTAGCCAGGAATGTTTTATTTCAAGATTACTAATTCAAGATTCTTCTGTAGTGCAATGGTTCTGTGATGACTCTGTGTCCATTGTAACTTTTGTTCTCTTCCCATTTGAACCCTGCTTCTCTGTCACTGAGCTACCACTCCAGTTCTTTTATTTTGAGACAGGGTTGTGCTAAGTTGCCTAGTTGGTCTTGAACTTCTGGTCCTCCTGCCTCAGAAATCTTGAGTTGCTGGGATCATAGGTATGGTCATTGCACACCACCATCATAAATTTTTTTGATCTGTGTTAATTTTATCATATGCACATCAGGTAACAGTTATGATTTCCATGTACAGTATCCAGAGGCCTGTCACTAGCTGCAGTGCTCTGAAGTAAAAAGAATCTTTTTTTAGGAAGTTTCTTATTGGACAATTAACATGTGGAAACTATGTCAAACAGTATGTGAAAACGATAAGTTCACATTGAATTTCCAAAGGGCGGAGGATTATTCTTCTTGGAACAAGACTGTCACAAATCTTGTTGATGGAATAAATAGGATCACTATATTTCAGTCTCTTAGTAATTATCAGAAATGAAGCTTTGTGGATTCGTTTCTAATGGGGCCACCTGTCACCCTTCAGTCTTTGTATATAATGACATCTGAAAACCTGGGTCTGAGTTTAGCTCTTCCAAATACTAGGGACTAAGGTCCTGATTTCTCCTGTCTTGGTGTGATGAACAGTTATATTTTCCTGTGGTTTAACATCCTCCACCCAACATGTGATTCTGTGTCCTCAAAGTGCCTGTGGCAGGTATGAAGAGCTATAGCAAAACAAGGTGTTTACCATAATTTCTTGCTCATTGTCAGACTTGATTGCCAAGACATCCATGGGAGGGTAGGGAGTAGACAGCAATTTTCTCACCAGAGCCTTCCCTGGATGCCACCTGCTGCCAGCTGCTCTGGGCTAGTGGCAGTTACATGAGGCTACTGCTAAAGCCCAGGGCTGCTAGGCAGCTCTGTGTGGGCTCTGGTCAGGGAATGGGACTCCCCATACTTTGCTCAGAGCGTAAGGCAGAACTCCAGTTCCAGAAAGATGTGGCATCTGGCTGTGTTTCTCAAGACTTCTCTGAGGATGGACAGAGAAAGCAACTTTTCCCTGGGATTGTGTGTGTGACCCACAGGCTCTTGAATATGTAGCTATTTTGTGGCTCTCTGGTTGATTGTTCAATATTTTTCTCATGCAAGGCATTCTGTGATGGACCTATTGCCATCTTGGATTTGTTGATCTGTGAGAGAGGAAGAGTTAAGCAACCTCCTTCTTTTTCATGTTAATTTTGTCCTCATCTTATAATAGGCAGCAAGCTTTTATTTGCTTTTACTCAGAGACCTGACACCAATGTTGAATGTATGGGAGGAAGAACAAGGCTTGTTTGAGAAGCTACTTATTAGACAATTGACATGTGGAAGCTGTACCAAACAGTGTGAAAATAAGTTTATCTTGAATTTCTAAAAGGTAGAGTCCTCTGCTTTCCTTTCCTTCCAGATGGAGAAGCTATGTTTTTTGGTTCAGTGATTTTTTTTTTCTTTTAGTATCAGGGATTGAACCCAGGGGTTTTAACCACTGAGCAAAATCCCCAGCCTTTTTAAATTTTTATTTTGATATAGGGTCTCATTAAGGTGTTCAGGACCTCGCTAAGTTGCTGAGGCAACCTTGAACATGTGACCCTCCTGCCTCAGCCTCCTGAGTTGCTGGGATTACAAGCATGCACCACCAATCCTGGCTGGTTCCGTGATCTTTAAATGGCAGACATTCTTCCAGTGTCTTAGGTGGTCTTCCCACTGGCTGTGGCTTGGAAACCACTTATGATCATTTAAAGTTCTCCTGTCACAGGCAAAGGTGTGTAGACACAGTAGCAGGTCCACAAGGAGGCAGCTTGTTAGTAAGTGCTTTCATTAGGCTCTGCTTTGGATTTAGCTCCCTAAAACAAAGGGGAAAAGACCTTAAAAGTCTTTGTTTTCTGAGATGATGGGAATGTACTCTGCAGAGACTGAAAAAGAGGGTAGGGAGTGACCTCTGAGTCCAGTCCCAAGTGCCAGAACCACCCGGACACTGTGCTTACCTAAGGAGTTACAGTCCTGTAGGTCCATGTAGATTGAGGCCATAACATCACTGGGAAATATAATTTCACACTAATTATGGCTTCTCACAACCTACTTCCTGCAAGGTTCAGGTTTGCTTTAGTGATACAAATTTTAATCCGCAATCTAGAGTCTTCATTCTTAATGCAGAAATAATACCCAATACTTTCTTCTATCTGCAAAAGACTTGCCTGCTGCAGACTGGTTCCAAAGAAAGGGAGTGACAAGTTAGCATCTTAATCTACTTAAGTCCTTTTTCCTTTAGGAGGTAGGTGCTGCATCTCCAACCCAGGGCCTCATGAATGCTTAGCAAGTGATCTATCTTCCCTATGGAAGTCTTGAACTTTCCTGCAAGTGAGGGGTCTTCAGAAACGTGCTTAGAACCTCCTTTCCATCCCTCTTACTTGACAGCTCAGCTAAGCTCTGCCATTCTTAGTGAAAAGGTTGTGTGATTGTGACCACAGCCCCCATATTGCCACCAGTTGAAATAATGTTGGAACTATATTGGTAAATAATCACAACTAAGATGTCAGCTCGATTACTCTGATGATAGAGACCCAAGAGACATCCTCATGCCCAGGCTGGCATTCCCAGTCAAGTCCAGCCTTGCTATTACCTGGCAAGCCTGGGACAAAATTAGCACCAAATATAAGTTAATTCAGTTAACTCTTCCCATCCCAGCAGGCAGTCCCAGTGCTCTGGGTGCCCCAGGCCTTCTCAGCAGAAGGGTGGCACCCCCAGTGGGGAAACACTTAGGGTGTACTTACATTATTTGAAGCATGTTGTTTGCAACCAGATATCTGCCTGAAACTCCCTCCA
This sequence comes from Sciurus vulgaris, assembly GCF_902686455.1. Taxonomy (NCBI): domain Eukaryota; kingdom Metazoa; phylum Chordata; class Mammalia; order Rodentia; family Sciuridae; genus Sciurus; species Sciurus vulgaris. Next base: position 233,421 of record NW_027632872.1, on the reverse strand, counting down.
CCACTAAAGCAACAGCAGAGTTTTTCTTACCCTTAAATATATGATAATAAATTGTGTGAAATTCATTCATAGGACAATACACCTGTATTTATACACAGGGTCCCTTATGAATCCTTCGAGAAATACATGTGCTTCCTGGCCAGAGGGAGGGGAGGAGGGGGACTGGGGAGAAAGAAAGAGAGGAAAGGCTGACTTCCTCTCAGAACAACAAGAAGACAAGTCTCCCTTCCAAATAAAAATAAAAATAAAAAAGGAGGTGTAATTATGTAGAAAAAAATACACTTCATGAAATTATTGTTTTATAAAAACATTCTTTGAACTGATGCTATTAAGGGACACAAACGTCCCTTTTATTTCCCAAATTCCAGCAGTGCCCCTCCACAACTCTCTCATCTCCAGGGAACAGAATATCAACTTATTTAAATTTTCTTCCATTTTCCCAATATCCAAATGAAGTCAAGATAGAGGCCATGAAGCCACAGGTTGTGACCTATTTGAATACTAACCACAGCCACACAGAAGGAGCCAAGCAGAAGAGCTGGGTGAAGAGCTCACTTCTGTGGCTATAACTGAGCAGGCTGAGCCCTGAGCTCAAGAAGAGGTCACCTGGAGCTCCTGAGGACAGTGCCGGCTTCTCCAGGAGTCTGTGGAGTTGGACAGCCTGTGGAGAGCCAGGGCCATGTTCTCACCTGGGTCTCCTGGTTAAAAGTCACAACCTACACTGAAGCCACCATGGGGTTCAGTGTGAGCAGTAGTGGGACAGGGCCCTTCTCCATGTGGAGCCAATTAGATCAGACTTTAAAATCAAAAAGAAGGCTGCAGCATATTCTCAAGAGTGGCTGAAATAAGGTACCTGGGCAGGGAACACCAGGTCAGTAATGTCTGCAGACCTCACTAGAAAAGGGAGATCAGTGGGATGGGCCAAAGCCATTAAATATGTTAATTTGCAGCAAGGAAATTAAAGCTTGGGGAAGAAGACAGCAGCCATGGAAGCCCTAGCTCTGGGGCTGCTGCTTGAGTGACCCTATGTGCTAATTTCTTCATTTTTCAGGAGGGAGTTTGATGTTGTGATGGAAATTCACCATGATTCCATTTACTTGGTAACTTGTTCAAAACACCCTGAGTAGGTGCTTCCCAGGCATGGCTGCATGGTAGCCCAGAGTGCCATGTGACGATGAGGTCAGATGTATGGGTCCACAAGCCCTGGCTCTGCTTGTGAGCCCCTGGCTGTGAAATACATCTCTGTGGGTCCAGCACCTTCAGGCACAGACCAGGTTCTCAAGTTGCCTATTGAATAAATGAATGAATCTAAACAAGAGTGATTTAAACAGGAAGGAGCCCCTTGGGGAGCATTCTGTATACAGGGAGTCAGTGGCCCAGGCCTCTGCTCCTACCTGTATCCTGCCTGGAGCTTTGGAGAAACCACTTCACCAACAAGGAATTTAGGATGGATGCCTTCAACATTTTGCTCTGTGGTCACTTTTCTCTCTGGTCCATAAAAGTAGCAGGAGCAATAATAGACTCTTTTTATTCTTGTTTGATTTTGCCTCCTGACCTTGTGAATGAGCTGAGCTGTGTAAAGTAGGCCCTTGAAGCTCTTTTAGAGGAAGAGGGACCCTAATGGGGAGATCAGGCAACACTCAGCAGTCACTTCTCCAGGTATCTGCAGATAATGAGAAATTCAAAGTTATGCAGAATCCGGGCCACATGACCTGCTTCCAGGGGGATGGGGTTGAAGGATGGTTTTAAAATGTAAGAGGAAGGAAGAGAAAGGGTGGAGTAAGCAAGGGACCCCCGAAGTGGAGACCTGCACCAATCAGGTCAGCTAAAAACAGAAAGCTTTTACCCCTGGCATGAGGCACCCCAGCAAGCAACACCAAGTGACAAGAAGCTGCAGAGAGGTGCCTGCATTTTCAAAGGGAAAGTGTAATTTGTAAACAGTCAACATCTCAACAAGCTATAAACAATAAGCCCTGACTTCTAACAGAAGTGCCTGAGTGACTGAAATTCACAATGCTTTTCCAGACATACTTTGTTAATTTGCAGCCTGGTATTCATTAGGGTGACAAGACCCCAGGGGAGTGCTTCTGGTTTGGCTTCCAATATCAGGATGAGGGCCTGGGGTCCCAGCACTTTTCCAACACAGGTGTAAGCCCATGGCAGTGGGATCCTGTCTTTTCTCTCTCACCATGTTATAGGCTGGCCCTGTGACTCATAGGATAGGATATGTTTGTTTTGTTTTAAAATTCTAGCATTTCAAAAATTGCCCATCATTTATCACTCATCCTAGATGAGCAATTGTGGGTCAATGCTGGCTGGATGCTTTTCCCCCACCCCTGCAACCCCCTGCCTCACCCCCCAGGAAAATAAAGAAAAGCAAGATTCTTTTCTCCAACATCACCATCCAGGAAAGTATAAGAGGTAGACAGGGTGAACCCATCGGCTGAGAGCCACGCACTGAGAACCAGGCTGCTTCTAATCTTCCTCCCTTGCCCAGAACCTCTCTGGGTCCACAAACTTTGACTTCAGTCAAAGGTCAGTTAAGGATTTAATTTTTAAACCAATAGGGTGTGGAATCCAAGGCCTGTGCTTTGTTACTTCAGCTGCACTCTGCTGGCAGAGTCATGTACCTGCTTCCCCGCCTGTCACCATTTCTGACATCGGTGTGGGGAGGCAGAGTAGAGGGGCTGGGTGCCTGCAGGTGTTTCCCAACCTCCTTGCACCTCAATTACCTCATGTATAAAATGAAAATAATAACCCCACTTGCCTCTGAGGCTGACCGTGGGGACTCCATGAATTAAAGACTGTTTGCTGCTAGTTAATACTGTTTCCTACAAAGGCTACTTGTCCAATAAGTTAATGAAGCTTAAACTTTCAAAGCCTGTCCTGCAGACCCTCCTCCCTGGCCCTGTATTTCATATTGATGCTTTGGTCTTTTGTTTTTTAAGTAGGTCCACAGATAGAATGTTTCTGGTCCCTTACTCTAGGACTCACTGGTGATTATCTAGAAAACAATTTTTGGTTGCTCCAGCTCTGTCTAGCTCAGAAGAGAAGCTTCTAGGTGTTGAACGTGAAGACATGGGATGGGCTCTTCTTCCTGATAGGGACATTGGCTTTTCTTTCAAAGACCAGAGGCCACAGGTAGCAAGCCATCTAGATGTGCTCATCCTAGTTTGCAGGACTGTGTCTGTGGGAAAGCCCGAAGCCCCTGTCTCCTGCACCCCCTCAGTCCTGGCCAAACTGGGTCCAGTTGGTCCTCAGTCCAGTGGTGGAGGACAAAGTGTGCCATTCACCATGGGGCTCCCAGCTATCAGAGCATGGGGACAAGCCACATACCCAGGAGATATGTGGGAATGAAGGTGGGCAAGCCAAGCATTGGTGGAGTGGGAGCTTGGAGGAGGGAGGGCACCAGGATCCCAGGAGGGCAGATGGCTTTTGTGCAGAGCCAGTGTGAAAAACACAAACCTGCCATAGATTTGTCAGATCAGAAAAGTGCCATGACCGTGTCGAGGGCTGTGGAATGGCCAACAGTCTATCTTGCATTTCAGATCCCATATCAGCATTTTTTCAGCTTGGAAGCAATGCCCACGCCAGTGTACAGAGCAGAGCAGGTGCAGACTGTTCCCATGGGAAATGCACCTGGGACAGGCAGGCTTGACTCTGGGCTGGGGGCAAGCTGCATGGCTGACCCAAGTCTACAGGCTGGGTAGACTCCAATTTCCAGAGGACCCGGGATCACAGCCCAATGGTGCAGCATGATGCAGGAGATCTGAATTTTACTTAGTGCAACACCCTTCTAGCCAGAATGCAGCAGAATGCAGGACACTTACATCTGAGCCCCACACCTCCTGGGGTTGGCTCAGCTATCCCAGTGACATCTCTATAAAGCCCATAGGGGAGAGAGTTAAGATATTGGAGAGAACCTTATGATTTCTGCAGGCCTGGACAGAACCTTGAGGTAGCCACAGATGGTTCTATTGGAAAGGCATCCTCCTCCTCTGCCAAGGATGGAGAAGTCTTTCAAGGTTATTTATTTTCATTTTTAAAAGATCCTTTTCAATTTTAGATATATTTTTAAAGGTTTCATGTTGGTGCATGGGAAAAAGAGATTGCTTTCGCCCCAGGTGAGCTGTGTCATACACACACATGACTTGACACATAGAAAATAAGAAAGCCAGGAAAATAACAAGGGCCAGACTGGAATTTCACAAATTTTATTTTTCTTCCATTTCAGAATAAACACTTGGTTTTTTAATGAGGCACAGGACTACTGAAAATTAGACTGATTTCCTTGTCAAGTGTGGTATCAGTTAACGGGGTATATATTCCAGAAGCTGCAGTCACTTCAAACATTTACTTAAGGAAAACAGGAAGAGTTGAATTAAAAAAAATCTAAATGTGTAGACAACAATGGAAAACTAAGTCCACAAATCTGATTTATTTACATATATCAGTATATTTTTATACATCTTGTTTTTGGACAGTGAATTTTTAAGATTAAGAATACTGATAAAAAGTGATAAAAAGTTTTAGAATTTTTTGATACATGATTTCACCTGTATAATGATCAGATTCTTCATGTTGCTACTTGTTGGTAGCTATTTTCTTAAAATTTAATGCTGCAGACATCTTAAATTGATCTGTGTTCCCCTTAAAAACAAATAACCCTTTGAAAAAGAAGGTGAAAAACAAATGCGATGTTGTCAAAGCTCCATCACAACTTGTGAATCAGGATCATAGTTCAAAAGGCAATATCTTTGGAGGCTAAACAGTATCTACAGAAAGTTTTTCACCTTAACATGAAGGGAGAATGATCTTGTAGGATTTTCTGTTTTGGAACTAATATGCTAAATCATTTCAGAGTTGATGGTCATAGAGTCTTTGAAAACAGCATTTTTCAAGGATGGTAAATACACTAATGTTGAAAACTAGTAAAAAGCAATGTTTTCTTTCTGCGAGATTCTGAACAGCTTATCTTAATTTTAGTTATATGTGTTCAAATACTGAATGCTCATCCCACCACTCTGCTATTCCCATGAACTGTTTAATTTTGTGTGTGTGTGAAAACCATAGCTACATGATGTTCTGTCTCACTTTGGACTGTCTCAAAGATGCTTAACACTGATTTCATTCAAGAAGAACTCTTTAAGTCCTTGCTCTATTTTGAACTAATTGATGTTATAAGAATAAACCTGGAGATATTTATTTTCTAGTACTGCTTTTTGATTTATTTATTCTTTCACCACAAAATCCCAAATTAGGTTAAAAATCAATTTTTTCATAATTGTAAAATGTTATATTGTAGTTCATTGCCAAACATCACAACTGCATATTTGAAATAATTAATATATCTTATGAATCAGCACAGAACATTGAGTAAAATGAGGCATCTGCCACAGAATCTTCTCCCTGTGTTATTTATTCAGCAATGCCCAGAAATTCCCCAGGGGCACAGAAGTCATGGCCAGGGCACGGGCTTCTGTACACAGTGATGGTTTCTATGGGGAAAGGCTTCGATGTCATACTACTTTCCTTGTTTTAGACTACAGTTTTTGCAGGCAAGTGTCTCCGACTGCTTCTCGGGTTTATTCAATCTGCATCCAGGAAGAATCCTTTTCCCTGACCAGTCAATTAGGTGCTCCTTAGGAGCAAGGAATTTTGGAAAATTCTGTGCATCCTTTTCTCAGTAGTTCCTCTCAGCTGAGAGCCTTAGAGATGGACAAGTGTACTGTGGCTGCCCGACAGGCACTGAAATTTGGAGCAGGAAGACTTCTTAGAAGCCTTTCACAGAGAATGAGTACAGTTTCACAAATGGCCACTAGATGGCACATGACAACCATTTCTGTCAGTCACTTGGGAGGGCACCTGTCCTAGTCTGTTTTTCATAGGGTACCACTGGGTTCTAAACAGTTCCTCCAAGACAATTTCACTCCTAGATTATTACTGTCATTTCAGTCTTTAAACAGAAGCTAAGGGGTCCTGGTTTACATTTGAACATAGGGGAAGTTGCACTGGAAGAACCTTTATCAGGTTGTGCACCCCTGTATCTCCACATTGCCATTAATAAGCATTGATCCTTAAAGCTGAATTAAGACATAAATAGTAAGCACCAACCTGTATCTACCCATTCATCTACCAAGGCTTCCACAAATGTTTATTAAGTGTCTATGCTCTGCAAATGTCATTCATGTTTCTAAAATGTTAAAAGAATCTTTTATTACCAGAAAATGAGGATGAGTAGCAGAAAATAAAGACATCAATTTTATGTTGTCCAGTTGGGTCACAGATATATAGTTACACGTGAAATTGGATTTACTATATGTTCCTACATGCACATGCAGTAGTTTGGCTAATTTCATTCTGCTCTTCCTCCCCTTCCATCCCCTTTCTCTACTCCACTCTTCTCCCTTCTATTTTCATGAAATTGCCCCCTCTTCCTTTTTAATTCCTTAATTCTCTCTAGCTTTTGCATGTAAGAGAAAACATTTGACCCTTGACTTTCTGAATCTGGCTTGTTTCTCTCAGCGTGATGTCCTCCAGTTCTGTCCGTTTACCAGAAAATGAGATAATTTCTTTCCTTTTTATGGCTAAGTGAAACTCCATTGTGTGTTTAACCACATTTTCTTAATCAATTCATTTGTTTATGGGCGCCTGGGCTGGTTCCATAACTTGGATTTTATGAATTGCACTTCTATATAAACATTGCTACACCTGTTTTGCTGTAGAATGCGATTTTACTTCTTTTGGATAAATACCTCGTAATAAAATCGCTGAATTATATGGTGGGTCCATTCCTAGTCTTCTGAGGAATTTCCATTCTGCTTCCAAAGTGACTGTACTAATTTGCAGTCTCACCAACAATGTATAAATGTGCTTGTGCCCCACATTCTCTCCAGCATTTATTATTACTTGTATTTTGGTGATGGACATTTTAACTATAGAGTGAGATGAAATTTCAGGGTAGTTTTGATTTGTATTTCCCTGGCTGCTATTAATCACTTGTTATAAAATCAATCTGAATGTCAGGAACAAAAACAATACCATGTATTGTATAAATTCTCTCCCTCTTACAGCAAAATATATTTCCCATGCTTAAGGAAATGTAAACTTCTATAAATAAAACAGATTAATAAAACAGACAAATTCTGTAGTGGAGTTAGTTTTCTCTTTTGTGTACATTGTCACCAGGTATAGTAATGGGTCTTTCATGACATTAATTTTAAAGCTTATTTAATCTAAACCAAAACCATTGAGATTATATCAGTTATGTACTCTGGCCACAACAGAATTGTTATAATCAATAGCAATAATAAAATAATGACATAGCACACCACAAAATATTAGAGAAATTAACACCTTCTAATTAACTCATCAAAGAAGAAGTGACAGGGGCTATTAGCAAACAGCTTCAAGTGAACGATGATTAATACGCAGACCTAAGCCCAGACTAGGTCTGGAAAGCCCAAGTTTAACCTGTATGGAGGCTAGTAATGAACCTCAGCAAACGTTCACCTCTCCCAAATTATCACTGGCTCTGTGACCCCTTGAGGAGCAGGTGAGACAGATCATTCAATGTGAATATTTAAACTTTTTTTCTTACACACCAAGCTTAAACCTAACCTTGGTGATAGGTTTTAAATATAAAAAGAAAATACATTCTAAGTAACTTAAAGGAAAAAAATGTGTCATGAATTCAGTAAATGTAAGTACACCTGAATGTCTGATAAAACAGATCAAGACAATGGGTATCACAATGCAAATAGCAATAGAGAACTCCTAAAATATTGAGATAATTCAACATTTTCAATATTTCACAGACCAACTCTGTCAGCCTGAGTTACAAGCCAATACTGTAGTTCTTTAGTCTCATCAGACACAGTAAATTCATCCTATCACACTAGACTATATTGATCCAGAAAAAATGTTCCAGGCCATAAGATGCTTAAAATAACAAATATGAGATAACTTTAACTTGTGGGGGGGGATCCACAAAAATCCTGATAAAACTAGAATTAAAACATTTGGAATAAATTTTAATTATATGATTTAAAAAATGTGTGTATGTTCATGTGCATAAACACAAGCACACGTAAATCAAGACTTAACACATTATTTCTTTTAGGGGTTCTTTTTGTCTCCCCTGCACATTTATTTCTTGTTCTTCCTGAACTTAGTTAACTACTTCAGATGTTCTTACATCAGAATCTGACAGTCTACATTTCAGATATCTCACCCATAAACATACAGGGTTTGGGGAAAAAAAAAAAAAAAGAATTTTCACAACCAAGACAAAACACCTTTTGCATTTTCCATTAACAAGGAAAAAACAAAAGTACAAAGTCACTATAGGAACCTTCAGCACATACTGACCTCTGAGGGTCAAAAAGAAATACTAAGAAACCTGACGCACTCCACTCCCCAGACATGCCACAGCACAGGGCACCCCAGCAACTCACCTTCTTTTCCTTCCAAAGTTCTTCTCTCTTGAATTCGAAGACCTCAATCCACCGTGAGAATAAGCGTTTGCTGATGATCAAGAGCAGACCATGAGCACCTCCATGACAGACCTCCCGGCAGGCATTCTTCCTCCAAACGAGCTTGGCAAAGGGCAGCAAGGGGTTTATATAGGACTTGGGCTGCTGTGATTGGTCCACAGTTATGCTAATTAGGGTTTGCAAAGGTACCAATGCTATTGGTCCAAAACGTGCAAACGTTATTGGTCAGTTCTTGAGTCCCGGCTTTCATTCACTTTGGCCCCACTTCCTTTGTCTCAATGAAGGTTGAGAAGTGGGAGGTTGAGGTCCCGGATGTCCTGGGTGCCGCATGGGGAAGGCCACTGTGACAGGCCTCCCTACTGTTTCCTGGGTCTGACAGCTGCAGGGTGACAGGTGAGCGAGCCTTCGTCCCCCGTGGTGTTGGCTCCCCGAGCTTATGTGGCAGCGTTCATGCTGCAACAGGGCCTCCGTGCTCAGACCACCCAGGCCCGCCTCCACCACTCCATCGCCACTGCCGCTCTCCTACCCTTGGCCTTGCACTGACACCTATGAAGACCAGCAGTGCAGACCCTCAGAGTCCACTGGCCTCCCAGCTGGTGACTCCGGTGGGAGGATCAGAGGTCTACTGCTCTTCTACGCTGTCCCCGCCCCCTTCCCCGCGCCATCCCATAGTCCCGCTGACCCAGATTCTCGCTCACATTGGCTTCCTGACAAAGGAGTCCGGGGATGTTTTCAGCCCGCGGGTGCTGAAGGGCGGACCTCTAGTGGAGATGGTGCAGTAGGTGGACATCCTGGCTGCTCTCTCCATCCTGGGCCACAGCCTGTGGGTCACCTTATCCCTGAAGGAGCTGCAGAGGTGAGTGCTGGGGACAGCAAGTGCACTGTGATGGGGTGGGAAGGAACCTAGGAGAACATCCCAGAAGCCCCTGCTCCACCGCAGGTTCCATGGCCCACGGATCCTGGGAGGCTTCCTGGCTTTCTGTCAGGTACTGGCATCCCCAGGTCCCCACTGACCCGCTCTGTCTGCCTCCTACTCCCCCTCCATGCTGACACTCAGTCATGTTTCGGATGCACCCAGGAAGTGTGTTTGCACAGTACAGTTCTAACGGTGTCCTGGTCTCCATCTCTGAGCCTGTGTTGGGGGACAGTGTTTGCATTTAGGGGCTGACAAATTTGGCTTGAGGGCCGGGCACAGAGGTGCACCCTGTAATCTCAGCGGCTCCAGAGGCTGAGTCAGGAGGATTGTTATTTCAAAGCCAGCCTCAGCAAAAGCGAGGTGCTAAGCAACTCAGTGAGACCCTGTCTCTAAATAAAATAGGGTTGGGGTGTGGCCCAGTGGCCAAGTACCCCTGAGTTCAATCCCCAGTACCCACCCCCAGAAAAAAATTGGCTTGAGGGACTGAGGCACATAATGAAGATGGAGTCCCTGGTGCCTGCCACCATGGTGGTTTGGGCACACCCATGGGAGTTTCTCTTTGAGGCCAGTCTCAGCAATTTGGCAAGATCCTGTCTCAAAATAAAAAAAAAAGTACTTTGGCTGTGGCTCAGTGAGGAAGTGCCCCTGGGTTCAATTCCCAGTACCAGTGAAAAAAAAAAAAAAAAAAAAAAAAAAGGAAAGAGAATATGAGTCAGTTCCTGCTGCCATAGCAAAGCAGCACAGACCAAATGGCTTAAACAACAGAAATGCATTTTCTCACAGTTCTGCAGGCTGAAGTGCAAGGTCAAATCCAGTGTCAGGTGTGGCTTCTCTTCCTTGTCTGAAGGTAGCCACTGCATCCTCACAGCCTTTTGTCTGCGCACACAGGGGCCAGGGGAGATCTTGTAACAGCCCTCTCAGGTCAGGGCCTTTCCTTGTGGCTGCCTTTAACTTTGGCTATCTCCCCAAAGCCCCAATCTCCAAATACGTGCCTGTGTTGGGCTTCAATGCAGGAATTTGGGGCAGAACTTTATTCAGTCTATTAACATTAAAGGATGTAAGGAAAATGAAAGGTGGTGGGGAGAGAGGTTGAAATAGAAAGTGGAGGACATGGGAGGAGAAGAGGAGGCCAGAACCAGGGGCAGGATGGGGACCAGGTGATGCTGGGAACACAGGAGTGCCTGGTGTGGACACTGGGAGCCACCAGCATTGAGTCCATGCGATATTTGGAACAGCTGGGTGGGAGTTTTCTGCTGGCAAAAGATGAAGTTGGAGCTGGACTCAGTCATCCCAGTGTCTCGGGAGGCTGAGGCAGGAGGATTATGAGTTCAAAGTCAGCCTCAGCAAAAGTGAGTTCCTGAGAAACTCAGTGAAACCCTGTCTGTAAATATAATACAAAACAGGGCTGAGGAGGTGGCTCAGTGGTCAAGTGCCCCTGAGTTCAATCCCAGTACCCCCTCCCCAAATAAGGAAAGATGAAGTTTGGAAAAAAAAAAAACAAACAAACAAACGTATTTGGGACTCATAAGGACCCTTGGATAGAACGAACTGAAAATGAACAAAAATGACTTCAGAGTCAACCACTCCAAGATTTTTATTTTGCCTAGAGTAAAAAAAGACCAGAGTGAGAAAGGCGCTGGCTTCAGGTCACACAGCACACTCAAATCAAGGTCTTCCAATGGCAAGTGCAAGTTGTTTCCAAGTGGTTTTTGTTCTGATTCAGTCTTTTTGTTTGTTTCACTTCTTATTGTTGTTTTGTTTTGTTCTGTTTCTTTCTGCAGGCAGAGGGAACAATGGACAGTGGGCATAGAAGACGCAACCTGGGTTAGAAAATTAAGGGGCTGTGAAGCAGGACTGGGCTCAGGAGCTAAAGCAAGAGGTATTAACAGAGCTCAGTGTTCCTGGGATTCAGAGGAGGTAGACAGTTGTGCAGGCTGTGCACTGCACAAGGACCCTTGACTGAAGACCTGACTGGTGGCTGAAACCCAGTTCCCACTCTGGGACAGCTGTGCACCCTGGCAGCAAGTGGTGTCTCTGCAAAGGGTAGGCTTCCAATTTTCAGAAAGGTCACACAAGGGCTGTGAAAGAATCTTTGGACAGGATGAAGATGCCCTGCACCTGCTACAAGCTGGGACCTATAGGAATCCTGCTCACATTATCTCACTTGACCCCTGTGACTAACTCTGCATTGTCCTTGGTGTTCTCATCCTGCAGAAGCAATTCGAGGCTCCAGGCAGCAAGCAGGTTTGTCACAGGGCCCACCCGCACAGCTTTTTGCCCAATTGCTGCCCTGGGCTGGGAGGAGGAGTTGTTTGGGTTTGTGCTGAGTTTCAGCAGCACCACCTCAAAGCACCGCTGGCCCCAAGGGGATTGGGACCCCCCAGGTCCCAGCCTCCAGGGCCACGTCTGCTGGGCCAAGACCTGGGTGGGCTGCTTCCCGGCTGCCCTCTCCTCCAGTCAACTGTGAGCTCTGCCTCTCCCCTGAGTGCTGGAGATCTCTCTCCTCTTCTCCTGGGTAAAGGTGGACAGTTGTTCTTACTGCTTCACTGCTATGCTGAACCGAGAATTCTATGTGGGTACCGGGAGGCGGGCAGGTCCACAGCAGTTCAGCCTGATGCCTCTGAAGTCCTCTGTGATCTGCTCGATCTTTAGGAAAATACTTCCATGACAAAGTTTTCTAAGTATTGGAATTAATCAATTTAAACATGGCACAGTCACAAGAGGTAACGCACGTCCTGATGGGCGGCTCAGAGAACCTGCACACTTGACAGCCTTGGAGCCAGTGCCCAGGTTAAGAAATAGGACCCCACTGGTTGCCCACTGGTTCCAGGACACCCGTGTCCACACACACCACAGACGCTGAAGCCCTTCTGTAAATCAGCAGAGAACCTGCCTGTGCCCTCCTGTGACTTTAAATCCTCTCAAGATGACTTATACTCCCTAAGGCAACGTAAGTGTTGGGGAAAGAGTTGTTACTCTGCATTGTTCAGGGATTGGTGGTCTCTTCCCGGCAGGTACCAGGTTTACCCCATTGCTTTTAATCTGTGGCTGGTTGAATTGGGGGATGGGGACCCACAGAGGGCCGGCTGGACTATTGGTAACCTGTAAGCCCGTCTTTGCAAGCCATGCCACTCAATGCCCCCCAAAGATAATGGCTGTCCTAGCTGTAGACCCACACGCTGGTTTTGCCTGTTTTTGGTTTTGATTGAATGGAAGCCTCCAGAACATTCTTTCCACTTCTTTTTCTTTTTTTCTTTTTTTTTTTTGTACTGGTTTGAACCCAGTACCACTGGTCACATCCCCAGACCTTTTTCATATTTTTCTATTTTATTTTGAGACAGGGCCTCACTTGGTTGCTTAGGGTCTTGCTAAGTTGCTGAGGCTGGCCTCCAACTTTTGATCCTCCTGTCTCAGCCTCCTGAGCCAGTGGGGTGATAGGCCTTGTCACTTCAGGGCAGAACCTTCTCACTGTGTCTCAGCTCGTTCACTCTGCGTGGTGTCTATGAGGGTTAGCCTTGCTCTTGGGCATGGGGTAGAGTCCTCCTTTTTTCCCTGCATACTATTCCATCATGGGAATGGACCACAAATTGTGTCTCCATTCTCCTGTGCAGGGGCAGCAGAGGCAACAGATGCTCCTGCTACAAATAAGTGGTGGACTTCTGTACATTCTGGCATGTCTGGAACAGGAACCCCTGGGGCAGGTGTGTCCAGGGCTCCTTGCTGAGACCCTTTGTGCCTGCTAATGATGGTCTCCCAGCCACCCCTGTTATCAGGTTCCTATCTGCATTTGCTCCTATCTTCCCAATGCCTTGTGTGTAATAAGTGCTCAATAAATGCTAGTTGAATAAACAAAGGCACGAATGGAGGAGCATGGATGGAACACCAAGCCCAGATGGCAGACCCAGGCCTGACTCCTCATGTCCCCACCTGTCTCCCCACACCTGGGGAGCAGGGCGCAGAGGGGGATCTGAGGCAGGGTGTCGCCAACCCCACCTGTGAGTTGGAGGGTCAGGGCCACAGCTGACCGTCTCCAGCCTGGGTACGTCCCAGGGCAGTGGCCTCCACCTGTCCATGGGGCCTCCTGACTCTGGAAATCATCAAAACATGTGACCTTCAGCCTCAGGAGCCTGAGCCTCCAGGAAATCCCACTGACGTGTTCCTCTGCCTAATGGGAGGTCAGGAGGCCTGGAGAGGTGCGGCCTTCCCCAGGCGCCTACCAGTTTCAGAAACGTGGGCAATGCTGACAAGTTCTGGGAGAGGAGCATCCCCACAGCTGCCAATGTGGGGCCTCCAGGTGCCTCCCGGAACGCAGGCTTCTGGCCGCAGGGAAGGCCATGCCCAGCACCTGCCTGTCCTGTCTGCCTGGCTTCAGGGTTAGTTTTGTTTTTTCTGTTTTTCTCTGACCAATAAATATATGAAAAAATGCTCAACCTCTTCAGCAATCAGGAAAATGCAAATCAAAACAACATTGAGATTCCCTCTCAGCCAAGTCAGATTGGCTATTACCAAAACAAAACAAAACAAAACAAAACAAATAACAAATGCTGTAAGGATAAGGGAAAGAGGAACCCCTATACATTGTTGGTGGGAATGCAAATTAATACAGCCTCTGTAGAAAACAGTTTGGAGGCCCCTCAAAAAAAAAAAAAAAAAAAAAAGAATTACTAATGGAACTGAAGACCATTGTGCTAAGTAAACTAAGTCAAATTCACATGTTTTACTTCACATGTGAAATCTTAAAAAAAGCAAAAAAGGTATGAAACTAGAAGCAGAATATTTAGGGAAGGGCAAGGGACTAGAGGGAGGAGGAACTGGTAGTAAGGGAGTAGAGAGGGTGGATATAATCAAAGCACTTTAAATGCATATATGGAAAATCACAATGAAACCTATTAATTTGTACAATTAATATGAACTAAGCATTAAAGTTTTACAAGAGAATAGACAGCAGACCTCCTTACAACTCTTTTATCTTATAAGGATAATGGGGCTCCAATGGTGATTTCCACTTTTACTGTTCAATGTGAAAAAATTGGGGGATATTGATGAACATCTGGAGAATCAGCCAACACAAACAGCTTGAAACTAAAGATTGGGAAACCATAAATTCCATGTTGGTAAGCATTAAATTTAGTCCCTGGTTTCATGTTAGATGTGATTTATTCTGAATTCCTTATTTTTCATCTCCCACAAATCAAATCATGCTACAGTATGTACTTAATTGGTGTTGAAATCCTTCCAAACACGTTTGGTGCTTGCAAGGTTCCTATTTGACGTTAATCAAAAGACAAAGATGAAAATCATCACCACCAGCCATCTAAAGGGAAACAGATGAAGTGCCAAAACAATAACACCCAGTGTTAGGACTGTAACAAATATCATCAATCAGGCCACTGGCAGTCTGGCCACATCTCCATCTGTGAGGCTGTCAGGCCTAATGATCTTAGTAGGGCTGGGCTGGAGCAGAGGCTCAAAAGCAGGCTTCCCTGGAGAGCCACACCACTGACTCACTGGTTGATCCTCTTCCTTTTCAATTAAACTTCAGAACATGCATGACCAGGAGGTTTGAGTTGGTGGTGTGGTCTCACCCTGCTCACTGTGCTTCTGCCTGTACAGGAGAGAAGTTCCACTTGGTGGGTGGGCGGTAGTTGGGTGAGCATGGGTGAGCCAAAGGGGAAAGAGCCTGAAAGATGTTGGAATCAGCCACTTCAGAGCTGTGTGGCTGAATCTCCCTGAGCCTCTGTTTCCCTAACTCTAAAGTGTGATAGTAATAGTTACCTTGCAGAGCTGCTCAGAGGAGAAATTAGATAAAGAAAACAAACACTTAGGTTCACAGTCAACATGAAAGCTCCTTAAAGTGTTGAAGAGTCTATGAGTGGAAGTCTGAAGCATGGCCCAGTAAATCAACAGCTAGAAAAAGAAGCCTGTGCTGAGACAAGCAGAACCCTGGCATTGACTTGGGCACGTGTGGAGTCAAATTTTGATTTTCCACATAAAAGCTCCATGAGCATAATAAAGAGCCTTAAGGTACCACTGTACATGTTTGGGCATGCTCACACCCATCTCTCCCCCACACATAGCTGATTACCTCATCTATAAAGCAGAAATAACAGTGGCACCTACCTGGAAGAGTTGATGCAGAATTAATGAGATTGTAGACTGCTTTGTGTAACACCTGACAAGACTGCTTTGTGGCTTGCTTTCTATCCCAACTTCCAGAAAGAGAGGTGGACAAGGAGGAGGAGGAAGAGGAGGATAAAGGAGAAGGAAGAGGAGGATAAAGGAGAAGGAAGAGGAAGAGAAGAAGATGAAGAGGAGGGGGAGGAAGAGGAGGTAGATGAAGAAGAGGAGGAGGGAAGAGGAGGAAGAAAAAGAAGTCAAAATTCTGTAATTATTAGAAATACTTCCCAGTTTGAACAAAAGCAGCCTATGGGTGAGAGTGGGCCACTTGGGGGAAGCCAAGGGTGGGGGGAATGTCTCCTACAACAGAAAGTCATGTTCCCTTGAAGAATCCAAGACTGAGGTTAAAAATGCTGCTTGGGCTCTGGGGTAATTGAACAAAGCACTGGGAGTGGGATGTGCAGAAGTGAGACCTCTTCTAGGGCATTTAAGGACTGTTAAAACAGGATTCATATGCTCTGACAAAGACTGCATCCAATCCCATATAATCCTTCCCTCTCTCCCCAGTGCCTTCAGACTACAAAAACAGAAGAGAGAAATATAAATGCATACCTTACACTTTAGCTGAGAGAGGAAGAAAGTTAGATTTAGGAAAAGAAGGAAGTGTGGCAAGGAGGGTACACTCATAGACTCTTAAAGTAGAGAGAAGACTGGTTAGTGCTTCCCACATCATGCATTAAAATATAAACAAGAAGAGAAGAGGCACAGCAACTGTGCAAACAGACACAGAATAAGAAGCAAAGGAATTTAGCAGGCAAAGACAGACGATGAACCTAGTCTCAATGAAAATCCATCCTAAGAAACAGAAAGATACTCCTCAAAAATGACTTGATATAAAACATTTTTTAAAATATCTGAATATCTTAAATCTGCACACGATGATAATGTAACTACAGAGTTGAAATGCACACTGCAAAGCTAAGGAAATTAACTGATTACCAAAACAAGATCATATCAATAAGTTCTTAATAACAAAGAACAAAAAGAATTACTAGAATTTATGACAGTGAATGTAGATGTTTTCAAAGTGATAATAGCAAATAGAGAAGAGATGGTGCATGCATACATAGAAAATACATAAAATAATTCACATGGATAAGTCAGATCAAGAAATAATTCACTTGGTACATTAGGATGTCTTTTACTTTAAAAGAAAACAGAAAACAAGGGTAATAAGGATATAGGAAAAGTGAAATCTTTGTATACTTCTGGGGTCAATGTAAAACGATGTTGCAACCTTAGAAAATGGCATGACAGTTCCTAAAATAATTAAAGATAGAATCATCATATTATTCAGCAGTTCAACTTGTTATATATTCCAAAGAATTGAAAGTGGGAAATGAAATAGATATTTGTATCCATGTGCACAGCAGTATTATTCCTAATAGCCAAAAGGTAGTAGCAACCCAAAGGCCCACTGAAAAATGAACAAACAAAATATACACACACAGTTGAATAGTATTACTCAGCCTTAAAGAGGAGGAACATTCTGACACATATTATAACATGGATGAACCCTGAAAATGTTATGTTAAGCAAAAAAAAGCCAGTAGTAATGTCATAAGTAACTTAGAGGAGTCAAATTCATAGAGTAGAATGGCGGTTGCCCAGGTGTGGGTGGAGGGATGAATGGGGAACTGCTTAAGTTTAGAAAGTTTCAGTTTTACAAAATGAAAAAAGTTCTGGAGATGGATAGTGGATACGGCTGCAAAACAATGTGAATGGACTGAACTCCTGCACACTTAAAAATGGATGAAATGGTAAATTTTGCTATGCTTATTATACCAGTTTTTTTTAAATTAAAAGAAATAAATGAGTCACTATATGGGTAATTTAGTATTCTATCAGCAGAGAATCCAATAAGTAAAACAGAAACAGATACTCAGAACCATAATTTTAAGAATTCTGTGAAATGAAAAATAAGATATAAAAAAGATTCTGAAAAATTGATATATAATGATCCATATAGATCTGTATATCCTGGCTTCTTTATTGAACTTCAAACAAATAAGCACAGAACGCATCAGAAATGTAGGCAAAAGAAAAAATTACGTGTAAGGGAAAAAATCGGCCTGGTCTTTGAATTTTTCTATAGCATCATTTACCTAACTTTCTATTTTTTAATTTTTTGTCAAAAACTTTAAATATAAAGGAATTAAAATCCAAGAATACTATACCTGGACAAGTTGGTATTCAAGTAGAGATAGGCCCCAAGAATGTACTCACAAAATTGAAAAACTTATCAAAACGTAGCAGCCAATTATAAAACTTTCTGGACAAACCCACTTGATGATGAAATTTAGCTAATCAAGAGATGAATCAAAATAAATCATTTGGAAATGGAAAAGCCATAGTAAAATATTGGTGCTAAACAATAAATACATTTAAATATAAAACTAAGTCTAAACAATTGAAGAAATTTATAGGACAGAATATAAATATATGAAGTTTAAAACTACTGCTGCTTTTGATGCTACAATAAAATCAATATCCTACTGGATTACAATAATAAATATTCTTAGCTTGCTCATATTAGGAAATTAGCTGTGGTTCTGTTGGGTTCATCCCCACACATTTTCTCCTTTCTTAAGTCAGACTGAAAGAATATCCCCTCTTTAGAACATGCTATTTTCATTATGGAAGGCCAAACCAGTTGGTACCAAGCCAAAGCATACATTTACATTAAATACTTTTGCTTAGAAGAGGCAAACATCATGTGCAATCATGGTTCATTGACCCAAGTAGGAAACATGATCAAGCCTACAGTCATTGAGATGGGACTAAATATGGGATTTGGGGAAAATGGAATGGGAGGAAGTACAAAAATATTAATCTCATTTTTTCTACAGGGAATCAATTCATACTTATAAAGTCAAAACATTGTAATGAACAAAATATTATGATTTCAACCTCTTAATGTTTTTTAGTATTTTTATCCTTTAACTTTCAAGGAATCTTGTGTGAATTAGTGTATGTGGTAAAGAAGATGTACCCCTAATTCTTTTAGTTTATTCCTTTAGTTTTTTACTCTAGTTTTGCTATCATGTTTTTTTTTCTATATTAAATACTAAATTCAAGTAAAATTAAGTATAATCCTTTTTACTTCAATATAGCATATGGTTGATTCCATTTTAATAAAATTATTCCCCCTTTGTTATTTTGGTGAGCTAGTTAGCTTTCCATCATTGTGACAAAATATCTGAGATAATAAAACTTAAAAAGAGATGAAAGGTTTATTTTGGCTCATAGTTTAGAGTTATCAGGCCATGGTCACTTGACCCTACTACTTTGGGCCTGTGGTGGCATAAATACATTCATGGCAGTATACATAATACGTTCAAGGCAGGAACGAGTGACAGAAAAACGCTATTCACCACATGGCAGGTAGGAAGCAAAGATCCAGACAGGAAGGGAGTCTCGATGTTCACCTCAAGGGCACGCCCCAATTGACCAAACTTCCTTCTGCCCCACTTCCTATAGGTTTGACTACCTCCATATAGTACCAAGCCAAGAATTAGGAACTTAATATATAGGCCTTTGGGAGACATTCCAGATCCAAATTAAAGCAACAGGTCACCTTTGATGATATTTGGTATGACTTATTGTTTATTTTATTATTATCATCATTATAAGCATTTATCACTTTTACGAATGAAATTGTCACCATTATAATATTGCAATGAAGTGCCAAACATGAATGAGTATATATCTCATTTACACTCAAAAATTCATAAAAACAACATGGAAATTTTTTTGTTTAATGAAGTTTAATGTCTCTCTCAGGTCTCTATGATTTTCAGAAACATGTGCCATCCAAATAGGGGTGTTATTTGTATTGCATGGGGAATGGAACATTTGATCCTCAGCTTGTGTCTCTGTTTTGGTTTTCCTGCCACAGTTGTTACAGTCTGAGTTTCCCAAAATTCATATCTTGAAACATAACCACGATTGTAGTAGGACTGTTGGGGAGGCCTTTAGAAGGTGATTAAGTCTTGTGGGCAGAGCCTTTGTGAATGAGCTTAAGGCTTTTTATAAGCGGCTTCATATAGTATTCACCCTCTTTGGTTCTTCCATTTTCATCCTATGAGGAAACAGCAATGAGGTATCATTTTGGAAGCAGGGACTTAGACTTTCCAACTTCCAGAACAGTAAGAAATAAATCTGTTTATTATAAATTACCTAATCTGTGTAATTTTGTTATAGCAGCATAAATGGACCAAGACCATGGCCTTCAACTAATACCATCAAGGCCCCTCATGATTTATTCTCTTCTACTTCTCATTGGAGGTACAAAGATCTCAGTGAGGCTCACTGGCATCATCTACCTAAATGTAGCAAGGAGAAATTCCTTCCCTGTTGTCTTAACAGCTTTACTCCAGAGACAGGAATCCAGCCTACAGACTCTGGAGAATCCCCAGCATGCTCTATAGAAACATGTAACTTGTCACAGGCCAACAATAGTTGGCACCGCTCTGTCTCCACTTCCATTTCATTTTTGGAGATATTTTCCTGACTAGGGACACAGAGAGGAAGTAAGTCATTCTGCCTCTAGAGGTAGATATCAGTAAATGATGCTCTTGAATGACACTCCTTCTCGCTCTTTGAATGACACTCCTTCTCGCTTGAGGTTTCCTTGGAAGCACCTAGCATAATCTTGTTAATGTGCTATGGTTTTGGGAAGGTAAGTTTTAAGTCCTATTACATCCCTCCACAGAGGCTCTCTGCTTGTTGAATGGAACCAAACAAATGGAAAAAAAAAAAAAAAAAAAAGAACACCTAAGAGAGGCAAAGAGAAGTAGAAAGTAGGAGGAAACCCACTGGTTCACATCTCAAAAGTATTGTTTTATCATGCTTAAATTGAATTTAAAAAATCCTCTGTGAGCTCAACCTGGAAGATAGTGTATCTGCCAGGTTATGGGCTATTATTTCAGTTTTTGGAAAGGAGATGCTAACAGTTGACAATAAAGAGGTTGAGAGTGAGTGATTTACTGGCAGACTGTTCTCAGATTACCTCCAAAACAAAGAGAAACACACTTTGTCTTCCTCTCATATATGCCAAGTGCTCTGCAGAGTGCTGAGGAAGGGTCTGAAATATTGGAGAAGGGAGTGACCTGGATATAAAGCAGGCCAGTAAGAGGATTTATGGCCAGTGGGACACTACAGCCAAATTCTCATTCAAAAAGAAGGCAAAAAGAAGAAAAGCAACAAAAACACAGCAAAAAAAAAATGTGTTAATAAAGAGGTATGAATTTAAAAAGTCAATCACAGTTCTCAACTTGAGAAAAATCTATCTGAACCAACAAGAGTATATTAAGGCAAGATCCATCAAATAATTTCCTATTTTTGTCCTGAGACCTAAAGGTACATGTGCATGATACATAAAAATGACTCATATTATGTGCAAAAAATTTTGAACACACCATTGCTTTCTACTGGAGCATGAAGCATAGGGCCACATAAAATGAAGAGAACATCTGCTCAAATGGATGAGTATCCAGAATGGTCCATGGAGAGCTTATGCACCAGATGACACATCTTTCAACTTAAATACCTGGGACATTTTCTGTATGTCTACAGGAAATCACTCCAGTATATCACATTTCCTCAAAAAGTAGGGTTGTTCTTACTGTTACTTCAGCCAAAATAAGAAAGTTTGTAAAAACAAACAAAAAACTCACAGATAAACAACATTTAAAGACAAGTACAAACTCTATACTCCAACAAAATAGAAAATTTCAAAGACATCAACAGGTTTCTAGAGATATATGAATTGCCTAAACTGAACGAGGAGGACATAAACAAATTAAATAGACCAATTTCAAGTAATGAAATAGAAGAAGTCATCAAAAGCCTACCAACAAAGAAAAGTCCAGGACCAGATAGGTTCTCAGCCGAGTTCTACAAAAACTTTAAAGAAGAGCTCATTCCAATACTTCTCAAAGTACTCCATGAAATAGAAGAGGAGGGAACCCTCCCAAACTCATTCTATGAAGCCAATATCACCCTGATACCTAAACCAGACAGAGACACATCAAGGAAAGAAAATTTCAGACCAATATCCTTAATGAACATCGACGCAAAAATTCTCAACAAAATTTTAGCAAATCGCATACAAAAACATACTAAAAAGATAGTGCACCATGATCAAGTGGGTTTCATCCCAGGGATGCAAGGTTGGTTCAACATCAGGAAATCAATAAATGTCATTCACCTTATCAATAGACTTAAATTCAAGAATCACATGATTATTTCAATAGATGCAGAAAAAGCATTTAATAAAATACAGCGCCCCTTCATGCTCAAAACAATAGAAAAAAGAGGGATAGTGGGAATATTCCTTAACATTGTAAAGGCCATCTATGCTATGCCCATGACTAATATCATTCTAAATGGTAAAAAACTGAAAGTATTCCCCTTAAAAACTGGAACAAGGCAGGAATGCACCCTTTCACCACTTCTATTCAATATGGTCCTTGAAACTCTAGCCAGAGCAATTAGACAGACCAAAGAAATTAAAGGGATATGAATAGGAAAAGAAGAACTCAAACTATCCCAATTTGCTGATGATATGATTATATATTTAGAGGAACCAGGATTGCACCAGAAAACTTTTAGAACTCATAAGTGAATTCAGTGAACTAGCAGGATATAAGATCAATGCTCATAAATCTAATGCATTTTTATACATAAGTGATGAATCTTTGGAAAGAATAACTAGGAAAACTACCCCATTCCCAATGCTTCGAAAAAAATAAAATCTTGGGAATCAATCTAACCAAAGAGGTGAAAGACCTCTACAATGAGAACTACAGAACACTAAAGAACAAAATTAAAGAAAACCTTAGAAGATGGAAAGATCTCCCATGTTCTTGGATAGGCAGAATTAATATTGTGAAAATGGCCATACTACCAAAAGTGCTATACAGATTCAATGCAATTCCAATTAAAATCCAAATGACGTACTTTACAGAAATAGAGCAAGCAATCATGAAATTCATCTGGAAGAATAAGAAACCCAGAATAGCTAAAGCAATCCTTCGCAGGAAAAATGAAGCTGGGGGTATCGCAATACCATAACTTCAACTATACTACAAGCAATAGTAACAAAAAAGGCATGGTATTGGTATCAAAATAGACAGGTAGATCAATGGTACAGAATAGAGGACATGGACACAAACCCAAATAAATACGATTTTCTCATACTAGACAAAGGTGCCAAAAATATGCAATGGAGAAAAGATAGCCTCTTCAACAAATGGTGCTGGGAAAATTGGAAATCCATATGCAACAGAATGAAACTAAACCCATATCTCTCACCGTGCACAAAACTAAACTCAAAATGGATCAAGGACCTCGGAATCAGACCAGAGACCCTGCAGATTATAGAAGAAAATGTTGGTCCAGATCTTCAACATATTGGCTTAGGACCAGACTTCCTCAACTGGACTCCCATAGCATAAGAAATAAAAGCAAGAATCAATAACTGGGATAGATTCAAACTAAAATGCTTTCTCTCAGCAAAGGAAACTATCAGCAATGCAAAGAAAGAGCCTACAGAGTGGGAGAAAATCTTTGCCAATCATACTTCAGATAGAGCACTAATCTACAGAATCTATAAAGAACTCAAAAAATACACCAAGAATACAAATAACCCAGTTGACAAATGGGCTAAGGAAATGAACAGACACTTCACAGAAGAAGATCTACAAGCAATCAACAAACATGAAAAAATGTTCACCATCTCTAGTAATAAGAGAAATGCAAATCAAAACAATCCTAATATTCCATCTCACCCCAATTAGAATGGCGATTATCAAGAACACAAGCAACAATAGGTGTTGGCAAGGATGTGGGGAGAAAGGTACATTCATACATTGCTGGTGGGGCTGCAAATTAGTGCAGCCACTCTGGAAAGCAGTGTGGAGATTCCTTAGAAAACTTGGAATGGAACCCCCATTTGACCCAGCTATCCCACTCCTTGGCCTATACCCAAAAGACTTAAAATCAGCATACTACAGAGATACAGCCACATCAATGTTCATAGCTGCTCAATTCACAATAGCCAGATTGTGTAACCAACCTAGATGCCCTTCAATTGATGAATGGATAAAAGAAACTGTGATATATATATATATATATATGTGTGTATATATATATACATATATATATACACACACACACACACACACACAGTGGAATATTAGCCATAAAGAATGATAAAATCATTGCATTTGCCGGCAAATGGATGTAATTGGAGAATATCATGCTAAGTGAGTTAAGCCAATCTCAAAAAACCAAAGGACAAATGATCTCGCTGATAAGTGATAAGTAGATGATGATACATAATGGGGGGTGGGAGGGGTTAATTTTAGGGTTAGAGTTAGGGTTAGGGAGGGGGGCAAGAATGGAGGAAGGAATGGACTGTATAGAGGGAAAAGAGGGGTGGGAGGTGTGGGGGGAAGTGAAAAAATAACAGAATGAATCAAACAACATTACCCTATGTAAATTTGTGATTACACAAATGGTATGCCTTTACTCCATGTATAAACAGAGAAACAACATGTATCCCATTTGTTTACAATAAAATAAAAACAAGTACAAATCTAGAAGTGTTATCAGAGAGGGGTATTTTCCTAAAGTTGATTGTACATGTTTGAAACAAAAACCATTGCTCAATTATGCCTTAGTATTTAATTAAACTGTATTTTTATATTCCACTTCATCCCAGAAAATCTGATGCATGTGCTATACATAATGTATATAGTTGTGATATAAACATGGCAACCTTCCATAATATGGGTCTCACTGTTTTCTCTGATACTCATAAGCAGAAGGTCAAGTTTCTAAAATCTCTAATACCCACTAATTGAACTGATGGGGGGGGGGGACTGTTGAAATGTATCTTACCATTGATTTTAAGTTTCATCTAAACATCAGTATCAAATGATTAGTGTCTCATTTGTTTATGGAGACTCATGTGAATCAAAGTTCTGAAATCTTAGAAAAAACTATTGTATTGCCTCCTTATCATTTCTGCTCATTTTCTTCCCAGAATTTTCCATGGGTTCAGAACCACACCAAAAACCTAAATGATATTTCGGTGTGTCATCTGTCTTTAATCTCTCAGTAACTTTTAGGCAAAAGAAACTTACTCTACCATTTATGACTAGCATTCATCTGAGGAAGTTTATAAAAGCACCAAATGCTTACTTTCTTAAATAAATTTTATATTGGAAGTATGAATACATAATTTTATTTATTAAATTATCACCAGTTTTGGTTCTCTTTAATATTTTTTCACTGCTGTGGTGTGAGAATACTTGTGTCCCTCTAAAATTCATGTTGTAACTTAATTCCCAATGAGAATATTAAGAGATATTTGAATATTAAGAATATTAAGAATATTTGATGGTGATTCAGCCGTGAGGGATCCACCCACATGAATGGGATTAGTGCCTCTACAAAGTATTTTAAGGGAACCTGTTCTGCTATTTTGTCCCATCTATGAGGACACAGGGTTCATCCCCTTTAGAGAGATTATGTCTTTACTAGATACCACATCTGCGAGCATGTTGATCTTGGTCCTTAATCTTTAACCTAGCCTCCAAAACTTTTAGAAATAAATTTCTGTTATTTATAAATTACCCAGTCTATGGTGTTTTGTTACAGCAGCAGGAAGGGACTAAGACAAGCACTATCTCTAAAAGGAGCTCTTTTCTCTCACAAACATTGCCATACTGTTTTATGCTATATGGTATTTTCCTTTCTAAAGACTGAGAGTTACTGTATTAGAAGCACATTTTATACAATGATCTTGGGGATTTTTTAGAAAATTTGATGTCCAAAATAAATATACTAGACAGATTATAAGAATGTGGTTTAATAGTTATATTGTTCCTTGTTGGTGCTATGAAAATATTGTTTTTAACTAGAGCGCCAATAAGGTATGCTCTTTGGAGTTCATTTATATAAGATTAGCACCTGGTTAAGAATTGCGATCTCTATGAAGCAGAAAATACACACCTACCTGATTCTTCTTTTAGATGTGTTTGATTTTTAAGTTAGATTCTTGTATTACAATTAAGGTACTTTATGTTTCCATTTGAGAAGAGTTCACATCCTATGCTATAGAATTCCAATATTTCTCAATCAACCCCAAATTGTTCACTGGTTTGATACACTACATAAGAATGAAAGTACATTTCTTGGTACATAGCCCTCCAGCCTCCTGAACACTTTTTTTAATCAAATCCTCATGTTCTCCTCATAGATGTTCTTTATATCTGGATGGGGACAATCTTTCCAAAGTTCAAGTCTGAGTTTATAGGCCTCTGTTTAACCACTAGGACAGAGGGTATGGAAGGAGTTGGGGAATGAACGAAGTGAGCCACAGGCATTTAGGGAAGTAGACAAGAAGATGTTTCTGGTTAATTTGGATGTGCACAATGAAATCACAAGTCTTTTTAAAAATATTTTTTAGCTGTTGATGGACCTTTATTTTATTCATTTATTTATCGAGATGCTGAGAATCAAACCCAGTGCCTCACACATGCATGAGGCAAGTGCTGTACCACAGAGCCACAATTTCAGCCCCCACAAGAGTCTTATGAGAGAAAAGAGGAGGTAGGGAGAATCAAAACCAGAAAAGGAGATGCAATGACAGGAGCAGAAGTCATGTGCTATGCAAAGTGAGCAGCTTCTAGAAGCTAAAAATAAAACCTCAAGGAATTCTTCCCTAGAACCTATAACCTTGCCAACACAGACTTCTGACCTCCAGAACCATAAGGTAATACATTTATACTATTTTGTTATAATTTTTTATAGCAGCAATGGGAAACTAATATGCTTGTCTCTGATAATATCATCAATATCAGACCTGGAGGTATATGCCTCCTATTTGTAGAGTCTAGTTGTTCTTGTTGTTCAAGATAAAGTCCTGGTTTGGAACAACTGTTAAATGTCACAGAAAAGAAATGTTTTTTTCCTTAGGGATACAAAGCTCCAGAACCAACCAGTAGAACCTGTAGTTTGCTCAATTGCTGGTGCTCAATACAGGTAAAGAAAACACAGAAATACATAATTATTTCACTAAAACTTTGAAACTTGGATTTCAAAACACTGTGTATCAATCGTAACTTCAATTGTGTGTGTTCTGTGTGTGTGTATATGAAAGTATTCTTTGACAAGCTTTTATTTTGGGGAAGGGTGTACCAAGGATTGAACCCAGGGGTGCTCAACCACTGAGTCACATCCTCAGCCCTTTTTATTTTTTATTTTGAGACAGGGTTGTGCTAAGTTGCTCAGGGTTTCATTAA
Organism: Sciurus vulgaris; assembly: GCF_902686455.1. NCBI lineage: Eukaryota > Metazoa > Chordata > Mammalia > Rodentia > Sciuridae > Sciurus > Sciurus vulgaris. The sequence continues at coordinate 206,518 of NW_027632872.1, read as the reverse complement.
GTTGTTCAGGCTGGCCTTGACCTTGAGATTTCCCTACCTCATTCTCCTACAGGCATGTACCACCATGCCCAGTTTGACATGCTTTTTTAGGGGAAGTCTTAAAAAGGATACAAAGTTGAGAGAGGACAGGCAGTTTGGAATGGGGACTTTTATTTAAGGTTTGACAGTAGATAAAAAATATAATAACTGTCCCAGAGTAAAGGAGCATCAAGTAGGCAGTAATGGAAAAAGATTTTCTTCTAAGATACAACTGGTAAGACTAGAGTGATGAAACAGGGAGAAAAGACAATAAGACACAGAATACTAGACACCATTAAGATCAAGTCACTACCTTGAGACCCAATTTTCATATTTTGTTACTATGTATTTGATATTTAGCCTAATACACAAAAAGCCTCCAAATTTTCCTAACATGATTTTTCCAATACCAATGTAGAGTTCCAACAACTGAGCTATGTGTCATAATTTGGTAAGAAAACCTAAGATTTCCAAAAACTAAAATATCTTTATTGTTCACACTTACTGTTCTTTCTTTCCATTATTTAAGTAGATTTGTAACACTAACATTACCAATGTTAAGAAGTTTCTATCCTCTCCCTGCCAGGTTAAGTGTTCATAAAGAAATCTCTACTTACAACTGTATAGCATGGCACTTTTGAAGGAATTCCATCTTCCTCTGATGCCCCATTAGATATGGGTCCCTTTTTTCCTCCTCTTCCTTGTATTGACCTTGGTCAAACTCTGTGCATCCATCTTCTTTGACTGGTCACAGAAAGTGTAAAAAAGTCTGTCACCAGTATTTCATAGATGGTAATACACACAGCAAAACACTGCACACATTTCACCATGATAAGCCAAAAACATCTGGCAAAAACAAAGTCTCACAAAACAGGCTATTAGAGAAAAACTGAAATGCTTCTCTGTGAAGTAATTAATCTCCTGACCTCAGAAGTCGTACCTGCTACCAATGCAGCCTCTACACTTCTAATTTCATATCTTGACTGTTTGCAAAAGATTAGGAAAACTTGGCTGAAAAGACAGCTATCTAGGTTGCTCATCTGGCATCTAAATGCTTGGGACCAGAAGTAGCAGATTTCAGACTTTTGAGATTTGGAATATTTGCATAGGGTTAAGCATTCCTAATGTGAAAAACTGAAATCCAAAATACTTGGGAATCTGAAACTTTTGAGCAGACTAAGAATATTCAACCTATGTAGACTGAATACCCTTTTTATCATTTCTGGGTCAACTGGAGGCATGGCAGGTACAAGGCAATGTGAAAGGTATGACTAGTAAAGAATTGTAAAGATTCTTCTGTAAATTGTGGTGGGGAGAAGAGAAGAATGAAGGAACTTTGGATGGTGTAGAGGAAAATGGGGTCGGCAGGGGTAGGGGACAGTAAGATAGTAGAATGAAACAGACAGTATTACTCTATGTATATGTACGATTACATGAATGGCGTGAATCTACATTGTGTACAACCACAGAAATGAAAAGTCGTACCCATTTGTGTACAATGAATCAAAATGCACTCTGTAAAAATAAAAAAAGATTATAATAAAAAAGGAATTGGTAAAGAGAGAAAAAAAGTTTTTTATTTTTTATTTTATGTATGTCGTTATGTATTCATTTGTTTATTTTTTACAATACTGGCGATTGAAAACAGGGTTATTTTACCACTGAGCTATAACCACAGTCCTTTTTGTTTTATTTTATGATAGGTTTTCATTAAGTAACTGAAGCTGGCCTTGAACTTGTGATCCTCCTGCCTCAGCCACTTCAGCTGCAGAGATCACATGTGTTCACCACCCCTCCCCATGAGAAAAGAGACTTCTTAAAGGCATAGCTATTGCCAAGTCCTGGTTTAAGATACAAGTATGGATTTTTTAACTCAAAATGCTTTGGAGACCATTCCACTAGGATTCAGCTCTATGGAAACTTCAGTAGCACAGTTTATCTGTTAAATGTCATTTCCCTTTCATTTTCGGTACTTATTTTCCCTTCCTCTTTCAGGGTCTTAGCACTTTAGGTTTGTTCATAGTCCCCAGCTATTAAAACTCCAGGCAGGTTTCTCTTCGTCCAAAGGAAACTCATTCTTACTGTCTTCCTTTGCAGAAAATTTCTAGCAACTAGTTATCACAGAAAATTCTAAATATTTGATATTTCCTGATTAAATGTTGGCTTGTGCAACCTCTCCTGCAGGAATATTTATATGTTTCTTGGGTAATACAATTTTCTCAAATAAATTAATTTCTTGATCATGATAAAATGCTAAGACATCAGCCAAATATTTGGGATAGGAAAAGCTCTGTGATTAACTGTTGTCTCTAAGATAATGATCCAGTGAAAAATCCTCAGGGTAGAAGTGAAAAATGCCAGACACAATGAGGACATATCCTGCCTTGCTGCCTCCTATAAGACTTTATGAGTAAGCTATTTATCTAAACAAGTTGTGCTTTACTTTCTTTCCTTCATTTAAATTCCAAGTGGCGATGTGACAAGATCTACAAGAAACCTGGCCTGATTCTTAAGAGATTGAAGGTGATACCCCATGAGTCATGGCTATGTATTAGGTTGATATAAAAATATAGCAGAGTCTAAAGTGAAAGACAAACACCTCCCAGAAACTGTCTTTCATTACAAATGTAAATTAATATTTAATATTAAGTTCTTCCAGTGATAATGATCGTAGTTTTTCCTTACTGCTGTTACTAATTATTCTTTCAAAACATTCAGAGGTCAATAATCTCAAGTCATTGATCTAAGAGGCCTGCTAAGAATGTCTAATCAATCCAATTAGTGGCAGTTTCACATGAGAAAAGTGCAACTTGGCATCAGACATATCAATCTTATCAGGCAGTCAATAATATGATCACTTAACTGTGAGCAAGGTAATATAATGTAATTTTTAAAGTACAACATGAATCCAGAGAACATTATGCTAAGTGAAATAAGCCATGTACAGAAAGACAAATACTGCATATCTCACTTTTATGTGGAATATAAAAAAGTGACCATAATTATAATGGACATATTATTACCCACTGTATATCTTAAAATTGTTAGAAGAGTAGATTTTAAATGCTATTACTGCTCACACAAAAGATTAACTATGTAATCAATTTGTAACTTAGCTTGATTTTATCATTCCACAGTAAAAATCAAAACATCACAGTGAGGACTGGAAAACGTAACTGAGTCTTAGAGTGCCTGCCTAGCACAAGTGAGGCCCTGGGTTATATTCCCATACCAAACACACACACACACACACACACACACACACATAATCACAGTATACCCCATAAACATATGGTTATTATTTGCCTATTAAAAAGATAATAAAGTAAAAGTACAAAGTATTTTCTCAAGGAGACTTTAATTACTGTAAGAAAACCACATGCAGAGCCCCACCACTATATAAATGTTTGATATAAAAATGTTCTTTAGCATTCCAAAACCAGTGGATGAACCATTTGCTGAGGAACAAGATATTTACATAGTTTCAAAGTATCTCCCCATAGATTGCTTATTAATTATGAATGGAAAAGTGTTACCTTGGTAGTAGGAAAAAAATCTCAGCAACATTATCACCAATAATGCCTCCTGATATAAGGCACTGAGAACAGATATATTACCTACTGAAAATGTGTAAACTTTATCAGTTTACAAGAAAACAAGCAAACAAACCCCAATTAGAAGATATTCTAAAGGAATCTGTAGTCTTCAAAAAAATATCAATCAACAATTTAAAAAAAAAGGTTGAAAGATTGTTTCAGGTTAAGAATAAAGAAATGACAACTGAATAAAATGCATGATTCTAGGTTGGAGAAGAAATTGTTATAAAGGACAAGTTATCAGGACAATCAACAAAATTTGAATATGGACTACATATCAGATAACACGCATCAATGTTTAATCCTGAATTTGATAATTATACTGCTCTGTAGAAGACTGTTATTGCTTTTAGGATAGACATACTGAAATATCTTGGGATAAATTGTCATGTTTTCTTTTTTTTTTGCAGGGGGGGCATATTGGGGATTGAACTCAGGGGCCACATCCCCAGTATTATGTATTTTATTTAAATACAGGGTCTCACAAAGTTGCTTAGTGTCTTGCCATTGCTGAGGCTGGCTTTGAACTCGAGATCCTCCTGCTTCAGTCTCCTGAGCCCCTGGGATCATAGGTGTGCACCACCTTGCCTAGCTAAGTGCCATGATTTCTATAGCTTAACCTAGGTGAAAGAAAGAGAAGAAGAAGTAGGAGGGGAAGGGGAAGAACATATTTTTAAAAGTAAAGCAAATATGACAAAATGGGCAAAAAGAGTGATGCAGGAGGTATCCCAATACCAGACCTTAAACTACTATAGAGAAATAGGAACAAAAACAGCATGGTATTGGCACCAAAATAGGTAGACCAATGGTACAGGATAGAAGACACAGAGACATATCCACATAAGTACAGTTATCTCAGACTAGACGAAGGTGCCACAAACTTACAATGGAGAAAAGATAGCCTCTTCAATAAATGGTGCTGGCAAAACTGGAAATCCATATGCAGTAAAATGAAATTAAGCCCCTATCTCTCATCCTGTACAAAACTCAACTCAAAATGGATCAAGGATCTAGGAATTAGACCTGAGACTCTTCATCAAATAGAAGAAAAAGTAGGCCCAAATCTCCATCACGTTGGCTTAGGACCAGACATCTTTAACAAGACCCCCATAGTGCAAGAAATAAAAGCAAGAATCAATAAATGGGATAGATTCAAACTAAAAAGCTTTTTCTCAGCAAAGGAAACAATAATGTGAAGAGAGCCTACAGAGTGGGAGAAAATCTTTTCCACACACACCTCAGAGCACTAATCTCCAAAGTTCATAAAGAACTTAAAAAAATTTATATCAAAAATACAAAGAACCCAATCAATAAATCGACTATGGAACTGAGCAGACACTTCACAGAGGAAGATATACAGGTGATCAACAAATATATGAAAAAGTGCTCATCATCCCTCGTAATTAAAGAAATGCAAATTAAAACCACCCTAAGATTTCATCTAACTCCAATTAGAATGGCTTTCATCAAGAACACAAGCAATAATAAGTGTTGGCATGGATGTGGGGAAAAAGGCACACTCATACATTGCTGGTAGAGTTATAAATTGGTAGTCACTCTGGAAAGCAGTATGAAGATTACTCAGAAAACTTGGAATGGACCCACCATTTGACCCAGCTATCCCATTCCTCGGTTTATACCCAAAGGACTTAAAATCAGCATACGACAGTGATGCAGCCACATCAATGTTCATAGCTGCTTAATTCACAATAGCTAGACTGTGGAACCAACCTAGATGCCCTTCAGTTGATGAATGGATAAAGAAACTGTGGTATGATTATTACACAGTCATAAAGAAGAATAAAATTATGGCATTTGCTGGTAAATGGATGGAGCCAGAAAATATCATGCTAAGTGAAATAAGCTAGGCCCTACAAACCAAAGGTGACTCTGATAAGTGGATAATGATACATAATGAGGGGTGGTGGCAGCAAAGAGAAGATGAAGGAACTTTGGATGATGTAGAGGAAAATGGGGTGGAAGGGGATGGGAGATGGAAAGATAGAAGAATGAAACAAATAGTATTACCCTATGTATGTGTATTATTACATGAATGGTGTGAATCTACATTGTATACAACCATAGAAATGAAAAGTTGTACCCCATTTGTGTAAAATGAATCAAAATGAAGTCTGTAAAAATTTTTAAAAACTGTAATTAAAAAAATCATATCAATTTATAAATCTAAGTGAGATTTATAGGAGTGCATTTTAATATTCTTATAACTGTTCTATAGGCTTTACTAGTTTTTATTTTTTTTTTCCAAAATAAAAAGAGGAAGAAGGGAAGAAAAAGAAGAGAAACATGTATATTATATAAACAGTGAGCAGGGAATGTAGCTCAGTGGAAAAAATGGTACAGTAAATATGGCAATGTTATCAACTTATGAGTATAGGTAGAATAAACATAAGGGAATTTAATATTCTTGCAATTTTTCTATAGGCTTTACTTTTTTCAAAATAAAACATTTAATTTTTGTTTGTTTAATGGTTTTCATTTTTGTTTAAGATGTAGTTTCACTATTTTGTTTGCCTGGGCTTAAGCAATCCTCCATCTCAGTTGCCTGAGTAGCTGTGATTACAGGATCATGCCACTGCATATGGCCCCCCCCCAAAAAGTTTAATTTTAAAAATGTTCTACAACAATTTCCTGCAGAGAAAGACCCTCATATGAGATTGACTCTTAGGGTCTTTAAAAATGGATTCCCTCTTCTTCCTAATTCTTTGAATCAGTGTACATGATGGATACACACATAAACACACCACATGAAGTATGTTATAGTAATGTAAATGTATTCATTTCTTACAAAGAAAATAATAATAGCAACAATTATAATAATAGCTATCCTTTTTTCTAATATTTACTATGGACTGGGCACTGTACCATGCATTTTATATATGTTATCTTCTTGACCCTTATAATCTAAGAAGATGGTATTATCAGTCCAATTTACAAATGAGAAAACTAAGGATTAGGGAAGTTAAACAACCCACCCAAGAGCTAGTAAGTAGGAAAGCCAGGCTTTAAATTTAGCCTTGTCTAATTCTAAAGTCTGTACTTTTGTGTCTCTCAAGACACAAATTTTTTTAAAAAGAAACTATCTCATCATTATTGCTACCCCACCTTCCTCTAAGATCGTTCTACAGCATGAGTTTCTTAAGTTTTTACAAACTTAAGCCAGGTCAGCCTAACTAAACACTGGAATAAAAAGGTCATGGTTATTTAAAGGTAAAAACATCCTAAGGCAAATCAAATAGAACTAATGCAGCTACTGGCCTGATTCAGGGACTGCCAATCAGGCAGCTGTATAGATCAAAAGATCTTTCCTACTGGATGGTTTTGCTAGGGTTTCTGATAAGCTTTGAACTTAGGTGATAAACAATTCTTTACTTCTGCTCCTCCCCCTTCTATATTACAAAATGGTGGTTTTTTAAAGACCTGAATATTGTTCATTTGTGGTAAAAAACAGTATTTTAAGGGTGCTATAATAAACCAGGGGGAATATGTCATATTCATTAGTATTTTCCATAACTGCAAATTAAAATTCCTAATCCTTACTAAAAAAAAAAAAATCCAAAAACACATCTATAGGAGTTTCTCAGAAGTTTTTGCTCTGTGTCTTTTCTTTTGCTTTTTTTTTTTTTTTTTTTTTTTTGGGGGGAGTGAATGACTGGGGGATGTGCTATATTTTTAGAGCTTATTAAAGTATAATTGACATACATTAAAGTGTATTTATGAATTTTTTAAAAAAATTTTTAGTTGTCAACAGACTTTTATTTTATTTATTTATATGCAGTGCTGAGAATCGAACCTAGTGCTTCATACATACTAGGCAAGTATTCTGCCACTGAGCCACAACTCCAGCCCATTTTATGAGTTTTAACACATTTACACATCTGTGAAATGATCAAAAGTAAGAAAATGAACATATTTACCACGCTTAAGTTTTCTCATACCACTTTATAATCTTTGTAATCTCTCCTTCCCCACTCCAACTTTGCTTTTTTTAACACTGTAGTAAAATATATAACACACAAAATTTGCTTTGTTTCTTAAATGTTTATTAAAGTATTATATCATCTTATCATATGATTCAACTTAACTAAAACATATCTATCTTAAACATAGCAGATATTATCATACTAAAAAGAAAAAAAAAAAAACGGCTTTTTATTCCAAAAGTTAATACTGTTGATGTGGCTATCAAAGATATTTTAAAGCCAAGAAATACCTAAGGTCTCTATATAGTTCTCTAGATCTTGTGACACTAGCTCTGTTCCACTAGATTAAAAAAAAACAAAAAAGACACAAAGAATATAGACAAAACATATTTAACATACCACAAATGGGACTGGGGACAAGAAAAAGAAATTTCTGACCTATTAAATTAAATTTCTGAGCTATTAAATGCTATAGTAAGCCTGGCATGGTGACGAACGTCTGTAATCCCAGCTCAGGAGGCTGAGGCAGGAGGATCCTGAGTCCAGAGCCAGCCTCAGCAATGTCAGGGCACTCAGTAAGCAACTCAATGAGACCCTGTCTCTAAATGAAATACAAAATAGGGCTGGGAATGTAGCTCAGTGGTTGAGCCCCTGAACTCAATTCCCAGTACCAAAAAAAAAAAAAAGTTAAAGTAAAATTCACAAGCATAGAAAAAAAAATCAAGGCAGCCATTGTTATTATTAATATATATAAATTATATATTACATAAACCTTTGGTAAATAACAGTAATATTCTATCTCTATTTCAGTTGGTCACATATATTCTTTTAACAAAATCTCTCTCCATACTCTCATCAAATGGCTAAGGAAGAGAGTACTTTTAGTACTTTTTTTTAACCTATGTTCCATTTTGAGAAATGTAAAAATCTTTAACCTCACCTTGTCAGTATAGTGCAGTGATTAAGAAGTCCAGGTCTAAAATCAGATTACCTAAGTACGAATCCTGTCTCTACCACTAGGTACTTAGACAAATTCCTTAATCTCTCCACGTCTTATAAGTATTATCTGTCAAATGATGTTTAAGTGAGGTAATCCAGTACCTGGTGCAGTAATTTCTTATAAGTATTAGCTACTATTATTATTCAGTAGTAATTCTTGTCATTTTGTGCCTTAAGGTTATCTTCTATATATCCCTACATCCAAAGAGAAGTTTAAGTTTTCCCCTTTCATTATAACAATAAAATACCTGAAGAAAGCTATTTCATAAAGAAAAAAGGTTTATTTATCTAACAGTTTTGGAGGCTGAAAGCCCAAAATCAGTTGACTCCTTGTGTTCAATCTCTGGTGAAGGCCTACTGGCAGATGTCATCATAAACGTGGGAAAAATTTCAAGAGGAAGAGATCACATGGTCAGAAAGGAAACCAGGGAGAGGGGAGGGGTCAAGTTTATTCTTTTTATCATAACCCTCTTGAGAAACTTAACTCAGGGTCCTGCTAAGTTAATCCCTTTAAGGGAAAGGCCACCTATAATCTCCCACTACAAACCATCTCTTAAAGATCCCATCACCTCATACACTGCCACACTGGGGACCAAGCCTCCAACACATGAATGTTAAGGCATATATACTAAAACCATATATAAACCAGGTATGGTAACACAATTGTAATCACAGTGACTCAGGAGGCTGAGGGAAGAGAATAACAAATTCGGTGCCAGTCTCAGAAACTTAGGTAACTTAAATTAAAAATAAAAAAGGCTCAGTGGTAAAGTGAGCCTGAATTCAACTTGCAGTACTCCAAAAAACAAAAAACACATAAATGACAGCATTCCATGCCTGCCCCAACCCATAGTTTCATGTCTGATTTCATGATGCAAAATACATTCATTCCACCTCACAGTACCAAAGTGTTAACGAGTTCCAGCATCACTTAAAAGTCCAAGCCCAAAGTCTCATCTGAGACTCAAGGCAACCACTTACAGTTGTGAGTCCCTATAAAATTAAAAACAAGTTACAGACTTCTGGGATAAAATTGTGGAATAAGGATAAAATAAATACTCCTATTTCAAAAGGAAGATAGAGGCAGGTAGAAAAGAGCAATCAGCTCAAACAAAATCAATATCAAAACAAAAAACCAAAACCACAAAGCTCCAAGTCCAGGACATTATGCACACTGTAGCAAGGAGTGGACCCCCAAATCCTTGAGCAGCTATACCCCATGGCTTTGCAGGTCACAGGACACAGTTACTCTTTGGGGCTGGTTCTGCATGCTGCCTAGCAGGCACTGCATAGTGCTGGAAGCTGTACCTTTCAGGTCCCCACTGTGGAGGGAGGGAGGAAGGGAGGGAGGGAAGAAGGAAGGAAGGAAGGAAAGAAAAAGGAAGGAAAGAAAAGGAAGGAAGGAAGGAAGGAAGGAAGGAAGGAAGGAAGGAAGGAAGGAAGGAAGGAAGGAAGGAAGGAAGGAGGAGTTTACTTATTTCATGGTTTGGAGGTTCAAGGCCCACATCTGGTTAGTGATAGCCTTCTTGCTAGCAGTATCTTGGGGTGGCACAGGGCATCACATAGCCACAGACAAAGAACATGCATGTATGTTTTGGTTTTTCTCTCTCTTCTTATAAAGCCAACAGTATTAAATCATGGGGCTCCACACTGATGACCTTATCTAGTCCTAATCTCCTTCCAAACATCTCTACCACCTATAAACACTATAGCTGGATTAAGTTTTCATCCTTGTAATACCCCACAATGGGGATTCATTTCAACACATGAACTCCTGGGGGGCACACTCAAACCATATTTAAACCACAGTACTCCAGTTATAAAAAGTATACTTTCAATGCAAAAGTATCATGTAACATGTAGTACACTACATCTCCCCCATCCTTACCCCTATTCCATTTAAAAATCACTATTCCAGCAAGAACTCTTTTGGTGTCTGATGTCAAATTACAATGAAGAAACACTACTATCTCTACTATTAGTACTTATATAGCACCTGTATGCCCAAACACTTAAAAATTATTAAAACTCTTAATGTTTGTTTGTTTTTGGTACCAAGAATTGAACTCAGGGGCACTCATCACTAGGACACATCCCTAGCCCTTTTTTGTATTTTATTTAGAGACTTCTTTCTCACTAAGTTGCTTAGGGCCTTGTTAAATTGCTGAGGCTGGTTTTGAACTTGTCATGCTCCTGCCTCAGCCTCTCAAGCCACTAGGGTTATAGGCGTGCACCACCATGCCTGGCTAATGAGATAGGAATTATTTTTATCACTACATTATAGATGAGAAAACTGAGGCACAGAAGGTCACACAACTAGTAAATGGTCAAGGTAGAAATGAAATTCAATCAGTTGGCTTCAGAAAACACTAATGTACAATTACTATACTATACAACATTATATAAGAGGTACCTGATATCTGAATGTTTATCCTGTAAAAATAAAGACAACAGAAAATTGGTTGGAAGACACAAAGACAGATTTTTTAATTTTTTTTTTTTAGTTGTCGATGGACCTTTATTTAATTTATTTATTTTTATGTGGTGCTGAAGATTGAACCCAGTGCCTTGCATATACTAGGCAAGCACTCTACCACTGAGCCACAACCCTAGCCCAAGACACAGATTTTAACTAAACACACCACAATCCACCTTGTAAGGAATAGGATTATCTGAAAAGGGACTCAGTTACCCCTGAAGGTACTGCATCTTGGCATGCCAAGACACTCCAGCAGATGTTTTCACGAGAGATAGTTTTCTGCTACAAAAAAGCTCAAGACAAAGCAAAATATGTAGAAAATTTTTCTAACCCACTTTTTGGACAAGACCATAACAAACTATCACCTGTGATAATATAGAGATGCCAATTGACACCTAAATTCCCCTGCCCCAGAAACCTACAGTTGTACTGCTTGCTTTTATAAGCAGATGTTTGCTTAGAAAATATTTTACAATGATCTGTTCAAAGAACCTATGATAGTCTGAATCAGTACTGAATCTGAGAAATTATGGAGAACTAAAAAAGTTAAGAAGATTAGAACTGGACAATGTCTCAGAAGTCAAAGGAGAACTTCTGAAACTAAAACTGAACCCCTGTAGAATATTCTACTCTGTCAACATATTTGCTTTAGATAATTATATTATTATGACAAATGAATGGGAAAGAAAACAGCTATGTGCTTCAAACCTGAAAAGTGAGCATAATTGTCACTGGTATTTCTTAAAGTTATCAAAGATACTACTTCATATATTTTTTTAATTATATAAGGCCCTGGGTTCAATCCCCAGCACCAAAGAATAAAATAAAAAGAGTACATTTAAACATTTTCAGGAATAGGAAGGTTACTATCTCATAAGAAACTTGTTTTGATAAATGAAGATAACATTGTATCACTAATAACTAACAAATTATTCTCAAATAGATGAAATGTGCTTTCTGAGGTGGGAAGCCTCAACTCAAAGGGCTAATACTGTTCCATTGGGCAATTAAAAAAAAGTACAAGGCCTGTCTTTTATCATAGCCTTTCAAATACATGAAAATATAACTCATGTTCCTCAAGTCTCCCCTTTCCATAGCTAAACACTTCCTATGACTGCTCCTCAAGATTCCTTCACCATCTCTTAACCTCTTCCAAACATACAGTATGTCCCCATTGTTGTTAACCTGGGTTCCCAGAAGTGAAACCAATGATTTTTAATTGGCCTAAAGGAGGAGCAAATTAGAACAAGACTTTCTCTTCCAGATATTACATGTCAAATCCTGAAATATGGGCTGGTAATGTGGCTCAGTGGTAAAGCATTTGCGTGGAATGCATGAGGCCCTGGGTGATCCTCAGCACTACAAAACAGCAACAACAACAACAACATACAAGCAAAAGAAAAACTAAAATAATTTCAAATGAGAGGAATGAATGGCTTTAGACTGATCATTCGAACTTCTTTAAGAGCAAAAATTTTTACTTCAACAATTTGGATGGAAATAGTTCTGAAAATGTTCCACATTCTGCTTTCATTAGTTATTAACCTTTCTTGACAACTTTGGAACTCTGGCCTGACCAAGTTACATAAAGCTGGGCTTTCAAGTTATGTTATCCTTTCTATCATTTCTGTGATTATTCTCTAGCTTCCAACCATCATTTTCCAATATTGCCTATACCCTACTACCTCTAATTTCCAACATGCAGATCATTTTGTAAAAATGTTTGTTGAATGAATAAATGATATGCACATTAACTATACTTGTTCTATAATAATACTCTAGTAAAAACACTAGAGGAAGAATCTGTAAATAATAAGCGCCAGGACTTCGTGTCATATATTTTGACCTACCCACTGAAAGCAGGCCATAAGTGAGGAATTTATTCCTGGACACCCACCAATGAAGTTCAATATTATAGTAGCATTCTGAGACATCACTGGTGTTGAAGTATACTATTTATTTAAAACCTCTAAGCCTTTTTTATATGAACTTCTCAAACTAGACTTCCACTATGTACTTATTTGCCTCTCTCCTCATTGAGATCCACCATTAATACTCCTTATATAAAATACAATGAAATTATCTTCAGAAAATAGAATATAGGCTGTATTTAGAATTCTTAGTAGTTACAGTATTCAATAGGATGTAAATCCATTTCACAGTGCAAACATACAATCCATATTTTTACATGATAGCCCCAAAGACTATAATGATAATTATGATTATAATAATTATAACTAGCTGGGAGCAGTGGTGCAGGCCTGCAATCCCAGCTATTCAGGAAGCCAAGGCAGGAAAATTGCAAGTTTCAGGCCATCCTGGGCAACATAGCAAGAACCTGTCTCAAAAAGAAAAAAAAAAAAAAAAAAAAAACAAAGGATTGGAGATGTAGCTTAGAGGTAGAGTGCCCCTGAGTTCAATCCCTGGTACTGCAAAATAATAATACTGATGGTTATTATTATTGTTTTATATAAATATACTTGTATTTATATTAATTGTATTAATTTATTATTATAATTATAACTAACAGAGTACTTCTTATGTCAGTAAGTTTTACATATATTAAATAATTTAATTCTCACAATAATCCTACAGATAATGCTATTATCTTTATTTTATACATGAGGAAATACAGCTAGGTTAAATGATTTGACTGAAATCACTCACACACCTAGCACAGAGCCAAAACAGGATTTTTTTCTATATTCCAATAAAACTTTACTTAGAAAACACAGGCAGTGAGCTCATGGACTATAGTTCACTGAATTCTCAAAACAGTATTTGAACTCAGAAATTTTGACTTAAGGGTCTATGCTCTTAACTACAACACTTACTGAGTATTATATAATACAGTCACAGATCATGATCACCTATTGAACTTTGACCAGGATACACTATGTCAGGCAGGAATTTAATTTCACTTTTCATAAAATTGGCCTCCCTTCTGAGCATATCACTGGCAGAGTACTTAGGCATGCCAGGGGCTCGTTTTGGTTTAATCCAGAGTAAAAGAGTGGAGAGGGCACTATACCAGGAATCACAACATATAAACTGGGATTTAATTCTAGGTCCTCTTAGTTCCTTAACTGCAGGCTAAGGTAAATCCCTTGATGCTATGGGTTTCTTCATGTGACTAATAAAGGTTCTGATCAAATGTAGTTACCTTCTGATACATGGTAAGAATCAAATGAGAAATCAGACTATAATTACTAGATACCTGTTTGCCTTTATAGCATTCAATCATTCTGCTCTGAAAAGAGCCCGTTTTCATCTGGAAACTCTCATCTGTTCAGTGTGGATTCACCTTCAGTCCTAGTGTCAGAATGTGCCAAACCTAACCCAAGTAGCATATCAAGCTCTGTGGTCAGAGATTACCAGGGTGAGGGGGTTGTGGGAGTCGGGAGGGCTGTAATATGTGACCTAAGTAAATTCAATCAGAGCAAATCTCAGGGCTCTCCCAATGGGAATGCTTGGACAAAGATTATCACTTCTTTCTTTGTGTATTTAAACCTGGGGAAGTGGCTCTAGGAACAATTCTGTAACTACCTAGTGGTTGGTCATCCTGTAACCAGAAGGAAAGTCTTTCTGGAGATAATCAACACAAAGAAAGCAGGGCTGTTGATGATGATAAACCAGATCAATAACTGTTTGATTATGCCAACTAATACATACTCCTTTTGCTGAAGCCTGTTAACCCGTTTGTTTGTTTTAACACTTGGAAGAATAAAACTCATTAATTCAAACATGCAAAACCTAGTGATAAGCCCTAGTGTACAGTGATTGCCCAATGTTTCACTGAATTGGTGTAGTAATAGAAAGTTGCTTTGAATTTCTTAAAAAGCATTTTGCTTCATCTATTTACTCTATTTCTTATCTATTTATACTATTTGTTATCTAATTACATACACTTCTTCCATTTTTCTTGACTGGCTCTCTATCCCTAACCCTAGTTCTTCTATTTTTCTAAAGATAACTTTTGTGTTTTATATTTCACATTATATTTTAAACTGAAGTCCTAAGATTTTTTTAATTTTGAATACATATATTTTAATATACACCTATGTTATATATTCTTTGAGTTTAAAAATATATCTAATGCAGGGCTGGGGCTGAACTTCAGTGGCAGAGTGCTTGCCTAGCATGTGAGAGGCACTGGGTTTGATTCTTAGCATCACATAAAAATAAGCCAATACAATAAAGGTATGCTGTCCATCTACAACTACCCAAAAATTTAAAATATATATATATATATATATATATATATATATATATATATGTATATATATACACACATATTATAATAACTCTACTATAATAATAACATACTATAATAATAACTCTAAAAGAGTTTATAAATTAAAAAGATTAATCCTCATACCTTTCCTCTAGACTAGTAATATTTAAACTTTGACTTTTTAGGTCTCTCAAGTATTTTGTTTTTTTCATTTCTCAATAGCCCTCATATCTACTAACTCTTATGCACCACCATAGAATGTGGAATAATTTAATAACAGTGCTTAAAAATGAAAAAAATTGCTCTCCACTTTCCTTAATGTTCCAACAGATGCCACCTAGACACATTAACTTTGCCATTGTGCCAGTATAGAGAAAAGGTATGTGAAAGGAGAAAGTATAATAAGCACATCATAATCTTTTTTTTCTATTTTACTATACTTTCATTTTTATTAGTTTCTAGCTTTAATATGGTCAGATCCATATCTAGGAAGGAAGTCCACTATTAGAATGTCAAAGTAGTTCCATGGACAGATGTGCAACCCTAAAGTTTAGCAATATCTGGGATATAGATATATTCTGAAATACAGATATCTAAAATGTAATGTTAATACCACATTATAATGCATAAAACCCCAACCATTATATTTATGTTGGCCAACTACAATCACAGTAAAAATTGGTTAGGACAAGTGTGATGGCTTGTGTTTACAACACAGTTAAATTCATCTGTTGAAATCTGATATCACAACAAATAATAGAAACCATCAAATCTTTGTTAGAACAGTTAAACCAACTCTTAGAGGCAAAGTTGTCATTCAAAACACAGAAATGCTTTGGGAAAGCAAAAGGAAAAAGAAGTGAAGAAAAGTGAGAAATGAAATGACACAGTTCACCTAAAACAAACAATCTAGCCCTGCATGAGAGATCCCAAACTACTTAGAGAAGCACATTTTCACTCAGAAATGGTAACTCCCTGGCTGAGGAGCACTTGCAAAGCTTTATGCAGAGGTTCTCTCAGTTTCTGCGATACTTGTTCTCCAAAATGGGCCAAGCAGTCTTCTACAGAGCTTTCTGAGTTAGCAGGGCTAAACATTGGAGAAGTGTGATGGTTAAAGTCTGTGCTGAAGGCTTCAGAAATTTCTTTGTCCAGGGACTTTAGCTCTTCTTCAATTTCAGATTTAACTTTTAAATATAGTTCTGGGTCCAGAGATTGTGAAATTATAACTAGTTGAACCCCTTGGGGTGAAAGATGTTGCTCTTAAAGCTTCTCCTGAGGGTGTCCCAAGTAGGTGAAAGCAACATACTTTGTTTCATAGTGACATCCTAGAGGCATGGTAGTAGAGGATGCCATTGGGTCAACAGAGCTTCTAAGAGGTCTACTCTCAGATGTGAAAAACTTGTAATCCAAGCTGCTTGGGAGGTCAGCCTGTGTAGCTTAGGGAGACCCTGTCTGGCCCTGGCCCCTGCCCAAGAAAAGATGAAAGAGGTGTGGCAGTTGCTTCAGACAAGGTCCCCAAGTGGTGGTGAATGCTTGGACCCATGGTCCTAATCTACTGCTGACACCATGTTGGAGGGTGCACATCATAATATCTTGACAGCTTCTTAAGTCATTACACTGAAACTTAGCTGGACCTAAAACCTCATCACCTTTACAACATTCACAATTGCCCAGTAACCATTTAAATATATCAAGCAATAAGGATAACACTTCTCAGACTGTTTATGATAACTGCACCTTTGTAATCAACCAATACCATTCAAGGAAAGATGCAGTGATAGCCCTGGAAAAGAAGATGACTTCAAATATCTACATTCAAGAGGAAAAAAAGGTACATATACACAGAGACTGCCTTAATATCTTTCTTTGTCCAGTGGGAGACAGGATTTGGGAATGATGGCACCTTTCCAGAGCCAATACAGGTAAAAATGGGGCAGCTGATTACCTAAATGCCCTGCAGATGAATTATGTCATATTCTTTCAGTCATAGTACCTACATTAATTAATCAGGAAAGAAAAGCAATCAGACATAAAATACAGAACCTCCCTCATGAGCCCTATAAGAGTAGAATTTCCTGTTTCCTCACAGAAAAATTTATCAAAAGACTTATAAAAGAGAGCTGAAGGGGTCTGACAGCCAGAATGCAGCATTTGTAAGGCATCAAACACTGCTACCCATTTAGTCTCTAGATAAATCACTTTATCTTAGTCACTGAAATTCTCTATTTGAGCACAGATTGTAAATAGGAATATTAAATGCCCACCTGCCTACCACCACCACTGTCATCCAGCCTATGAGCACTTCAGAGTCTCCAAAGTTCTCTCATGATACAAAATGCAGCATGTGCCTGTGATTGTTTTTACTCAGATTCATAAAACCTGGCATAATTTCTGCTGACTCATCTCCTTGTACACACTGCTCCCCTTGTTCACCTGCTAGAAAAGTGGAAAATGTGTTTGTGAGGGGGCAGGCTAGTAGTGAGAAGACACCAAGGACACAGCTTATTAAGTGTTTTTTCAATATCAATGTCTTAAAGGAGATGAAATCTGGGGGCTAATGTTCATGTCTTTTTTCTTTAATAAATTTTTTTTGTAGTTGTAGATGGACGAAATGCCTTTATTTTATTTATTTTTATATAGTGCTAAGGATCAAACCCAATGTCTCACACATTAGGCAAGCACTCTGGAACTGAGCTAAGCCCCAGTCCCATGTCTGTGTCTTAATGATGAAAGTCTTACTGATAAGCACAGTTTTATGGACTTCAACCTAATCCCCCTCCATTCCACTTCCTTTTAGATCTGGCAAGCAATACAGGGCAAAAGAGGAGGTCAACTCAGTTTCCTAAACTATGTAACAATCTTAATAGTAGCAAGTTATAATTAGGCTTCCACAATCCAAAAATCTGATTCAAACTTTGCATTCCATTCCTACTTTCCCTCATCTCTGGACCTACATTATCTTCCTAGTAAAACTCTCTATTCAGCATTTTTCTGCTGGTATACCAATGCCCAGTTCCAAGGCTGACTAAGCGAGCCTTTTTCCTATGTGAGATCTTTACCTGCTTCTACATGGTGGCACTTTAAAAAGTGGTGCTCTAAAAAGGCAAGCTCTGTAAATTCCAAGAGGTGCATTTAATGCTGTTGGCCTTCATTAATCATGCCATGCTGTACGTTCAGGCCTTTCAGCAGGTAACAGTACAGTGGCATCACCAACTGTGGAAAGTCCTTTGAAGCTTGAAGAGGATATGGTTAACCCAAAATAGGAAGAAGAACTGGATTCAAGAACCAGCAGACCTCCTAGATCAGGAGTTGAAAAACTACATTTGGTGCCAAAGATGGTCCACTTCCTGTTTTTGAAATTCAAGTTTTACTGGAAAACAGCCATGCTCATTCACCAATATATTGTCCCTGGCTGCTTCTGTGCTACAATGGAAATGAGTAGCTGCAACAGAAACTATATGACCTGCAATGTCTGAAACATTTACTATCTAGCCCTTTACCAAAGAAATCTGCCAACTCCCATTCTCCCAGTTTTAACAATAATTTGGTGACAAATTTTCCTAGATCTGTACAACTTCAAGTGGAAACAGTGCTAAGAATAGGATTATTTGAAGAAATAATTTTCTAATTTAGGACTACTATAGTTTAAGTAACTAGTCCATATATATTACCACACTATATAGAGTAAATCAAAAGAATGCCTTATTTGAGAACTTCTAAATATAAAGGTGAATTTCACAACATCGCCTGCACTGATAGATTAGTTTTAAGCTAAAATTCAATGTTATTCCTCAATATCTGAGACCCTTAAATTGCTACATCGAAGATCTTAGCTTTGAACTTGATCTCTTCCCTCTAATTTCTCCAGAGAAACCCTTATTCAACAAACACTGATTGGCCATTACTCTGTGCCAGACCCTGTTTTAGCCATGGAACAAAATAAAAATTATGCTTGGAACTGGTTACATATTTTAGGAAAGAGACTATCCTAAAAATACCAAGGGACAATGTATCACTTCTTAACAGTTCAACAATTTTACTCTGCCACTACTCTATCAGAAGATTCTGTAAGTAAACCCTGTGTGCTCTTCCTAGAGCAGGTTAGAAAACTTATTTCTCTAAGGCAGGGTCTATGATAGAAATCGAAAGTCTGTGAATTTGGACCCAGAAAAGTTACATATCTATTTTCACTAACTTTTGATCAAATCACCATTTCTTTCAGTTATGAACATAAGCCACAAATGTAATAGTAGACTTAGTAGACAAATATACTGCCACCAATAGGAATCATAAATAATTTATTTCTTAGTTGCAGATAGACAAAATACATTTTATTTTTGATTATTTT
The DNA here is from genome assembly GCF_902686455.1 of Sciurus vulgaris. NCBI lineage: Eukaryota > Metazoa > Chordata > Mammalia > Rodentia > Sciuridae > Sciurus > Sciurus vulgaris. Next base: position 186,903 of record NW_027632872.1, on the reverse strand, counting down.
TATGTGGTGCTGAGGATTGAACCCAGTGTCTCACACATGCTAAGTAAGTGCTCTACCACTGAGTTACAACCCCAGCCCAAATTCTTATTTTACACTTGCTACAAATTCTCTTCAAATGGTGTTGAAACTCAAAATCATCTTAAAATTACTATAGTTATAAGATCTACTGATAGATTATAAACATTATTTACTGTGTTAATAAAAAGCACAAAAAATAAACTTAAAAAGCACACACAGTGCTATATCATATACTTAAAATATTTTGATACGTATTCCTATTGGCTTTTCTTATAATTCTATGTATTGTTTTGCATATAAAAATATTATTCCAAGCCAGGTACAATGGCCCATCCCTGTAATCCCAGCTACTCAGGAGGCAGAAGCAGGAGGACCATGAGTTCAAGGCTACCTTGGGCAACAAAGTGACACCCCATTTCAAAAGATTGCACAAGGTTTTTCACCATACTGCCACAGGGATCATAACAAAAAAGATTAATACTCCTGTTTTAGGACCAAAAAGCAAGCAACATAATCATACCTCCATTAGTTACATCTAATATAACTCTGCAAATTGAAAAATAAACAACTGTTTTCATGGTCTCTAGTATAAAGCAAAGACCAAACACCACTATTTTTAGAAGCCCTCACTTCAAAACTGGTTTGTAAATACTTGTGAATGTGATATAACAGCCTAGCAGATCCTTGAGTTCCCTTAGCTCATTGGCAGTCATCCTACTTCAAATATAGAAAGCCTCAAACTAACAAAACTTTCAACTTGTGATTACAAAAAGAAAGAAGGAAAAAGATTTTTTTTTTTTAAAAAAAGAAGCATAATATATACCGATCTACTCATTGGTTTGTAAATAGTAAAATACAGATAATTCAATTATCTAGGAAAACTAAAAGAAGAGAAATTGCGATAAAACTTTCCATAATCACAAAATGAGTCAATGTTGACATCAGATAAAGTAACCTAGGACTTCTGAATCCAAGACTCTATTGGAATAAACGATTCTCCTTAAAGAATCACATATCCAAAGAGGAGCTCCCCAAGGAAAATAAAACCCCAACTATTTACACAAAGAGAAATTGGGGAAACAGTTCATTCTCTGATAATCAAGCTATCATGTTGGATTTTAAAAATATTTTGCTTAGATGGACAGACTGCTTTTATTTATTTATTTTTATGTGGTGCTGCTAAGGATTGAACCCAGTGCCTCACACATACTAGGCAAGCAGTCTGCCACTGAGCTATATAGTCCCAGTCCTATCATATTGGTTTTCAAAGAGAATGTACAAAGCAGACTAGGTCAAAAAGAATCATTTCATTCAGCCAACAAAAAGGACCCCAAAGGGAGTAATGCAGTCCCCAAGCCTAAGTGTCTTCCCTTCTATAGTCTGTTACCTTGAAATATATATTGTTCTAGCTTGAGTAGTTCCTTTGAGTTATATAAAATGTAAGTCAAATAAACATATATAATCCTGGAAAAAGGTGTAACTGGCATTTTTTGAGGGAAGCCCATTCCCTACCATTCCCAATTCATTCCCATTTAAGAAACTTTCTTAACACTCTTCCTTCTATTACAAAGCGTATGCATGTACAGGGGGCAGGGATAGCTATTAAATATTAACAGAGTGTGTGATAAGCTAAAATGACTTCAAGCTTCTTAAATAATTTTTAAGCTGCTAGGTGGCAAAATCAGTAGCACCTTCTACAAAGGAGGGTGTAACAACACTCAGTTAATTTCATCACTAATAGCCCTCTTAAGAGGGAATGAAATGAAACCATCTAAATGCACACTTGAAAAAAAAGGGGGTGAATGAGTAAGAAAAAACCTGCAACTGAAACATCATTTGAAATACCTACAGTGTGCCATCATTCCAGTATGTTAGGCTAAGCCTCTAGTACATAAATCACCAAGTTGGATAGCTAAATACATTAAAGCCTCTCCCACGTGGCACTCTAGTCACCATTGCTGATCGACCCACCTTTTGTCTTTCTTTCCCATAATGTCCATGCTTTCGTGTACCTTTCTTTCCCATAATGTTCATCATCTGTTTACCATTACTGCACCAAATCCCATTTATCATTATCTTTTTACTAACAACTCCATGTACTTGCAGAATCATTAAATATTAATATCAAATAAGATCTGAAGGTCATACCTCCTTACCTCCATTTTATTCTCAGCAGAATGTTTTCTGTCTCTATTTTCAGTTCCTTTCCCAGGCCTTGCCTACCCTCAAACTTTCCCCTTCCTCAGTGTCTATTTCTAACAGTTTCTTCTACCACAAACTTCTAAATATTCACTGCTTCAATAAATGTCACTATCCTTATTTCAACATACCTTCTGGTTTTCTCAACTAAGATCCCAAAATTTCAGCCTTTAGTCATAACTAGTCACTTCAATTACATTCAGGAAACCTCCAGATAAGTCAATCAGATAAAGCCAGTATCCCAAGCACAGATCCCATTTTTCCAATTGCATCTCTGTACTTTCAAACAAGGCCCTAATCATAGAATTATAGAATTATTACTTTTAGGGTCTGAAAGAAAACTTAGAAATAACCTGATTCACGTTTCTCAAATCTTTTTACTACACTTTACTTCACACATTTTATGATGTAGAAAGTATTTTACATCATAATCTCATACACACGTAAGTGAAGCACATTTTATGAAATAATACCCTTTCTATGTAAATACACTTAAAATTTCTATCTGATTCCATTTTGAAAAAAAATCAGGTGCCATCCACTAACATGATTTCACACCCAGATACTAGGATGGAACTCATAGTTTGGCAGACATTAATGAAAGTCTAAACTTCCTATTCACTTATAAAGAAACTAACTCAGTGGTGAGGTAAATTTCCTAACCACAAAAAGTTTGTTCATAAAATTAAACTCAGGTCTGCCTGATAAGTCCCAGACCAGTGTGCTTTCCACTAAAGACCTCTGTCTAGCCACAGTCACTCAATCACACACTGTACCACAACCCTGTCACAATCCTACTACATTACCATCCCCAAGTACTGGTCTCACCCTCTTCTCCAAGTCAGTCCCTCAAAGTGACTGCTCCTTGGTCAGAGTGCCCTCGCAGTCGCTGCTCCATGTTCCCTTCGCTCAGTCACTATCACTCAGGATCCATCGATCAGAGTCTCCTTGGGAGTCACTGCCCCGTGGTCACAGTTCCCTTGCAGTCAGTGCCTCATACTTCCCTTCTCGGTCACGGTCCCATCGCAGCCTCTCCCTGGTGCTCCTCGAGGTCAGAGTCCTTCTCATTCACTGCTCCTGGGTAGCAGACTCCTCATAAGGAGCTACAACTGAATCACAGTCCCCTCGCTGTCACTATCCCTCGGTCGCAGTGGCCTCGCAGCCCCTGCTTCACACTCCTCGCTCTCACTGACCCACTCCTCAGGCTCCTCGCAGTCCCGGCCCCACAGTTTATGCTCTCAGAGCCGCAAACATATGCACACAGTGGGTTCTCACCAGCAGCTCACGCTCCCCCAGCGCCTATCCCGTCGGGTTTCTTCCTGGCTCCGAGTCACCGACCAGGGAATTTGAGAAGGTTGCGGGAAGACGCCCCCGGAAGGCAGCGGACGGAACAGCAGGCCGGAAGTCCCGCCCACTGCCTTTCCTCTTGTCAATCCGATCACTTCTCCCTGAAACCTTGACCGCTGACTCGGTAGTTCTGCTTTCACAGGGGTGAAATGACCCTGCAGAAACACCTAAGGCAGGAGATAGGAGTGGCCAAGTAAGGGTCAGTTTCCATCCGGAACCCGAGCATGTGTGACGATGCCTCCTCCTCGGGGGACATGGATGTGCACTGCAACCCTTTCTGCAGTCGGTCAAGAAGCGCTACTCGGCGGTTCCGTGCTGGCCCACCCCGACCCCTGGTGGTCCTTCCTACTGGTAGACCAGCTTCTAGCGCGGCGCGGGACGCTGGCACCCCGCGTTCACATACAGATGGCCCAGACGCTCGAGTCTACGACTTTTACCACCTTGGCGATGGAAGGAGAACTTGTTCGCTAACAAGTCCTCATTTCCTTTCTTCCTGTTATTTTTGTCCCAGGTTGATGCACCAAAAAATGGAACCGACTGAAAAATTCACCGATAGGAACCAAATGAAAGCTCATCGTGCTGCAGTGGAATGAATGCAAGGAGGGCACTTGTAGGGAAAAGCACGCAGCAGGGGGTGTGGTGAAGAGAAACATTTTCCTTTTACAAAAATGAACTTTTGCGAAGTGGTGGGGGAGGTTCCTTTTGATTCTGTAGACACAAGGCAAGTGGATACACAGTATTATGGGAAAAAGATGTAAAGGAACTTTTAAAGATATTTACTTTTTTTTTTTTCTTTATTCTACATGCTTTACTTTAAAGTGACTGAGAAGAGTGTGAATAAACTCGAGCCTTCAAGGAGAAAAAGGATTTAAAACTGACCCTCTTCCATTTGAATTTCAAGTAGGTATTTAAACTTGGCTGATAGACTAAAGCGCCCCAAATAAGGACAGCTAGCAGGAGAAGACTCCACGGCCTGTAAGGGAAACATCACTACCAAGACAGGGAAACATCACTACCAAGATTGTTTAGCTGGGCACAGTGGTACACTACTGTAATCCTAGGGACTCGGGAGGGCTTTTGACAGGATGATGGCAAATTCAAGGCCCTCACAGCAATTTAGCAAGACCCTGACTCAAAACAAAAAAATAAAAATGACTGGGGACATAGCTCAGTGGTGAAGCACCCCAGGGTTCAATCCCCCAAAACAAATACCTAAAGTTTTTAATAGTAACCAATTTAGGGATCTCAGAAAGCCTTGAGGGAGTTTGACATTTCTCAGATTAGCACTGGACAAACCCTGGAGAAATGCGTGTGTGTTTAAGCTAATTAGGTGTGTAAATCCGAATGTCAGTAGATGAGCAAAAACACTGGGTGAGAGAGAGAAATACAATTCAAAGTATAGGGAAAGCTTGGTGCACAAATAAATTAATCTGTATTTTTATTGTAGTGAAAAATTAGAAATGAGTTGCTCACTACAGAAATGGCAAAAAACAACAGTAGTATAACCTACAGGAATAAATGTAGCTATTAAATTTTGCTCCTGAAAATCATAATGAAAATAAAATGACATAAAACTACTCATGACATTATGAGAAGTTTAAAAAACAGAGTACAACATTTTATATATGGTTTTTAAAAACCCTGCAAATTAAAAAAAAAAGTGATAGAAAATATACCAAAATATTTACAATTGGTTATCTTTGAATAACAAAATTGGGTTTTTTCACTACTTTCCAAATACAATAAGAACAGTCTAACACAATCAAAATATTAAAAATATAAGCCTAAAACACAACAGATCCAGTTTTTATCTTTATTTTGTCCAGATATTTAACAGAATAAAAAAGTGTCAGATTTCTTCTTGGTCATTACTTTTCCCAACTTTTTCACAGGCTCAATAGTAGAAGCACCCAAATGCTGCTGCAACATAAACAGTCCTAAAAAAACACAGAAATTCAGAATGTTAGGGCTAATAAGGAAATAAGGGCAGCACAAGCAATTGAAAATAACACATCTCAAATCTCTGTCAATTTTTAGTCTTGAATTTTCCCTTCAATTTAAAAAAAGGGCCAGGCACAGTGGCATATACTTGTAACCCCAGTGACTCAGGAGGCTGAGGCAGGAGGATCACAAATTCAAAGCCAGTCTCAGCAAAAGCGAGATGCTAAGCATTTCAATGAGACGCTGTCTCTAAATAAAATACAAAAAAAGGGCTGGGGATGTAGCTCACTGTTTAAGCACCCCAGGTTCAATCCCTGGTACCAAAAAAAAAATGTTTTTTCAGTTTTCTAAAGTACAGCTATAAAGTTTCTTGCCTCTGTGTAAGTACAAAATTGCTTACTAAAAGGGTAGGATAGGTAAAGAATTAGATTTTCTGAATGAATTAAATATGAACTAATGAACTTTAGGAAATGAATAATTATTCACCAAAGTAAAATAATATATGAAATGCTTTTAAGTTCTTGGAGCAAATGTGTTACCTAGCCGAAGAAACTATAGTATACTATCACTGATAATAAGTACAAACAGAGAAACAACATGTATCCCATTTGTTTACAATAAAAAATAAATAAACAAATAAATAAAAGAACAACAGCACTTTTTTTTTTTTTTTTTTTTTTTGAAATCACATAAGGGAGTTTATTAAGCAGAGTATCTCCCTGTAGGGTAAGAGAGAAAATGAGAGGAAAAGAAAAAGGAAAGAGAAAGGAGACACGCTAGAGAGAGTGGAAAAGCGAGGAGGAGAGAGAAAGGGGGTAGGAAAGTGAAAGCAAGAGAAAAGATCTCAGTACTTTATCATAAATTCTAGATAAGGAAATAGTCTCTGAGTGTTTTTTTCTTAACTGATAAAAAGTCACTTGTCCATCTTTTAGCTCTAAATCTCAAAATGCTTTCAAAATCTAGTTCAACTTGTTAAAACATTTTTTAGGTACTTGTTACAGGAGTTCCTCCTGCCTTAGCAATGCCTGATGTGCCAAATTCACCTCCAGCCTGGTAGTGATGGGAGAAAAGTAATCTAAACTCAAGTGCCTGGTTATTCAACAAAATCAAAATTCGTTTGGATATTTTCAAGCTGTGTTCTACAACAGTACTATCTGTGGTGAAGTACCTGTTTTGGGTTTTGTTTTAATTTCCTTTCCCTCATGGACTCACATTTTTCTAAAAACCTGGCAGTCAGCAGAACCATGTGAGGAACTTCTTTTAAAAATTCAGATTCACTGATCCAAACTCTGGCTTATTTGATCAGAATCTGAGTAAGGCCCCTGGCATCTGTATTTTAAACTAGTTCCCAAATTATTCTTAGGCAGTCACAGCCAGTCTTTGGGAAAATCCACTTCTTAATAGTCTAAATATAGTCTCAGAAAAATCCAATGACTTACCTAAAGTTATACAATGGGAAAGTGACAGTTGGAAATAGAACTCCTCATTCCTAATTTATTCAGTCCAATTTCTGTTCTACTGTAACTCTGACTGTCCTAATTCACAACCTGGGAGTATCAGAGGATTGGATCATGTGTGGAAGCAAGTGAAAAATAATAGCATATAATTAAACTATATAAAACATTTGTGCCAATAACTCACGAATGTTTAAAGAAACCTCTTTTTTAAAACTCTTCCTCATTTTTACTGTTTTAAAAATGGTTTTAAAATAAACCAATTTTGTAACTGAAAGAAAAATCACCTTTGCTTGTAGAATCCCCACCATTCGAATTTCTCTTTAGCTTAGCAAAGTGTGACTTGTTCAAATAAACAAATATGTAATTAAAATCTTTAGTTATCAATTTATTACTTTAATAAGGATTGTCAGAATTGGGTTTTAGAACACAGGGATGCATAAGACAAGTAGCTAAAAATAATAAAATAATTTTTACCTCTCTCTCTCTTTTATTTCCCCCACATTGAGGACTGAATCCAGGGCATCACACATATTACACAAGCACTGTCACTGAGCTATACACAGACAAGTCTCCTTGCTGTAAGCAGCTTACTAGGTTTCTACTTTACTAACACAAACTTAACAGTAAAATCATCTCATTTAAAAGATGTTTAAGACAAATGTCTGAAATTAAAGTGTTCTCTGATTCTAATGAATGTAATTAATTTGATTTGGAATGCCCACCTGATCCTGGAAAGGAAAAGAGGTTTCCAAATAGACTTATGTTCATGAAAACATTGTAAGTGTAGTTGTCAGTGTCAGCATCCCAGAAATATCAAGCAGCCATGCTAAAAAAATCAAAGAACTAAAAATTACCAACACCGTAACAAGGATCTGAACTAGTCCTATCTGCATAAGCAAAAGCTTTCCTTCATATTGTGGTGAGGATTGAACCCAGGGCCTCACACATGCTAGACAAGAATTCTACCACTAAGCTTACATCCCCAGCCCTTCATACATTCTTCTGAATCAGTGCAGACAAGCCTTTTCACAGGTTAGCACATAGAAAATCATATTTGTACAGCAGAGTATACTGGATAACCTGAAGAGACAGGATTCATTGGCGAGGCTGCTTGCAGTTTACAAGTGACCAGGCCAGGGGCTTTAGCAGGCTCAGACCCAACTGACTGTCTGACAATTGCAGGGGTTGATATCTTGAAGTCTTTGGTACTCTGGGTGGGACTCCTCTACAGATTATTTCAGCTAAAATACTTGCATGTGACTTTGAAGGGCTTAATTCCTGCACAATATGGGAGAAGGAGGTCTGTGCAGGGCTGGACACATTATTTCGTCCAGCCTGATCATTTTATAAAGTTCCATAAGAGAAAGGGGCAAACTGAAATAGCATTCAGTCTTCTAACTAAATCCAGTAGTATCTCTACAGAATGCTATGCTTCCTCTAAATTCTCAAATTGACCCATTCTTAGATAAGAAAAAATGTTAGTCAAAATAAAAATCAATGGTGCATATGTAATACCAGTGGCTTGCGAGGCTGAGGCAGGAGAATCACAAATTCAAAGGTAGTCTCAGCAAAAGTGAGGTACTAAGCTAAGCAACTCAATGAGGCCCTGTCTCTAAGTACAAAATAGAACTGGGGATGTGGCTCAGTGGTTGAATGCCCCTGAGTTCAATCCTTGATACCCCCCAAAAAATAAAAAAATTAAAAAATCAATTAAAAAATGGAAACAAATGTACATTAGGATTGGATTGGTAAATGAAATTATGATATTCCCTGGCAATGAAATTCTATGTAGAGCTAGGGTTGTGGTTCAGTGGTAGAGCACTTGCCTGGCATGTGTTAAACCCTGGGTTTGATCCTGCACCATATATAAATAAATACATTAAATACAGGTCCATCAACAATTAAAAATACATATATTAAAAAAGATTTTAAAAATTCTATGTAGTCATTAAAGAGATATTCTGCAAAAAGAATACACTCAAAATCATGAAAAGGTATACACAATATGATGTTATATAAAAAGGTAATTACAAATGTTTTACATTTTAATGAAATGTATGAATATGATTCATCATCATTAACATTTACTGAATTCTTACTTTGTGCCAGTCGGTATAGTCACTAGTCCTAGTGCTTTCCATGTATTAACTCAGTCCTACAAGGTGGGTACTATTATACCCATTTAATAAATATGTAGAAAGTGAGGATCAGAGAAATTAAGTACTGTCCAAGGCCATTCAACTAGTTCTGAACTCAAGCTTACAGAGGAAGATATAGATATATTCCATATTATTCAGTTTACTTTTGAAAGTGTTTTTCTTTTTTGAAGTTTCACCAGCTGTTCCATCTAGTATGTCACATACCTTTTTTCTCTTTTTATTTTTTTCCATATTTTTATTGGTGTATTACAGAAATACATGATGGTGGGATTTGTTTGTTTTTAAGATAAAGGGTCTTGTTATATAGCCCAAGCTGCCCCAAACTCCTAGGTTCACATACTCCTGCCTTATCCTCCCAAGTAGCTGGGAACATGCCACCAAGCGAGCTTTACTTTTACCCCTTACACACTGGGTACTGGCAATTGAACCTAGTGACATTCTAGCACTTGAGTTATATCCCTAGCCACTTTATTTATTTTGTGTGTATGTGTCCTACCCAGTCAAGGGAAGGAGTCAGAAGATTGAGCTCTATTAGTAACAATGACACCACCCAGATATATATTTTTGGGCAAACTATGCTGAAGTGGCATCCATAAAATAAGGACATTAGAAAATAATTATAGTACCTTCCAGATCTAATATTCTATGGTGAAAATTCTCAGTGGTAATATCTACAAGATATTTTTAATTCATTTAATTCAATACCTTCTTATACAATATGTAATAATGTACTTTCTTATAAAATCCTGTATTAGGTACTATGTTAAAGGAAGATAGAAGATTAACACTTAGGCATAGGAAAATACATGTAACAGATTTTGGAATCAATAATATAGAAATGAGAGCATGAGAATGAATGAGCTCCTGCAAAAGCACCAAGAAGAACAGAAGGCAAGAACTGAACCTTGTAGAAAGCTCACAACTGGGATATAAGGGAGAAAGGAGCCAGTGAGGAAAGGAACATAAGCAGTCAGAAAAACAAGTTAGAAAGGCCCTAGGTTCGATCCCCAGCACCAAAAAAAAAAAAAAAAAAAAAAAGGAATGACTTTTAAGAAACAGAAGCCAAGGCCAAGAACAAGAGCTATGAAAGGCTAGTAGATTTGCTAATAAGGAGGTCTCAATTTTTAAATAATTTGTGCAAGTAAACATATCAAAAGCTGGGCAATGAGGAATATGGTAGGAAACATATGTCCATAATCCTATGTTGTCTATGGAAGCATGTACACATAAACCGTAAAAGATTTACTAGCCTATAGATACTTCAAAGAGGGAATTACCCCCTGTAACTCATCTAGACTGGACCTTAGTCCCAAGACCTCTTCAGTTCACAGCTGCATTTTGTTACACTGTCCTTTTTCCTCATTTTTGCAAGGACACAATTTTACTGAATTTTCAAGAGGAAGAATACCTCATAAGAAACAGATGAATAAAACAAGAAGGAAAAAAAACAACTATTCACAGTACTCCTTCACCTCTTTGTTCTCCAATCACTACTTGTACCACCATTTTATATCGGTCAAATCCCATTTCTAAAAAGAAAAAATAAAAAAGTTATCTATAAGCAAATCTGAGGTAAAATTACTTATTGAAGGCAAGTTTATCCAGAATGGACCTAAACATTCAGTGCACAAGTACTTAATAGTATAATGTTAAGCTTGTGAATCAGGACTGAAGACAGATCCTAACTGTAAAATTAACCAAGACCATAACCTTAGAAAACTTATTTAACTTTTCAGTTTAAGTTCCTCTCATCTGTTAAGTGGGAATAACATTACCTACTTACAGGGTAGCTGTAAAGTTAGATGAGATAAGGTGTAAAAATACATAAAGCAGGCTGTGTGGTGTGGTGGTGACTTGTCTCTGGCCCCCTGAGCGGCTTCAGCAGCAAGGAGCGCTCCACACCTGTCATCCTTGAGTACAGAGTCTTCCTCAAAATGAAAAAGGATAATATATATCTCTATTTCATGATATTCCAATGTATGCAGATAAGAATGTCCTCCACCTGGTAGTTGAAGTTCCACTCTAATGCAAAAATGGTCAATTAAGCAAGATGTGAAAAAAGGGAAATTCCCTTATGTTGCGAATTTCTTCCCTTACAAGGGGTGTATCTGGAACTATGGTGCCATCCCTCAGACTTGGGAAGACCCAGGACACAGTGATAAACATACTGGCTGTTCCGGTGACAATGACCCAATTGATGTTTGTGAAACTGGAAGCAAGGTATGTACAAGAGCTGAAATAATCAGGGTGAATATTCTGGGCCTACTGGTTATGATTGACAAAGGAGAAACTGATCAGAAAGTCATTGCCATTAATGTGGATGGTCCTGTTGCAGCAAATTATGATATTAATGATGTCAAAGGGCTGAAACCTAGCTACCTAGTAGCTACTGTGGACTGGTTTAGAAGGTATAAGGTTCCTGATGGAAAACAAATTCAATGAATTTGCTTTCAATGCTGAATTTAAAGATAAGGACTTTGTAATTGATATTATTAAAAGCACTTGTGACTACTGGAAAGCACTAGTGACTACGAAAACGATGGAAAAGGAATCAGTTGTGTGAATACAACAGTGTCCGAGAGCCCCTTCAAGTGTGATCCTGATGCTGTCAAAGCCATTATGGATGCTTTGCCATCACCATGTGAATCTGCCTGTACAATACCAACAGATGTGGATAAGTGATTCCATCATCAGAAAAACTGATTGGATGTTCTCTGGAATACAAGCTGCTGCATCCTATTCATCTGGAAGTATTAAGATACAAAAGTAGTAGCTATTTAAAGCTTTAAAGTTACAGAATTCATCTAACTAAAGCAAATTCTTCTATGACCAATCCAGAATGTTATCTGTCCAAAAGCATTTTTCAAATTTCAACTAAGACAACTTCAGTATTTGTCAAAACAGTTGTGGTTTGGAAGTCATTTTTGGATAGATATGCAGGAGGAACGCATTGGATATATATGTTTACCATGTGTTAGGAAATAAAATTATTTTGCCAAAAAATATACATAAAGCATCTAGAATCACGTTAGCACATAATGGTCTCTCAGTAAACCTTAGCTTCCTTCTTTTTCCCCTACTCTAAGTCAGGTACTAAGCGAGGCCTTCAAGATACAGAGATAAATGAGACTCTTTCTTGCCTTAGAGAATTTATAATAGTAAAGAACTTGAGGGCAGACAGAAAAATAACATGAAAATGCCATTAACTTCAGGAGTGGAACATATAAGGTACATAAGGAGCACAGCATTGGAGCCCCTCCCTTCATCTGGGCAGTGGGAAGAGATAACCAGGAAAGACTTCATGGGCAGTGTGATAATAAAAGAGCTGAGTCCTTGAAGGACGAGTGACAATTGATCAAGTCAACAAACTTTTTCCATTTTATGAAGAGGGAATAGCATATGCAAAGGCATAAGAGTCCAGGAGCTTCAGGAAACTGTAAGCTGTTCAGAAAGAAGGAAAGAAAAACAATAAGAAGATTTGGGGTATATTGGAATGACCCAGCAGTACCCTCAACTGCCTGCCCCATCAACTGCACTGCTAAAGGAATAAAACCTTGAAAATTCTCACTAATACCAAATCTAGAGAGAAGAAAACTGAAGGGCATCTTTATCTTCCCTACTCTTCTGAGCAGGGGATAGAAGAAATTAAAAAAAAAAAAAGAAATAAAAAGGAAAGGAAAGGAAGGAAGGGAGGAAAATGAGCAACAAAACAGGCCAATTCTCTCTGATGAAAGTAAAGTCTCCAGGATTATATAGTAAGTTGGGCAAACAACCTGAAGAATACAAGTAACCTTCATATGAAGCATGACCCCTAATTTAGAATATTTAACAAAATCTTAGAAGATAGAGTCCAAGATTTTATTTTTTTCATACTAGAAATTGAACTCAGAGGTACTCTCTACCTCTAAGCTACATTCCCAGCCTTTTGAATTTTTAAATTTTGAGACAGGATCTTCCTAAGTTGCCCAGCCTGGTCTTGAACTTCTGATCCTCCTGCTTCAGCCTCCTGAGTCATTGGGATTACAGGTATGTGCCACCACTTCTGGTAGCCCAAGTTCTTTAAAAATATTCCACACACTCATGGGCTGGGGCTGCAGATCACTAATAAAGCACTTGCCTAGCATGTGTGAGGCACTGGATTCGATCCTCAGCACCACATAAAAACAAATAAAGGCATTGTGTCCATTTACAACTAAAATAATATATATTTTAAAAAAATGTTGCACACTCAGATGAGCTTCCTCCTTTCTCTAATGAATTCCTAATGTTATAGAAACATGACTAGAATATTAAATACCTAGCCCTTAAATCATAGTTCTAAGAGAAAAATAAAGTATTCTCATATACTGAAAAAAGAACTTGAAAAAAATCACCATACCATATCTGAGCAATTATGATATACAGACAGAACAAAACAGAAGTTGAATAGAAATATGTAAAGACAATGGCAAAAACAAAAGAATAACAACTGTGAAAGACACTGTGTAAGAGATAAAAATTCAACCTAGGAAATAAGATGATGAAGAGAAATTCTTCATAATTGATTTATAATAGAGAACAATGTAAGCTTATATATTCAATAAAATAAGAATTTAATCACATTATAAAACCATGAAAAAAGATGAAGGCAAAGATAACATCCTAGGAAAGAAACAATTCTAATACAACCAGTACTCAAATAATGTCTTTGTAGAAGTAATCAAAATGGCAAGAGAGCCAGACACAGTGGGACATGCCTATAATCCCAGTGATTTGGGAGGCTGAGGCAGGAGGATTGTAAACTCAAGGCCAGCATCAGCAACTTAGCAAGGCCCTTCGCAATTTAGCAAAACTGTCTCAAAATAAAATATACTTGGCCTGGTAGTACATGCCTGTGATCCCAGCAGCTCTGGAGTCTGAGGCAGAAGAATCAAAAGTTCAAATCCAGCCACAGCAACTTAGTGAGACCCTCAGCAACTTACTGAGGCCTTGTCTCAAAATAAAAAATATTAAGGGCTGGGGATGTGACTCAGTGGTTCCCATTCCTGGTTTCAAGTCCTGGTACCAAAAAATTTTTAAATAATTAAAAATAAAAAGGGCTAGGGATGTGGCTCAGTGATTAAGCACCTTTGGATTCAATCCCTGGTACCAAAAACAACAACGAATCAAAATGACAAGAAAGAGGATACAAATGAAAACTGAATTACTGCCTTCATATAATCACAAGTAAAAATTACAGTGAAAAAGGAAAAAAAAATTATGCCGAATTTGACTCTTTTGGACACCTCATACAATTAGAATCACATAGTATTTGTCTTTCTGTGACAGGCTCATTTCAGTTGGCATAATGTTGCCAAGGATTATATCGTTCCATGTGTCAGAAGTCTGTTCCTTTTTAAGGAATACTACAATAGAGTATCTTTCCTTTGTAAGTTTCCATATCATTTTCATTTGTGCAAGTTTTCATTTGTGCAAGGCCCCACCTCCCAATATTATTACAATTAAATTTCAACATGAATTTTAGTGGAAACACAGATCATACCATATGTATATCTCATTTGATTTATCCCTCTCTCCATCCATGGACACTTGGAGTGTTTCCATCTTTGGGTTATTGTTAATAACACCACTAGGAACATAAGTGTACAAACATCTCTTCAAGATCCTGCTTTCAATTCTTTGGAATTTAGTCCCAGAAATGGAATTTCAGGATCTTATAATGACTCTATTTCTAGTTTCTTGAGGAAAGGTCATATTGTTTTCCACAAAAAATTTTGGCATGCACTTCTAATGTCTCTTTTTCATTTTATTTTTCTAGTCAGTCATTTTTATTTTGTATAAAGTTATCAGTATATAAGTAACCAGAAATTTTGAAAAAAACGGATCTTTCACTACAGATAGTTTGAGAAGTACTTCATGAGATCATTTCCAATAATATACAAACACACTCAAGAACAATGGCAACAACAAAATCTTAGCTCTCACTTCCCTCACCAGCTCCATACTTTTCTCCGGTCTCTTACTGTCTAAAGCACTCTGCCTATTTTCTCATAACCTCACCCAATTCAGGCTTTCCTGTCCCATTTCCACATGAACCTGCTCATATGTGGGATGCCTCTGCCCTGCTATAAACCAGTGGTCAGTTTTCATTCTCTGTCTTTCTTGATTTATCAGCAGTATGTGACACAGTTAATCACTCTTCCTATTTGATATACTTCCTTTCCTCTTGGTTTCTAGGAGCATTCTTAATCCTGCAACATGCTTGGTTTTCTTCCTAAATGATGAATCCCTCCCAAGTATCTTCTGCTACTTTTAATTTGTCTTTGTGATCTCTTAATATTGGAACATCTCCAGACTCATACCCTTTACCCTTTTCTACAATCACTCCCAGTCCAGATTTCTCTCCTAAACTCCATATTTGTACATATAGCAGCTTATTCATCTTTAACTGATTGTCTAAGAAGCATTTCAAAAGAACACTGGAAATCAAAATCCTGCCCCTCCCCAGCAAAACCTGCTTCTCCTGAATTGATCTAAATTGTTCACTGTAGGTGAAAAACCTACAGTCATCCTGCCTCTTCTTCCTCATTGAATTGTCCACATTAGCAAAATGCTTGGGTTCCTTCTAAACTACATCAACAACTGACCTTTCCTCATCTTCACTGCTCCCACTCTGGCTTGAGCCACCAGTGTCTCTCACCTCTGTCCCTGCAATAGATACCCTCTGTTTCCACTCCTCTGCTCTACAGTTTAGCCTCAACATGGTTGCCAGAATGATCCTTTTCAAGACGAGTTTTTAAATTAAGTCAAATCCAATGATGACTCTCCTCAAATCTTTCAATTATTTCACTTTATGTAAACACTAAGTCCTTACAGTGTCTTCAAGGCTCTACATAATATTTCCCCAGCTACTTTCTGCAAGTCTCTCTCCCTTCAGTCTACTTCAATTGTGAGGTGCTGTATGCTCTGCTCTGAACATTCCAGGCTTCTCTAGACTTAGCAGTTCAGCTGTTCCCTTTGTCTGAAACTTGATGACCCCAGAAATCCTCAGAGCTAATTCCCTTATCTTCTTTAAGAGAGTTCATTTGGCAACTTCATGCAAGATCTATCTTGACCACTATATTTTAAATTTTAATCCTTCCATCTTCTTTCTGCTCCATTTTTACTGTCTATGGCACCGATTAGTTTCATAGCACTATTATGTATTAATTATTAACAATATTTCTAATTTGTCCTTAGGATGTAAACTCTGGGAAACAAGGGATATCATCTGTTTTATTTCCTTATATAACTTTAGCACCGAGAACAGTGCCTGATATAGTACACCCTTGAAAAATCTTTGTTGAATGAAATAATCCTATTCTTAATTTTATCAGCCGGGGAAAAAATGCTTTGTGCCTTCCATTAGAATAAATTACCTAACAGCATAAGGCTGTTAGAAGTGAACAAAAACAAAGTCTCAGAATAGAAAGTACTATGTACAAGTGCATTTTGTGGAAATCTCCCAGAAACAATTAAAATAATCCTCATGTTCTCATTCATATATATATATATATATGAGAGAGAGCTATAGATTTTTCTATCTGTATCTATATGTATATCTAGATAGCTATAGATACCTACATCGATAAATATCTATAGATTCAGACACACATATGTAAACATACACATACACACATAATTATGTATAATGAGAATACAGCATGAAAAAGATAGGTTATACTATTCATCATGAAGTACAATTAACTCATATTCAGTTGGGTTCACAATGTCTTCACACAAATTGATTTACAACTTAAAGTATCTAACACAGACTCCCTTGTAAGAGTCACAAAATAAAGGGACTAGAGGAAAGTGTTAAGGCAAAATTTATTTATTTATAATGCCCCACCAATAAGAGGTTCATTTAATACTGAATACAGATAACATATAGGGCTTATAATTTTCTATTAATAAATAAAGGGAATATATATCTATCATGTCCCACATGTTGCTACCCTAAATGCCACCTTTTTTTAATTTTCACTGGCTTTAAAACACATCTATCTCATCACTTTGACCTAGAATCCCAACCATGCCCACCTTCCCAACTCATAAGGGGAATATTCAGATGGCTAGTAAGCAAATAAA
This sequence comes from Sciurus vulgaris, assembly GCF_902686455.1. Lineage (NCBI taxonomy): Eukaryota > Metazoa > Chordata > Mammalia > Rodentia > Sciuridae > Sciurus > Sciurus vulgaris. The sequence continues at coordinate 169,673 of NW_027632872.1, read as the reverse complement.
ATGATGCTCAAGATAGATAATAATCAGGGAAATACAATTAAAACCAAGTGAGGTTTCATTTTGTGCTTATTAGAATGGTTAAAAAGTTTTTTAAAAGATTATCAGCATCAAAATATGGAAAGGAATGCAGAGTAACTGAAAATTTCTACATTGGAAAGTAAAGTGCTGCACATACTTTTGAAAGATTGTTTGGCACATTTTATGAAGTTAAACATATGGGTATTCTAATACCCAGCGAGTCTACCCCAAGGGAAATGCAAACATGTCTACAAGGAGACTTGCACAGAGGTCATAGAAGCTTTATACATAACAGACCCATGCCAGAAAGGATCCAAATGCTCATAGACAAGAGAGTAAGTAAATTACGTGCATTTGGACAGCTGAATTTCACTTCTGTATAACTAAATAAGTGCTGATGCACACAGTAATGCAGATGAAGCTCAAAACATTGTGTTGAACAAATGAAGCCTGATCTGCCCTCCCCTGAAAATGCACATCGTTTCTACTGACACCAAGATTAAGAACAGGAAAACTAATCTATAGAGATAGAAATCAAAACAGGAGGTGTCTTCGGAGAGACAGGAAATGATCCAAAAACAGGGGAGACTGAACTTTTCAGAGTGATAGGAGTGTTCTAATTTTGACTGGGATATTGGCATCTATATTTGTTATAACCTATCAGACTATAAACATAAGATTTATGCATTGAACTCAAATGCTTCTGTTTCAAAAAATAATGTTTATGCTCAAATTGAATTAGGCTACCCATTAAATTATCTATTAATATCTTTTGGTATTTGTAAATATATACTCATTTTGGCCACCCAACTTTCATCCTAAAAATTCATGACATACACTAAACTTAAAATTTTGCTAAGAAACACAGCAAGGTCTAATCCTAGATGTGAATCAGGTGAACAACTTGGAGAACACTTATTTAATAGTCTAATTAAATAAGACCAGCATTCTCACTTCAAAAAGATCTTTGTCTCTCCTCAAACTCAGATAGTCAGTAACTCTCACAAATGCAACCCTTTCCTTCAAAAAGTCACTTACTGATACAAGTCAGAGGAAATGAGAGGGAAAAAGAAAGTTTTAAAAACAATTTATACCCCCTAAATAAAAATACCATGCCAATTAAAAATCAAAGGTTAAGATTCAGTGCTAGTTAAACTGAAAAATTCCACTAAAACTTTGATCCTAAGATAATAAAATGAGAATTAGTGTTACATAATTTCAATAAGTACTTCAGCTACTAAATTGCTGAAGTTCTTTCCATTCAAGAGAACAAATCTAAATTTTCAAATATATCCTAACTACAACTTTCTGGTAGTTCTTAAACAAAGGGACAGAGTTTTTCTTACCAAATAAGGACACACTTGTGATCCAGGACCAAACATAAGATCCCATTGTTTGTTCACGTTGTGAAGACTGGTCATGTATTCTTCCATTTGGTTTATCAAGAAGGCATTCTCCATAGCCAGTACTGTAACAATGACAGAAAATAGCACCTTGTAAATATAGGAGGATACGTTTCAATACAACATTCTTTATCAAATTTGCTGCTGTTCTCATACTTTCAAGAAAATTTTTTTTTTCACAATTTAAAAATGAACACACGTCAACATGCATAATGAAAGCCTCAGAGTTTACAAAGGATTTTTAGTGTGCTTGTCTGCACTTGATCCCAAATGAAACTTAAAGATGCAATACAAAACTTAAAAAAAACAGGCTGGGAATGTAGATCAGGGAAGAGAACCTGCCTAAATGTACAAGGCCCTGGATTCAATCCCTTACACCACACAAAAAAAATTTTGATGACAAGTAATAAGTATAAATTCATCACAATATAATTTATATGACAATTTGGGATCTACTTTGGTATCATAGTAATGCCTCAAATATAATTACCAAACTGTCAAAATGTGGTAAAAGTGGGTTTTCAAATCATTTGATAGTATTGTTTTAGTTCTAGACAACAACAAAAAAGGAATTTCAAAATGTCTCATTCTGTCTCAAGTTTCATGTTTCTCAAGGAGAGAGAGCACAGCACAGTCAAGGTCACTGAAATTGGGAGCTTACATCTTAGTGCCACCATGTCTTAGAATACTTAATCTCCCTAAGCCTGGGTCTGCTTATCTCTGAATTAAGAGTGGTAACATCTTGTAACTTACTATTAGAGTACAGTCACGTGCCTCCTAACAATGTCTTAGGCAATGATGGACCTCCTGTGAGACACTGATGCCATTAAGATTAGAACAGAGCTGAAAACTTCCTATCACCCAGTGACACTGTAGCCATCACCAAGTTGTAGTGCAACACACTACTCACATGTCTGTGGTGATGCTGGTGTGAACAAACCTACCACAGCAGAATAAAGTGCAGCTCATGCGATCAGGTTTAGTCCATTGTACTTGATAATAAATGGCTATTACTGGCTCATGTATTTACTATACTACACTCTTCAATCTTTAGAGTATATTCCTACTTATAAAAATTTACTGTAAAACTCTTCTTCTATGCCAGAAACAGCCTGACATAGTTTCTGTTTACTGTTTTCTTGATTACATCAAGGCTACATCTAGTGAATGACCTGTATCATACAGGTGTGGGAAAATATGCTCTATGATGTTCACATGATGGTGAAATGCTTAGTGAGGCACTTCTCAAACTGCATCCCCCTCACCAAGGAATGCATGACTATATATGATATAATTTAAATGACTTGGAAAAATAGTAAATAGCTTGGGAAATATGTATGTTACTCCAGAGAAAATTGTGTGAAAATGTTCAGCTACTTCAACTATACTAAAAGCAACAATTTGTTAAAAGAAATCATTTTGGAAATTTTTGCTGGCTAAAAATGAATTTTAATTTTTTCAATAAAATGAACATGCAACTTTTAAATTCTCCATTAAAGAAAATAAAAATATTATTATTTCCGTATGAGAAAAGACACATTCAGTGGTATTTTTTATCAATACATTAGTTTACCATAGAAAAAATCTATACATAACATGTACAGAGTAGTAACTATATGTTGTGATTTAAAATTAAATTCCATTATAAGGATAAATGATTCTCCCCTGGTTATAATTATAGGCTATACTTATGAACATACATTCTGAAGCATACTTAACTTATCCCCATAGTCTTCATCAAGAGAAAGGTAGCTATAGAAAATAATATCTCTATTAAATTGGTGATTAGAATATATATAACAGCAAGAAATAAAGGAGTATTCCATTTATGAGAAAAGGTTTTCTGGAAAGAGCTCGGGCTTGTGTTTTAGATACGTTCTGGTGACAGAAAACACCATTTAGAAGGAAAAAAATTGGGAAGTAGAGAAAATCGGTAGAAGGTAAAGAGCGAAGATAAGAAAAACTTGGATCTGCCTCCTCTCTTCAGTTAGAAAAAGTCTCCAAAAAGTAATGTTGGAGGTTCCACGTCTCTGTGGCTGTACACAGTTACTTGAATAACTTATCATTTGAATTTAATTATTCTCTTTTTTAGGGACATCTCAAACTTTAGCCATTCAACTCCTCCCAAAATATGACCTAATAAATCTGAAAAATTCAAAACCACACAAAGAAGCTGTGATCACCATTAAGTTTTCCCCCAGAGTTTTCATCATAAGAAAGGGTTCAAATAAATAAACATGATAGGTAACTCCTGTTTTAAAAGGAGTAAAATAATATATATGTACACCCTTTTCTTTTGTCAAATACCCATTTGTGAAGTGGAAGTAAACTCAAGTCTAAACAATGAAAAACTAAACAAAAATTAAACCCTTTAAAAGAATACACACATTTCAAATCTTAAAATCTAATAAATAAACAATTACTCAACTAAAGTAATATAAATTTAGACTTACTCTTGGAACTTGGTGATATATTTCTGACTACATTTTGACCAGGTCCAAGGACTTGTGTGGTAATTTAAAGTTGGAGCCATTACATGATACTGATGTTTAATTCCAATTTCTTTGCATTTAAAACTATCATCATGTGATTTTCAAGATGGCGGCCTAGAGGGTGGCTGCATTTCATGTTGCTCCAGGACTCAGGATTCAAAAGAGGAGAAATTGAGAGACTTGGGACCAACTCAAAGCAGCCGGGTGAGTCTCTCCCATTGGGGAGGCGTCCCGGATGGGACGGTAGTCCCGGAACGCAGGGAATTTTGTGAAGTAGAGCTGCCGGCAAGACGCCCCTCCCCCCGCTGGAGCAGTGAACTCGGACAACTGGGAGCATCGGAGAGGAGGCCGCTCAGCATAGCGCTGGGACTCGGAGCCACCACTGGGGCTCCGAAAGCTGCCTAGGGGAGGAGCGGGGAGGAGAGCTGTGTGGACTCAGGACACTGGGGCCTGCCCTGAGGAGGAGGAGGAGGAGCGAGGCCGCTTGGATTCGGAGTGACTACACCAGAGCTACAGGCAGTTGCCAGAGGAGAAGCTACGCGGCGAGCTGTTTAGACTTAGAGCGACTGCTTCTGAACACCGGGGCCTGCACTGAGGACGAGGAGGAGGAGGAGCGGGGCCACTTGGATTCAGAGTGACTGCACCAGAGCTACAGGCGGTTGCCAGAGGAGGGGCTGCGTGGCAAGCTCTTTGTACCCAGACCACTTCTGAACACCGGCCTGCCCGGAGGAGAAGGAGGAGGAGGAGGAGGAGGAGGAGCATGGCAGGGCGTTTGGACTCACAGTGACTGCATTGGAGCTCCAGGCGGCTGCTCAGAGAAGAAGGCGAGTGGTGAGTTGTTTGGACTTAAAGCGATCACTCCTGAACACAGGGGGGCTGCCGGGAGGAGAAGCGCGGTGGGTCGATTGGTCTCGAGTGGCCACACCAGAGCTCCGTGCAGCTGCCCAGAGGACCCGTGCAGCGGGTCACGTGGATTCAGAGTGACCGCTCCTGAACACCCGGGGGGTTACCTGGAGGAGGAGGAGGAACAGGGAGGGTCATTTTGACATGGAGTGATTGATTGCCCCGGGCTACGGGTGGTCAGTGGGAGGACGAGGCATGCAGTGAGTTGCTTGGACTCCTAGTGACCGCACCGGAATACTGGGCGGCTGTCTGGAGGAAGAGGTGTGTAGCAGGTCTCTGGGATTCAGAGCAATTGTACGGGGCCCCAGGTGGCTGCTCACAGGAGGGGCTGCATAGCCAGGCAATTAGGTGCAGAGCAGGGTCCCAGGATCTAGGAGGCTTCTTGGTGGAAGAGCCGCACAGAGACAGGCTTAGGGGTGGAGCGAAGGTTCCAGGCCTGTGGGCAGATTCTCTGAGGAGGGGCAGCCTAAGGCGATTCATCTGTGAAGGGTGAGGCTCCCAGGGCCAGGAGGTAGGGCCGGGCTCCTGGGAACATTGCAGAAGAAGGCAGCCCAGCCCAGGCGGTAGCTGTAAATTGAGGGGAACTTCTAGGAGGGAACTGACCAGCGACACCTTCCCACCGGGTGAGTTTTTCCTGCCGGGTGAGGTTTCCCCACAAGGACGGTAAAACCAGAGACACAGGCCCAAACAGGCCTTGCCTCAGCCCGCAGCCTAGTTCCCCTTTGGATGACCATTGGTCAACAAGTGGAGACACCTCTGCCCACTAGCAGGGAATATACCCCACCTGAAGGCCACCACTCCTAGAGAGGCAGCTTTCTTGTGGAGCACCGCATTATCAACTTCCTCCAAGACGTCAGCCTACTGAAGGCTAAGAGGGATATATATAGAAATCTTCAGGGACATTGTAAGTCAATAAAGGAAATCTGCAATATCTCAGCGGTCCACTGATACCTGAACAATATGAGAAAACAAGGAAAGAAAATGCTGCAAACAAATCTAGATGTTACATCAATAAAACCCAAAGACAGCATGGCAGAAGAAATGACAGAAAAGGAGTTCAGATTGTACATAATTAAAATGATCAGGGAAGCAAATGATGAGATGAAAGAGCAAATGCAGGCATTGAATGATCACACCAATCAACAGTTAAAAGAGCAAATACAGGAAGCAAAAGATCATTTCAATAAAGAGTTAGAGATATTGAAAAAAAAACAAACAGAAATCCTTGACATGAAGGAAACAATAAACCAAATTAAGAACTCCATAGAAAGCATATCCAGTAGGATAGAACACCTGGAAGACAGAACCTCAGACACTGAAGACAAAATATTTAACCTTGAAAACAAAGTTGAACAAACAGAGAAGATGGTAAGAAATCATGAACAGAATCTACAAGAACTATGGGATATCATGAAAAGACCAAATTTAATAATTACTGGGATTGAGGAAGGCTTAGAGAAACAAACCAAAGGAATGAACAATCTATTCAATGAAATAATATCAGAAAATTTCCCAAATCTGAAGAATGAAATGGAAAATCAAGTTCAAGAGGCTTATAGGACTCCAAATACACAAAATTACAACAGACCCACACCAAGGCACATTATAATGAAAATGCCTAACATACAAAATAAAGACAGAATTTTAAAGGCTGTGAGAGAAAAGAACCAAATTACATTCAGGGGGAAACCAATACAGATATCAGCAGATTTTTCAATCCAGACCCTAAAAGCTAGAAGGGCCTGGAACAACATTTTTCAAGCCCTGAAAGAAAATGGATGCCAACCAAGAATCTTATACCCAGCAAAACTTACCTTCAAATTTGACGATGAAATAAACTCCTTCCATGATAAACAAAAGCTAAAAGAATTTACAAAAAGGAAGCCAGCATTACAGAACATTCTCAGCAAAATATTCCATGAGGAAGAGATGAAAAACAAAGAAGCAAATCAGCAAAGGGAGGAATTATCCTAAAGGAATTGTAAAATAAAGGAGGAGCCAAGTTGTGTTAAACAAATAAATAAATAAAATTTAAAAAATGAACCAAATGACCGGGAAACCAAATCATATCTCAATAATAACCCTGAATGTTAATGGCCTGAATTCATCAATCAAAAGACATAGACTGGCAGATTGGATTAAAAAGAAAGATCCAACAATATGTTGCCTGCAAGAGATTCACCTCATAGAAAAAGATACCCATAGACTAACGGTGAAAGGATGGGGAAAACATACCATGCACATGGACTCAGCAAAAAAGCTGGAGTATCCATCCTCATTTCAGATAATGTGGACTTCAAGTCAAAGTTAGTCAGAAGGGATAAAGAAGGTCATTTCATACTGCTTAAGGGAAGAATAAATCAGCAAGATAGAACAATCATAAATATCTATGCCCCAAACAGTGGCTCATCCATGTATGTCAAACAAATCCTTCTCAATTTCAGAAATCAAATAGACCATAACACAATAATACTAGGTGATTTTAACACACCTCTCCCACCACTGGACAGATCTTCCAGACAAAAATTGAACAAAGAAACCATAGATCTCAATAACACAATCAATAATTTAGACTTAACGGACATTTATAGAATATACCATCCAACAAGAGCGAATACACTTTCTTCTCAGCAGCACATGAATCCTTCTCTAAAATAGACCATATATTATGCCACAAAGCTAATGTTAGCAAATACAAGAAGATAGAGACACTACCATGTATTCTATCAGATCATAATGGATTGAAGTTAGAAATAAATGAAAGAGTAAAACACAGAAACTATTCCAACACCTGGAGATTAAACAATATGCTATTATATGATGAATGGATAACAGAAGATATTAGGAAGGAAATTAAAAAATTCTTAGAGGTAAATGAGAACAAAGAAACATCATATCAAAATCTCTGGGACACTATGAAAGCAGTACTTAGAGGGAAATTTATTTTATGGAGCGCGTTTAATAACAGAAGTAAAACTCAACAAATAAACGACCTAACACTACAGCTCAAAGCCATAGAAAAAGAAGAACAGACCAGCACCAAAAGTAGTAGAAGACAGGAAATAGTTAAACTCAGAGCTGAAATCAATGAAATTGAAAGAAAAGAAACAATACAAAAAATTGACAAAATAGTTGGTTCTTCGAAAAAATAAACAAAATTGATAAACCTTTAGCCACACTAACAAAGAGAAGACGAGAGAAAACCCAAATCACTAAAATTCAGAATGAACAAGGAAATATCACAACAGACAGGATTGAAATACAAAACATAATTAGAAGCTATTTTGAAAATCTATACTCCAACAAAATAGAAAATTTCGAAGACATCAACAGGTTTCTAGAGACATATGAATTGCCTAAACTGAACGAGGAGGACATAAACAATTTAAATAGACCAATTTCAAGTACTGAAATAGAAGAAGTCATCAAAAGCCTACCAACAAAGAAAAGTCCGGGACCAGATGGGTTCTCGGCCGAGTTCTACAAAACATTTAAAGAAGAGCTCATTCCAATACTTCTCAAAGTATTCCATAAAATAGAAGAGGAGGGAACCCTCCCAAACTCATTCTATGAAGCCAATATCACACTGATACCTAAACCAGACAGAGACTCATCAAGGAAAGAAAATTTCAGACCAATATCCTTAATGAACATCGACGCAAAAATTCTCAACAAAATTTTAGCAAATCGCATACAAAAACATATTAAAAAGATAGTGCACCATGATCAAGTTGGTTTCATCCCAGGGATGCAAGGTTGGTTCAACATCAGGAAATCAATAAATGTCATTCACCATATCAATAGACTTAAAGTCAAGAATCACATGATTATTTCAATAGATGCAGAAAAAGCATTTGATAAAATACAGCACCCCTTCATGCTCAAAACATTAGAAAAAATAGGGATAATGGGAACATTCCTTAACATTGTAAACGCCATTTAGGCTAAGCCCATGGCTAGTATCATTCTAAATGGTGAAAAACTGAAAGCATTCCCCCTAAAAACTGGAACAAGGCAGGGATGCCCTCTTTCACCACTTCTATTCAACATCGTCCTTGAGAGTCTGGCCAGAGCAATTAGACAAACCAAAGAAAGGGACACGAATTGGAAAAGAAGAACTCAAACTATCCTTGTTCGCTGATGACATGATTATATATTTAGAGGAACCTGGAAATTCCACCAGAAAACTCTTAGAACTCATAAGTGAATTCAGTAAAGTAGCAGGTTACAAGATCAATGCTCATAAATCCAATGCATTTTTATACATAAGTGATGAATCTTCAGAAAGAGAAATTAGGAAAACCACCCCATTCACAATAGCCTCGAAAAAAATAAAATACTTGGGAATCAATCTCACAAAAGAGGTGAAAGACCTTTACAATGAGAACTATACAACACTAAAGAAAGAAATTAAAGAACACCTTAGAAGATGGAAAGATCTTCCCTGTTCTGGAATTGGAAGAATTAATATTACAAAATGGCCATACTACCTAAAGTGCTATACAAATTCAATGCAATTCCAATTAAAATCCCAATGACATACCTTACAGAAATAGAGGAAGCAATTATGAAATTCATCTGGAAGAATTAGAAACCCAGAATAGCTAAAGCAATCCTTAGCAGGAAGAGTGAAACAGGGGGTATTGCAATACCAGATCTTCAACTCTACTACAAAGCAATAGTAACAAAAACAGCATGGTATTGGTACCAAAATAGAAAGGTAGATCAATGGTACAGAATAGAGGACATGGACACAAACCCAAATAAATACAATTTTCTCATACTAGACAAAGGGGCCAAAAATATGCAATGGAGAAAAGATAGCCTCTTCAACAAATGGTGCTGGGAGAATTGGAAATCCATATGCAACAGAATGAAACTAAACCCCTATCTCTCACCCTGCACAAAACTCAACTCGCAATGGCTCAAGGACCTTGAAATCAGACCAGAGACCCTGCATCTTATAGAAGAAAAAGTAGGTCCAAATTTTCACCTTGTTGGCTTAGGATTAGACTTCCTTAACAGCACTCCCATAGCACAAGAAATAAAAGCAAGAATCAATAACTGGGACAGGTTCAAAGTAATAGCTTTCTCTCAACAAAGGTAACTATCAGCAATGTGAAGAGAGAGCCTACAGAGTGGGAGAATATCATTGCCTCTCATACTTCAGATAGAGCTCTAATTTCCAGAATATATAAAGAACTGAAAAAACTCTACACTAAGAACATAAATAACTCAATCAACAAATCGCTAACAAAATGAACAGACACTTCACAGAAGAAGATGTACAAGCAATCAACAGATATATGAAAAAATGTTCAACATCTTTAGTAATAAGAGAAATGCACATCAAAACCACCCTAAGATTCCATCTCACCCCAATTAGAATGGCGATTATCAAGAATACGAGCAACAACAGGTGTTGGCGAGGATGTGGGGAGAAAGGTACACTCATACATTGCTGGTGGGACTGCAAATTAGTGCAGCCACTCTGGAAAGCAGTGTGGAGATTCCTTAGAAAACTTGGAATGGACCCTCCATTTGACCCAGCTATCCCACTCCTTGGCCTATACCCAAAGGACTTAAAATCAGCATACTACAGAGATACAGCCACATCAATGTTCATAGCTGCTCAATTCACAATAGCCAGACTGTGGAACCAACCTAGATGCCCTTCAATTGATGAGTAGATAAAGAAGCTGTGGTATATATATATAGAATGGAATATTACTCAGCCATAAAGAATGATAAAATGATGGCATTTGCAGGCAAATGGATGAAATTGGAGAATATCATGCTAAGTGAGATAAGCCAATCTCAAAAAGCCAAAGGAAGAATGATATCACTAATAAGTGGATGATGACACATAATGGGGGGAGGGAAGCGTTAGTGTTAGGGTTAGAGTCAGGGTTAGGGAGGGGGACAAGCATGGAGGAAGGAAGCACTGTATAGAGGGAAAAGAGGGGTGGGAGGGGTGGGGGGAAGGGAAAAAAATAACAGAATGAATCAAACAACATTACTCGATGTAAATTTATGATTAAACAAATGGTATGCCTTTATGCCATGTACAGAGAAACAACATGTATCCCATTTGTTTACAATAAAATAAAAAAAAATTTAAAAAAAATTTTAAAAAAATGGAGGAAGGAGGGACTGTATATGGGGATAAGAGGGGTGGGAGAAGTGGGGGGAAGAAAACAATAACAGAATGTATCAAAAACTATTACCTTAGGTAAATGCATGATTACACAAATGGTATGCCTCTACTTCATGTACAAACAGAGAAACAAGATGTATCCCATTTTTTTTTACAATAAAAGTGAATTAAAAAATTTAAAAAAAGAAAAAAAAAGAAAAAAATAAAATTATCATCATGTGTAACACTGAATCTACAATTTAAAACAGGCATTAAAGAAGACTATCAAAAATATACATATTAGTAACAGATTTCATATTTATACTATAATAAATGAAGAATATATATATTATTCTGGTTACATTGGATTTTGCACTCTTGATCTCTCTATAAGACACTATAATCTCATGCTTATAAGCACATGATTTCTGAGAAGTACTAGAGTATACCTTTGATCAGTTGCCCAGTGTGTTGACTTGGCATCTGAGTCTAAACAATAAAAACATTAGGAATTGGGTTCACCTCCTCACAACATAAGCATAGCATTTACATAAAAATGCCTGCAGGTTTCAACAAGGATATCCTGGAGATACTCATGAACATATGAGGTAAAGTGATACCACCTGCATTCTAGGCCATTGACTTTTGACATAGCATCCAAATGACCTCTTTAATTCCTGACTCCATACCATTCCATAGTATCCATTTGTTTTATATGAAATAACCTAACTACTCTTTCTGGTCTATAATTAAATGACAATCAATTGAATTGGAATAATAGAAACATTCCCAAAGGACAACCAATTCTTTGCAGTGATGTCAAAAATATTAAATAATAAACAGGTTAACCACAGATCCTACACTCTTTTACAGATTCAAGTAGAAACCCAAGTTTGGAAGGATCACCAGAATCACTGAATTCAGGTTTTTGTATGCTGAGGTTTTGTATTTAAAACACTGTTTCAATTGAACTGCTTACTTACCCATATTTTAGAGACACCTAAAGTTTCTAGGGAAGAAAATAAATGTCTAAGTACGAGAGCCCACTCTGAGAGAACAGTCTACTACTAGCTGGCAGCTTTGGAAACCAGAAAATGGTGCTTCCTACATGTTGCTGCAATACTTCAACAGTCGGCAGGTGCTCTCCTCAACAAACTTACAAAACTGGGTGTGTAGTTTGCTGATGGTCATGAGATATAACTATGCTAAAAGGGAACTGAAGAAGTGCTAGTTACCTAAAAATTATGTCCATTTCAAATTTTTCTACATAAAAGCTCTAATGACATCTCAAGGCATGATCAGAAAATATGTGATGAAACTAACTCTAGCCTCAATTCCTGATTAGTGAAATAACAAAGAAACTTCAGGATACACTCTGGGAAAGCAGTTGGAATTGTTTTTCAGAGGATGAGATGTAAGGTTTTCTGATTTTTAATGGGTGCTCTGAGGATATCACGTGAAACCATTGCCTCCATTCTTATAGCATAGAACACCAGGAGAATTTTAGTAAAGGCAGGCATAAATAAGAAAATTATAAATTTCAAAAGAAAATATAGAGTACTTGGTGGTGGGGCGGACTTTAAAAAAGTATTTTAACAAGTATAAATTTCCACAGGCTATGTCCACTGCCAGGGCTCTGACCTAAGAGCAAGAAATGAGTTCTGGTTCCCTAGAACCAGGATCCTCTGCAAGTCCTCCCATAAGATGATAGTGGACAGTACCTGATCATGTATAGGGTAACAAGAGATAGAGGCTAGAAGTGCTCATCATGTAATCCAACAGAGTAAATGAAATAAAAGAAATGTCAAGTCCTAGATCTTTGCTTAGTCTGTTAATCTGTGCAGTCTGTCTGAACTAACATAGATCATAAAAGAGCTAGAGGTAGCACTACACAGATAAAAATTGTTTTATGAAGAAACAAACAGGGCTGGTGGGGAGATAGCTCAGTTGGTAGAATGCTTGCCTTGCAAGCACAAGGCCCTGGGTTCGATTACTGAGAGGATAGAAAATATATACACATGCCCAAGTAAAGGAAACTGTGAGTCCATTTTCTTCATTAATAGAAGAGCTCTGTAAGGGATCAAACAGGGTACCTAATTCTGCTAAGCCTGAAAAATTTCACATTTGTACTTCATCAAAAGGGGGAATTAACCATCAAAATCATAAAATAAGCACTCAATTTTAAAATATTTAACCATTGATACTACTACATGGACATGAGTATAGAGTGAACTGTTAATAGCAAATAAACTTTTTTAAGGTTAAAAGAAAAGGATTGACTTCTCTGCATTGAAATCTTTTTAGGAAATTGTTGGACTCTTTCATTAAAAAGATCCAAAAATATAGGGTGATCATATAATTTTTAAATATATAAGAAAGAAAAATATAATTGGTATAGTATGGGCAGTAGGAAAGGTAATGAATATATTTAATTGGCAACAGAAAAACCAACAAAAGAAGAAAAAATAGCACAGAACTCTACAAATCTATGAAGTACTTTTAATTTTTAAATTTGAAGCAGCATACAAATATTTTATTATTACCTAGTAATTAAATAAGTAAAATGTTAAGTGGCTAAAATAATGCCCACTGATTAATAAATGCTGAATAAATAAACATGATTATGATATAAGAATTATTGTAAGCACTCAGTAATTCTATAACATTTCAGCAATAGAAGCTCTTATCTGTCAGGATCTACTCACTCCTATACAAAGAATTATGTGCAACTGAAATATGGTGTTGAAAGATGAAAATAGTATGAATTGGTTGTATACCAAAGGCAGCAATAATTATAGTTTATATAGAGTAATATATACTAAAAGTAATATAGATAAGAAGCTGAGTACAGTGGTACATGCCTGTAATCTCAGCATTTACGGAGGTTGTGGCAGGAGAACAAGTTCTAGGTCAGCCTCAGCAATTTAGCAAGACCCTATCTCAAAATAAAAAGATAAAAGGGCAGTGGATGGAGCTCAGTGGTGGAGCATCCCTGGGTTCAATCATTAGAACCTCAAATTAATTAATTAATTAATTAATTAATTAAAATCCACAGGTAAAAATTTCAAAATAAATGTTCATTATAATAAATGTTCCATCATCATTCACTTTTTCATTTCTTTTTCAATTTTACATACTATATTCTTTCCTAATACTATCTTTCAGTATTGTATATTTATATGTCCTCCTAAGATTCTTTTCATGAAAGAGATTTTTCACACATAAGATTATCATTTCTTATTGCAAAGTTTTTGCATTTAGAAATGTCTTAATATAGACTGCGTAGACTTGTATTAGCTACTGTGCTTTTAGCTCCCTTCCCCAAGGTAATCTTTTATTCACGAAAGTTAAAAACATGAATATCTTCCTATCATTTAAGAGAGATTTTGTAACAATTAGAATGCTTTGTTGTACACTGAAGAAATGAAAGTTAAATTAAGGAATTTAAAAGGGCTGGGAAAAAAGTCAAAATCAAACAAGTTCATTACCCCATAAAGGAAAGATCTGCCCTCTTTCTGAATCTATTATTAAAAGGTCTTTTTCTTATTTAGAATCAAGATCATGAGTAGGGAAAGGAAAGGAGGAAGGAAGGAAGGAAGGAAGGAGTGGAGGAAGGAATGAAGAAAGGAAGGAAGGGAATTATTTCCTGAACAAATTTTATAGAGAATATGAGGAAATTCCCATTTTCCTTAAGATTTCTAAAATTCATAACTGCATGTATAATTGTTTAGCCAAATCCCATTTTATGTATTTTTTATTGTCAGAATAAACTCAGGATGAACACATTTTCTTCATGGAGAAGAAATGCCTTAGTTAATATTTTAAAAAGTCTGCCCAGTGACTCAATTTTAATATATTCATTTTCAGAGATATATAAATATTCATACACAATATGAACTCTATTACCACCCAAACTTTTTGTCTCATGCTTTAAAGTATCAAATTCTAAACTAAACATTTTAGCCCATAACAGATCTGTGAGAATACATATTGATGTATCACATGTGATTAGACAACAGGTTCAAACATTCCCATAGAGGGTCAACACCAACACGCATTGAAGTGAAGGATCAGCAGTATGGCACCAAGCAGATGAGTAATGGCTCATGTCTAGACACACTCAAGCACATTCTGGGGTTTCTAAAGTTGCTTGAGATAGATTAAGAAAGCATGTGCCCAGATGATACAGGTTCCATGTGTTTGGAAGCATTAGAAACTGCATACACACCCAATCCAATTCTCTTGAAGAACGAAAAACATTTTTTTTTCATATTTTGTAAAACATGCTCATGGATTAAGGCAACAAAAGGAGATATATCAGGAAACCTAGCAGTTATTAACCAACATTCATCATGTCATCAATAGACTCTTTAATTTAATTTTGATATATTTTAGATGAGAAAATAAGATATGAATGCTTAACATAAGCTAAATAGTCTTAGATAAATTATTTATACTCATCTATAAAATGGGAAAAATACTTGTACTGATCTTACAGCTTACTGTGAAGATTAAATAAATTAAATTATGAAAAACCTTAACATTATGTGATACATACGAAGCACTCATATATCAGCTATCATTATCATCATTACTTCTGATTTAATGGATAATATACTTTCATTTTCATAGTCTTTATTTCTAAATGGCAGTATAGTTTATGTACATGGGTTGCCTGAAAACTATGTAAACATAACTAAGGACTTGAAAACCACCAACTTCTACAGAAATAGTCCAGAATGTCTAGCACCTAACAATTTAAAATTAGTAAGAAATAACAAGTATTCAGTAAAAATCTGAACTACTTAACTTTAATCAAGATATGACAATGACACAGACAAATAAGAAATATATTTGAGAAATTTTAATAAAATGATTAACTCATAATATACCTAATGCAACCAGAGAACAGATTGTAGGGGGGGTAGAATTTAGGAGTATAAAACAAGAGCATCAGGCATCTAATTCCACAACTGTGTAAGAGTAGAGTTTCTAAGGGATTACCTAACATAAACTAGGTATTTAACTACCAGTACTTTTTAATGCTGAGCTGCATGATTTACAAGAACTATGAAGTCTTCATCTCTGAAACCCAACACACATATTCTTCCTCTCTCTCACTCCCTGAAATATTCATGCATGCAGACATGCACACACAGTCATACTCTGAACTAAATCTTACATGGTAGGCAATAAACAGTAAGAATAGAAGCTATTATGGTGGCAAATACTTATAAAAGTAACATGATACAAAAAAGGAAGAGCCTGCTCCAGGAAGCTTCAAGGTGGATCTGGATCCCAAGTTTTCTAAATTAAGACAAGGTTCCCAGTTATGAACATCCTTTGAACTCCTACAAAATACAAAAATCCTTTTTTAAGGAAAATACACACTTTTTGAGCTGCCTATGCCCCAATTCCATGGGTTAATATTAAGTAAATATGAGGTCACAATGTAAACAAGTCAACAAAGAAGGCAGAGATGATACATGTCTCTGAATTATTTCAGATGGGAATTTTCAGAGATAGAAAATTACTTCATATAAAATGTATACGGAAACATGAAATTCAATTACAAATATGAAAAAATATTTTAAAAATGGAAGAAACTGAACAAATATAGTGCAAATAAAATTAACAGCATCTTTTAAATTAAAAGTTCCGTGTTAATAGAAATTTTGAAGGCTTAGTAAAACATCTAATTAGATGTAGCCAGAGAGAGAGAGAGAGAGAGAGAGAGAGAGAGAGAAACGGAAGACAGAGTTGCTTGAATGAAAAATGAAAAAAAGAAATGAAGATATGGAGAAAAAATAAGACTACATATCAGTGTTACCTGGAACCCAAGATTAGGACAGATGGAATTAATAACAAAATTTGAAATAACAGAATGAAAAACAGATGGGAATTTTCCAGAATTGCTGAATGATAATAAGTAGATATTAGAATCACAATATATCCCAAACAGGATCAATAAAAATAAATCTATCCACATTAAGGCACAATTTTCATGAAACTACATTATATGTGAGACAAAGGGAGGATCTTAATAGACTAAAACAAAAAGGGTCACCAAAGAATCTGCAACTAAAGAGACTACAATTCTCAGTAGCAAAATCCAGAAGACAAAGCAATGACGTTAGAAATACTGAAAGAAAATAACTGTCAACCTAAAATTGGTATGTACAAAACCGTATTTCCAAAATGAGGGCATATTTAGGAAATTTCCATAAACATTAAATTAAAAAGTTAACATTTTAAAAACTTTAAAGAATATAAACCAAGAAAAAAGAAAAAGGGATTTCAGAAGCAAGTTTAAGAAAGAAGAAATTATGACCACGCATTTTTAAAATTAAGGAATAAAATGGTTTTGAAAATGGCCCCCTTCCTCCTAACACCATTCGATCAAAACTGGCCAAAGAACCACAGGATAAAGAGCAACCATGGAGCCTCCCCAAAACACGGGCTTTTCTTCAAATCATGCACAGACATTGTCGTGTTTATGAACAGTGAGTCACACTGCTGCTCGAGGTCTGTTACCTCCTCCCCATGAATGAGGTGATCCCCCTCCATACCGAGTAAATGCTGGGCTGTGGCTAACGCCCCAGGGAGAACCATGGGTTACCTGGACAATTGGGGTGCTAATTCTTCCCGCACTGGAATAACCACCAGACCGCAGGGGCGTCGCTGGAAAGCAGCCAGGTGGGAGCCCTAATCCAGCGGAGCCTCTGCAGCCCCTCTGAGTGCTGGGCGACTGGCAGGCGCTCAGGGAACCCGGGCGGCGGGGCGCCACCCCCGGAGCAGGGACCCTTGGAGGCTAGTCCCTGGGGTCGCTGCCCGCCCTGCGGGCGGCCGGACCTCGGCGCTGCTACACGCGCCATTTCCTGTGGGCAACAAGTGTCCGCCCTCCGCCCGGCCCAGCCCTCACCGGCAAAGGCCGTCCAGGAACACCTGCGGGTCCAGGTGGCAGGCGATGGTGGCGCTAACAGGTCCTGCAGGTCCACCTCCTCTTTCTCGCAGCAGATGAAGCTCCTGTCGCCGCTGCCCCGGAGAAGAGCGCGAAGGGCCGCAGTGTCACCCCGGGACGCCTCCGCACCTGGGCCGCGTCGCCGCCGCTCCCAGCCGGCCGGCCGCGCCTTCCTCCATCCGCGTGCCCAAACCCCTGTGCTCCCAGCGGGCCGCGCCGGGCTCGCGCGCCCCAGCCTAGCGCTCTCTCCTCCTCGCCGCCGCCGTGAGCCCGGGTTAACCACCTCGGGATTTCACGGCTGTCCGCGGCCCGCGGTTATAACGTTTCCAGAAGCGCGAACTCCGAACGCCCGTCCCGCACGCCTGTGCCCAGGGCGGGAGGGGCAGAAAGCCTGCGCGGCGCCTGCCCAGCCCCGAGGGCGGAGCTCCGGAGGGTTTTGCCTCTACTACCTATTTTGCCCATTTCCTAATTGGATATTTTTGCTTTTATATACTATTGAGTTTTGAGAGATGTTAATATATTCTACGTAGTCATTCTTGATCAAATATGTTGCTTGTAAATGTTACATCGAAGTCTGTAACTGTCTTTTTATTTTCTCATGGGTGTTTTTCTGAGCAAATGTGTTAAATTTGGATTTGGTACAATTTACTAGTGTTTTAAATGGGATTATATTTTGGTGTTAAATCTAAGAATTATCTATTGCTAGATCCCAGAGATTTTCTCCTACTTTTATTCTAAACCCCTTATAGTTTGATGTTTATATAGTATAACTAATATTTTGGGGTTAATTTTTTATAGGTATGCAGTTTTAGATCAAGGTTTATATTTTTTGCCTATGAACGTCCCATTGCGCTAACACCATTTGTTGTAAAGGCATCCTTCTTCAATTTAGGGACCCATTTGTCAAAAGTCAAGTGGATGTATTCATGTGTATCTGTTTCTGAGTTCTCTACTCTGTTCAATGGGTCTATGTATCTGTCCCCACTAGCACCAAATAGTCTTGATTACTATAGCTACAGAGTAAGTTTTGGAATCAGTTTAAACAATCCTTGATAGCTATTCTTCATTTTCAAAATTGTCTGGCCATTCTATTTCTTTTGTCTTTTCATTTAAATTTTAAAATAAGTTTGCCTATATGTACAAACATCTTTGCTAGGATTTGGATAGAAATTGCTTTAAAACTATAGATCAATTTTGGGAGAATTGACAGCTCTTCTGTGTTGAGGCTTTTGACCTGTGAATATGGTAGTTCTTCATTTTCTTGTGTTAATTTATTTCGTCAACATTTTCTAACTATCAGCATGCTTATTATGTATGTGTTTTGCATTTGTTTTTTTCTTGTTTTGCTACAGATTGAACCCAGGGCCTTGAGCATGCTAGGCCAAGACTCTACTGATGAGATTTACGCTCAGCCCCTGTGTACATGTTTGTTAAGTTCATAACATTTCTTTGAGGTAATTAGAGATGGCATCAACAAAATTTTTGTATGCTTATTTTCAGTATATAGAAATGCATTTTTTCCTGTGACCTTGTTCAACCCACCTATTAATTCCAGTGTTTTCACAGATCTTTTCCATATTCTATGAGGATGTTATTTGCAAATAGGGATAGTTTCATGTATAGTTTTATAATCAGCATGGTTTCTCTTTCTTCTATTTTTAGTTTTTACTTTTTTTATTGCCTAATTGCCTGAGCTAAAACTTCCAACACAATGTTGAATACAAGTGTCAAGAGCGAACACCCTTGTCTTGTTTCCACTCTTAGGAGGAGAGAATCCAAATTTCCACTATGGAATAACATGATTGTGATATTAAAGCTGATGTTTGTTAGTTTTTGTAGGTGCTCTTTATCAAGTTGAAGTCGTTGTCTTCTGCTCTTTACTTCCTGAGCGTTTGTGTATGGGTTTTTTTGTGAATGTTCTGCATCAGCTGAAGGGATCATAGGAGTTTTCATCTTTAGCCTTTTGATGAGGTAGATTCATTAATTGATTTTGAAATAGCAAACCACCCTTACTTGCTTTAAATAAATCCCTCTCCTTTATGGTCTCTAATTTTTTAGAGTGTTGGATTGAATTTGCTGATATTTTGTCAAAGTTTTTTGTTTTGTTTTGTTTTGTTTTTGTTTTTGTTTTTAGTTTATCACAGTGCTGGAACCAAACCAGGACCTCACACAAGCCAGGCAAGTACTTGACTACTGAGCTACACCCCTAAAAAAATATTTGCTGAACAGATTTTTGAGTTTAAGTTTTCTTTCTTTCTTCTCCACCCCACCCCCTGTCATTGTTTAATTTGTGTTTCATGGTGATACCTCATGAATTGAGTTGGAAAGTGTTCTCTCCTATTTTCTGAAAGAGATTGTGCAAATCTAATATACATCCTTCAAATATTTGGTGAAATTTTCTAGTGAAAATAGGCTGGAGATTTTGCTTTCAGGAGGCTTTTCATTACAAACTTCATTTGTTTCATGGTTATAGGCTTATTCAAGGTATCTATTTTATGTTGGTGGATTTCGTTATCTGAGTGATTTCTCAGTTGCCATATTTGTGAACTAAATTATCAAATTTGTCAAAGCTGTTCATAGTATTCCCTTATTGTCCTTCAAATGGGTGTAGGAGCTATAATATTTCCTGTCTTGTTTCTGATATTAGTGATTTATTTGTTCTATTTTATCTTACTTTATTTTACTATGACAAGAACTCTTGGCATGACATCTTTCAACTCTCAGTTTCTTCCTCTCCCCTTCCTATCCCTGGCAAACTTTTCTTCTATGAGTTTGAATATTTTGTTGCATTTGCTCTTTTGATCTTTTCGGATTCCTCATACAGGGGAATTACATACTATTTAAAGTTTTGTGCTGGGCTCACTTAGTGTAACGTCCTCAAAATTCATGCACCATGTCACATGCTCATGGATGCTCCTTTTTACCTTTTTCCATTTCTAGTACTGAGGATTGAACCCTTTAACCCAGGGGCACTGTGTGTGTGTGTGTGTGTGTGTGTATGGGTGCATGCACATGTACATGTGCATCCATGCATACTCACATGTGTACTCACATACACAATTTTTAAAAATCTATTAATCTCTTCAGGCATGTTTAGGTTTTTCCCATCTTAGCTATGTTGAATATTGCTGCAATGACCATGTAAGTGCAAATATCTCTTCAAGATCCTTATTTTAATTCTTTTTAATATATATACAGAAGTGGATTGTTAGATCATATGGTTATTCTATTTTTAAATTTTTGAGGAAAACATGTATATTGTCTTTTATTTTTGTAAAAATAAAAAGATTTATCAATTTTGTTTTTTTCCCACAGAAATTTTTAGCTGTATTTTTTCTCTGTTTTCAATTTTATAGATTTCTGCTTTTGTTTTATGATGTCCTTCCTACTGCTCACTTTGGGTTGTTTTGCCTTTCTTTTCTAGGTAGAAGCAGATTATTGAGGCCTTTCCTCTTTCTTAATGTATTCATTTAGGCCTATACATTTAGCTTTTGGCACAGCTTTAGTTGCATCCCACTAATTTTGTTATGTGGTGTTAATCATTTTAGTTCAAGTCTGTGTTTTTTTTGTTTTTTTTTTTTTTCATTTCCTTTGTGACTTCTTTAATCCATTCATAGTTTAGGAATGTCTTAATTTCTAAATGTTTGTAGGGTTCCCTCTTGTCTTTCTTTCCAGTTTAATTTCATTATGACTAAAAAGCATATTCTTTATGATTTTTAATTGTTTTACATTTGTTGAAGTTTGTTGTTTTCTGTCTGAGGTTATGGTTTATCTCAGTAATGTTCCATGACAGATGATAAGATCCTGTCTTCTGCTGTTGTTGGGAAGAGCATTCTATAAATGTTAATTATACCCTCTTGGAGTGGCTGCACTAATTTGCAACCCCACCAGCAATGTATGAGTGTACCTTTTTCCCCACATCCTTGCCAACACCTACTGATATCCCACTCCTTGGCCTATACCCAAAGGACTTAAAATCAGCATACTACAGTGATGCAACCACATCAATGTTCATAGAAGCTTAATTCATAATAGCTAGATTGTGAAACCAACATAGATGCCCTTCAATTGACAAATGAATTATTTTTTTCTAGAGGGAAATGAAGATAAAGATATATAAAAAAAGTATTTGTGAAGATCCATGTCACCTGCAGCCACATCCTATCAAAAATGCTTCCAAGAATGAGCAGGTTTGGTGACTCACTCTGGGGGGACCATTCAGCAGTTTCAAGACTAGAATGACAGGGCCTGGGAGGCCAACTCCAGGGAGACTCCAGGTGTAGGTATAGAGCTAGAGTCCAGGGCATAGTGTCCTTTGATCTGGCAGGTGGAAGTCAGCTTTTATTTATTTTGATGATCGAGGGAAATGAATGTAACATAAACGGAACCCTTTTAAAGTAGACAATTCAGTAGTGCTGAACACACTCCAGGGTTGTGCAAACACCATTGACCCTGGAAAGTCTTTTGCATCACCCAAGAGGGAGACCTGCCCATGCAAGTAATTTCTCTGATTTTTCTCCCCTCTTGTCCTTGGGAATCAGGAATCTGCTGTGTCTCTTTGGATTGCCCATGGAGGCAAATTCATGGAATTGCACAACCTGTAGTATTGTGTTTCCAGGTTTCTCACTGGGTATAATGGTTTGGGGTTCACCCGTGCTGTAGTATGCATGGATAATCTAGCATTCAGGTTCAAGTACTTGTTGGAGAATCCATTTTTAATTCTTTTGGGTATGTGCCTTGGAGTGAAATTGCTGGCTGATCGGTGGTTGCCCATTTAACTTTTGGAGGTCCAAATTGTTTTCCTTGGTGACTGCCCCACTGTCCTTCCTGCCCCCCATGTACCAAGCTTCCAGTTTTTCCATGACCTCACCAACCCTGAGTGTTCTTTGTTTTCCTGGCTATGCCCATCTCGTGGGGGTGTGAAGTAGTGCCTTCTCGCCCCTGAACTAAAGGATGCTGAGCATCTTCTCCTGTGCTGATTGACCAATGTTTGCCTTCTTGGGAGAAGGTCAATCATGACCCAATGTTCATGGGTTTGTACACCTTTGGGCTTATTCTGGTTCCAGGCTGCTCAGCCCCCATAGTTGTCTGTGAGTTTTGTGGTGAAGAAACTACATGCCAAGAACTGTCCAGATCATTTTTGAACAAAACAGTCAGGAGATAAAAGGGGGATGCTCAATTGAGTCCAGGGAATGTCTTTCTTTTTCTTTAGGTGCCAGGGATTGAACCCAAAGGTGCTTTGCCACTGAGCCACATCCCCAGCCTCCTCCTGATTTTTTAATTTTGAGATTTGGTCTCACTAAGTTTCAGAGGGCCTCACTTAGTTGCAGAGGCTAGCTTTGAACTTGCAATCCTCCTGCCTCAGTCTCCTGCGTCACCGGGATTATAGGCTGCACTACTGTGCCCCACATGTCTATGGAATTTCTAACAGAGAAGCTGAGCTACAGTCACAAGGAAGTTCAGAAGACTTCCCTCTCTCAGCACACTGGAAAGACATGTGCTGCCCTCATTTGAGAAAACTCTTATTCTAGGATGCAAACAGTCTCTGTGATGAGCACATTTCCTACCATCAGCCCTTTTAATCACTTACATCACTCTCTCTCATGTGGAAACATTCTGTGTTGGTCTTCCTGTGCTGTAATTACCCCTTTGATAAAACCATGTGTGAAGTCATTTATGACCTGCTGGGTGTCATCTACCTGGTTAATTCATGTACCATGTGCTACATTTTTGTTTTATTTTCATTTTAGACTTTGCTTCATCTCTTTTTACAGTAATGTGACACAGCACCAGTCGGAGAGACAGTGAATGGGAACAGAAGCAGGACTCCAAATTTCTCTCCTTCTTTCATCTTCTCTGTCATCCCATGAGCCAGTCACACAAGGAGACCAAGAACTTTGGCACCGGGGACACCCCTTGACACCTCCATGAGTGCTGTGTGCTCATTCTGTCCTTTGCACCAGAGAGCCCCTTGGGGAACCTGGAGAAGGGTCCCTCCTAGCTGACCTCAGGCCACCCACATGGGTTGGAGGGAGGCCCCCAGTTCCAACCTTTCTGGGAGGACAATTCCAGGACTCCAGAATCCGATCAGTTCTGTGGAGACCCTTTGGGGGAAGTGGCAGTGTGTATATGGTCTGGTACTATCTATAGTTTCAGGCATTCACTGGGGTCTTGATATGTGTTGCCCATGGATAAGGTGGGGGGAGCACTGTACTGTTAATAAGGGCTTCTGGCATTAGTGGAAAGTGGCCAAGAGGAAATTGGCCATTTCTGAGTGCTGTATCATCTTATCTTTGGTCATAGCTTAGGTCTTCCAAGAAGCAAACACTGTGATTAGGGAGAAAAGGAAGCAGGAGTAGAAGGGAGAAACAGTTATATAGTCTCAATGTCAACCTTGGCCAGCCCGACAGGGAGCTCTGGAGATAGAGAGGCCCTTAAGATTTGCATCAAATTAGGCTAAAATGGCCTTAGACAAATTGATTAAATAATGAAGTCATTAAAGTGAACTGAGGAGTGATTGATACCAATAGGCTAGGGGGTAAATTAGTGGGAAATTGAGTTATTATTTCTTGGCTGATGAAGAAATAAAACAAGTGCTTGTACTTTTCAGTGTTCAAAGCCTGTGACCAAGTAACTTGCTTCAGGAGTTTGCCTCAGAACTGCAGGTTGTTGAACAGTGAACAAAAATTTCATGGTATCTGAAAACACTGGGCCAACTCAGAAGATGCTCTGGGCTCCAACGTTGCAATTCCCCAAATGATTGTAGACATGGTTGAAGTTCCCAGGAATTAATATGAAATGTGACTTCATGAATCAAAATGTGTTTGTAAATAATAGTTTCATTCTTCAACGGTCTAAGGCGGTGGCCTTATATCTTAAGATCTAAGGCCCCAATGGAATTGCAGATCTTTCAAAGAGATTTCATTCTTTTCCTGTTTGAAAAGAGAGCTCTGATAGGCTTATAGCTCTGCCTCTTTACTGCCAAGCCTTTCTGTGTCACTTTATGTCCCAGGGTTCACTTTGGCTATAGGCCATTACTCTTTTCACCCCCATTTTACTTGGGGTGATGCAGCTGAGAAGTTCAGCTGAGAAACAGATTGAAGTTTTGGCCTTTGGCCTGTTCTTACCCCTGAGACTCTGAGCAGCCTGCCAAACTTCTCCAAACCCATTTTCTGTTGTTTTATGTAGGGCTAATAATCTATCATCAAAATATTTAATATGATGCTACATGTGCAAGAAATTATATGTGAGAGAATTTGATAAAAATTTAGAAAATATTGTTCAGGAAAAAAGAATGATAGCACCAAATAGGATAACTAGAGATTTTAAAGTCTGTGCCCTACCCAAATTTAAACAGTGTTTAGTAAAATATATACAAGAGAAGGCCCTAAACAGACTCACTGGCTGTTAGAGAAGGGAATGATTATTTTCCAGCATTGCTTTGTGAAATGCAGAAGTCACTGTCCATGGGAAATGTGACTTGTCTGAAAGTATGGTGTGCTACAGATAATCACACATGGAATTTCACAGACCTAGAATTTAAATAAGAATGTAAAGTCTCTCACTAATAATTCTATGCTGATTATATGATCATATTTGGTTCATATTAGGGTAAATGAAACATTATTTTAGTCGTTTATCGGGTTCATGTTTGCTGTTAAAGACATAGCTAGTAGAAAATTTTGTATTTGTGAATCACATTGTACTTGTGCTTCCTTTCAGACTAACACAATTGAATGAGAAGAAACGCTGAATCTCAGGCCGATTGCTTTTCCTAGAAACTACTGTATCTTTGCATTTTTATACATTTATACATTTGTCCTATTGACATGTTGTTAGAGCCATTCTGTTTTTTTTTTTTTTTTAATTTGTTCTAATTAGTTATACATTGCAGTAGAATGCATTTTGGCACATCACACAAAAATGGAGTATAACTTCTCATTCTTCTGGTTGTACATGATGTAGAGTTACACGGATCATGTAATCACATATGCACATAGGGTCATAATGTCTGATTCATTCTACTATCATTCCTACCCCTGTGTCCCTTCCCCTTCCTTCACTCCCTTCTGTCTAATCCAAAGTACCTCTATCCCACACCCCACTATGAATTAGTATCTGCATATCAGAGAAAACATTTGGCCTTTAATTCTTTGGTTAGATCCCATTCTTAAAGCCCTTCCATCTTACATCTGTGTTTCTGTATAACTTGAGAAATTGAGCATCCTTGAATAAACACAATTATGACTCTTTCCACAAACAAAACTCCTCTTTATTGTGAACAATATCATTGCTGCTTTTTTACAAGGAAGATTGTTTTATTCTCCAATGTTTTTTCCTCTTTTACTGAAGATACTTTTTAAAGGCCCTCAATCACTCTCTGGGTCACTTGAAATATTACCTGTCATTCTGAGAGCTTTGGGCTATACTGTATCAGTCTGACCTCTTGAGGGTTGGTTATTAGAGTAGTTAAACTCAGTCATGTGGATGTTCCATGCCTATGTGTATGGTCTTCAGTAAAATTCCTGGACACCAAGGCATGGGTGAACCTCTCTGGTTGGCAATACTTTGCATACCTTACTACATATCATTGTTGGGAGAGTGAAGTGCTGTTCGCATGAATCCACCAGAAGAGGACCATTGCTTGTGCCTGGTTTTTCCCAAACTCTGTCCTATGTGTGTTTTTCCTTTGCTGATTTTTTAAAGAATTATATATATTTTTTATTTTTTATAATTATACATGACAGTAGAATGTATTTTGGAACATCATACATAAATGAAGTATAACTTCTCATTCATCTCATCTAATTGTACTTGATGTAGAATCACAACAGTTTAGTAGTCATATATACACATAAGGTAATAATTTCTGATTCATTCTACTATCCTTACTATCCCCCATACCACCTCCCCTCTCTTCACTCCCCTCTGTCTAATACAAACTACCTCTAGTCTTCCCTAACCATCACCACTTATTGTTAATTACCACCTGAATAACAGATAAAACATTTGGCCTTTGGTTTTTTGGGATTGGCTTAATTTGCTTAGCATGGTATTCTCCAGCTCCATCAATTTACCTGCAAATGCCATCATTTCATTCTTCTTTAAGGCTGAGTAATATTCTATTGTGTATACATACCACATTTTCTTTATCCAGTCATCTGTTGAAGGGCACCTGGGTGGTTCCATAATTTAGCTATTGTGAGTTGAGGCCCTATAAACACTGATGTCGCTGTGTTACTATAGTATGCTGATATTAAGTTCTTTGGGTATAAGTAAAGAAGTGAGATAGCTGTGTCAAATGGTGGTTCCATTTCAAGTTTACATATTGGTTCCACCAATTTGCAGTTCCACCAGTAATGTAAGGGTATACCTTTCCCCCTACATCCTTGTCAACATTAATTGTTGCTTGTTTTCTTGATAATTGCCATTCTGACTGGAGTGAGATGAAATCTTAGAGTAGTTTTGATTTGCATTTCTCTAATTGCTAGAAATGTTGAACATTATATTTGTTGATTGATTTTATTTCTTCTTCTCTGAAGTGTCCATTCAGTTCCTTAGCCCATTTATTGATTGGGCTATTTGTATTCTTGGTGTTGAGATTTTTGAGTTCTGGAGATTAATGCTCTATCTGAAGTCATGTGGTAAAGATTTTCTTCCATTTCTGTAGGCTATCTCTTTGCATTATTGATTGTTTCTTTTGCTGAGATGAAGCTTTCTAGTTTGAATTCATCCCATTTATTGATTCCTGGTTTTACTTCTTGTGCTTTAGGAGTCCCTAAGCCAACATGGTGAAGATTTGGGCTGACTTTTTCTTCTTTTTGGTGCAGGGTCTTTATTCTAGTGCCTAAGTCTTTGATCCATTTTGAGTTGAGTTTTGTGCATGATGAGAAATAGGGGTTTAATTTCATTTTGTTACATATGAACTTCCAGTTTTCCCAGAACCATTTGAAGAGGATATCTTTTATCCAATGAATGTTTTTGGCACCTTTGTCTAGTATGAGATCACTGTATTTATGTGGGTTTGTCTCTGTGTCTTCCTCTGTTGATTTTAATATGAGTTATTTCACCTGAATAAACCAAAACATGGGCATAAAAGTTTTTTTGAGTTCTGTGTGTCCTAGTAAATTGACAGACTTGAGGGTAGTCTTGGGGAACATAAGCCCCATCTGGGTTCACTCTCCATTATCTATCCATATTTTTGGTAAAGAAAGGGGAAAGCAGAGACTGGAGTATGGGATGGGATTCAACCCTAAACTATGTGATATGTTTCTTATAAACAAATGTCTTCCAGAACCCAAACTGTAAGCATAAAAAACTTATTCACCACAAATGCATGACAGAACCACATTCCCACTGGGTTCTCTCAGATCTCAAGCCTTGGTTCTGGCATAACATGACAAAGATGTAGACACATCCACAGAGCAATGACACTAGTTGCAGAGACTGTGAATTCTTGAACTGAATCGGAGCCCTCTGTGAAGTTTCTGGGCATGGCTGCATCTTTGTGACTAGCAACTCTCTTTGATAGACTGATTATGTTTATCCTGCACACAGGGATGTGATATTCCAGGAGTGGCTCTCAACTGATGAGGAGATACAAATGCCTCTAATTGGGGCAGTTATAAGGCCTGCTCCACAGAGCCTTCCATGAGATCCCCAGTGAAACTGAGTCCTGATTGCTCCCATCAGTGTCCCACTCTGCAACATGCCCTTTACGGGCCTTCTTCCTTACCCATCTCTCTTCCCCTTCCTTCACTGTATGATCTTCCACTCCCTCACAACCTCCTTGAACTCAAATCTTAAATTCAACTTCTGATTTTTGGTGGGAAGTCAAATTTAGAAAAGAGATAGGATCACATCTGAATAGCTATATACAAAGAGAAACAACAGAGAATTTGAAGGACAGTGGTACTGCAGTTATGTCATTTATTCTGTATACTTGTGTTTGACCTTCATAACATATGTGTGGTTCATTGGCCCAAATTGACTTAAGTTGATTCACTATATTTAATTCTAGCATGACATAGTACTTGCTGCAAGTTGCTATGTATGGTTCTGTATTAGAATATGTCCTTTTTGCTTTAGTTTACCTGGCTAATTCTTCTTGTTTTCCACACTTAATATCATTAAAGTATGTGCCCAAATGAACTAGCCATTTGTGAGGCTGAAAGCTGATATTTACTTAACCAAAATTAGACTTCCTAATACCTGCTAAAGGGAAAACCCATTGAGGGAAGAAAAAACATACAGGATAATGCTCATATTATTTTTCAGACAATAAACAAACTTGTGTAATCCTATTAACATTAGCGTACATTTCACAGCCCATCTGGCAAACAATAAAGGTTGTGACTCTGTGTATTTACAATGCTAGGGCATTGTAGTAAGCAAAATGGTGAAGCCTATAGCTGTGTCAGTGGGTCAAAAAGCGGTCATGGCACATTTCTCAGACGCCAAAGATTACCCAAATAGACTTTTTTGGGGAAAAGCTGTGTGTTGGGAGACATGTTTTTCAAAGTTAAGCAGGTCTGAAGGAGCAGTGATGTGAGCCGCTGGGGTGGACGATGGGGGAATATTACCTGGTTTTAATGATTCATGGTCATGTTAAGCTGTGACAAAACTCCAGTGCCTTGTGGAAAGCAAATTTTTATAATAAAATCATCTTTTATGAGACAGAGAAAATACAGTGTCTGCTTTCAGTTACAGAATTCTTTTCCCAAATTTCTGAAGAGTTTACTCAAATTTTGTAAGTTTGCCTGATATTTCTAACCTGAAAGAATGGCAGATTTTTCCCAAAAACTCATACTTAGTAATAATAATTTATCAGTAAACTTATGAATAATTTAAAATAGAAATATCTTAAATAATGTGAGGCATTAGAAATCTGTTGAGCTGAGGTCCATGTACATTTTTCATGCTTCTGGTACTTCTTTGATTTATTGCCAGTCTCTCTGCTTATTTCTTTCTGAGTGAACTATGAAATTTAAATGAGGATTGATTATAAAATGAGATGTCATATCTCTCAGGAATATACATGTTATATGATATGTCCTCGGTTTAAATTTTGTCTCAACTAAACCTGGAAAGCAGATGCCACCTTCATTAAATGTTTCTTTAGAGTGAGCATTTATCCAAATGTCTGTAATTATTGTTCTAGGTATTATATGCTGTTGAAAGCTAAAATTTATGAGCATGCTGACATTAACATTTCATCACTCACAAGCTTTGTAAATATACAGGATATGTCATTGTCATGCTGAACTATTTTTAATGATTCCATACCTGCATCTTACTTACCTTGTACTCAAGTTTGAAGACAATCTCACTTGTCATATTTATTTCTCTGACAATAATGAAGAAATTTGCCTATTTGAAAGGAAATTTGAAACTCCTTATCACGAATGACTGAATTATTATGTTCATTGTATGTTAACAGTGCAAAATCGAGTGTGAAATTGGTAACAAGTCAAATCCCTGAGCTCTGCCTTTCTCTGGAAGTATCAAGATGCAATGTGTATCTCTAAATGAACATGCATTTCAGGAGGATCAACAAATAGCAAGTCCTGCATCTTGCGAAAATGTCAGAGCCTGACACTCTCTTTCCCCATGCCAATCCCTAAATGTTGTTTCATTCCAGAAAACCTGTGGTAAAAATGTAGAAACCGTTGTTCTGATAGAAGAAAGTCCTGCAGTACCTTACAAATACACACGTATCTGAGTAAATCTAACATAGGAAGAGGAATTGGTAGGGATCAGAGAAGGTGAGGCCTTCTCAACCCACTACAGATGACATCACTCTCTTTATTGCAAAATTTGAACAACTATAAGGGGGAAGTAGAATTGTTGACAGCTTTAAAGTTCTATTTTAAGGACATGACCAGTCCATGGCAAAACTATATGAAATGCACAGATGAAAGGAGGCAAAACCCAAGACAACACCAGAAGAGAAATACTGTGTTGCATCAGATGAAGCACTGCTTTGTTATCACTCTGGAAAAATTTTTGTTAGTTTCTTAGTAATGAAGACATTTCTGTGACTAGGTATTTTAATTCAGTAGAATGTATAATGGTTTATGTCTAAGGTTCTAATCAGCAGATAATTCTTCTCTACATAAGCAATGGGACACCTAGTCTCTTTCCTCCTATGCCTCTGCCATTCACATAGGACAGTTGATGGAAATGGCCAAAAGATCATGGAGGAGGCATACCTGCTTCTAACAACCTTGGCTTGAGAATGCCAGTTGTCACTGCTACTTACTTCCCACAGAGAGAATTTATCACATAGCCAAGTGTAGATGCAAGAACTGTATTCGACATGACCTGTGGCTAAACAGTTACTTCTTAGTTACAATCTCATTCTCTCCAAAAGGGTAAAAGATTATAGTGGGCAGCAGGTAGCCTTTACTGCAAGAGGAGTTGGAAATACCAGAATTTCATGTACAGTGTCTGTAGCATCTACTATCTGACATCAAAAGAGCAAGGAAGAAAGGCTGCCAATAGATCTTTGCCTGTTGAAGTCCCATTCATCTTTGAAGGCTGCTTTAATTAATATGTTCTTCAAGGAAGCTCATCAAGTACATCTCCTATTGCCCATTATAGGATAATGAATGCCACAGATGCTAACAGAGGACATAGGTGCTACTAATTCCCATTTTGGTTTGCCTTTAACAGGCTGGCTGACCCATCTTTCAGCAGCTATGACTGTTTCATGAACAGCTGCCAAGAGTTGCTTTCTTCTCTTGAAAACCTTCCAAATAGAAGACACTTTTCCTTGGAAATTAACAGACCTCCCCCTCACACATGATGGAGGCAACAATACCCAGTGATTGACTGACCCTTAAATAAATGAGGCCAGTCCCAAGGTAGGACCCACTCTGGTGCAGTTCACACTCCAAACCCCCACAGGATCAGGCTGAGGCTAAATTTCAGCTCACCTCCTTCCCTTGACTCTTCCTGCCCCGCTCACCCCCCATCTTTTGAGAGCATCTTCCCTACTCCCATACCCTTCCCCCAGCAATAAGCCACATGCACTTAAATCCCCATGTAGATTCTGTTTTCAGGGGGCTAGGACCACAGTCACCTTAGCTTCTAAAATTGTGAGACTATGTGCTCTTCTTGTATTCCCTCCTACTGCATTTCATTTTTTAGAGGTGAGTCAAACCTTAAGACAAAAGTATTATAGCCAGGCGTGGTGGTGCATGCCTATATAATCACAGCGGCTTGGGAGGTTGAAGGAGGAGGATCTCAAGTTCAAAGCCATATTCAGCAAAAGTTAGGTGCTAAGCAACCCAGTGAGACCCTCTTTCTAAATAATACATAATAGGGCTGGGGATGTGGCTTAGTGGTTGAGTGCCCCTGAGTTCAATCCCTGGTACCAAAATAAATTGTCATAAGTATAATTTGACTAGAAAACCAAATTCCAGAATTAATTTCCCATCAGTGAATGTCCCCCTCAATTTCCCAAATCCTGCACATTTCAGGAACTTACACTAATAACTGAGTCTAGATAATAACCATGGCATATACCATAATGCTTTTTGTGATTCTCCATCGTCAGAGGGTTTTGGTGAGTCTCTATATACACTAAGCAGGAAAGTGGACACACATTTCCCTTTTCCCATAAGGGAAGCCTCACTGAACCCAAAATAAAAATGAACCATGATAGCTTATTCTATAAGATGTGTCCATTATGGTTTGGATCTTAAATGTGAATAAAGGCCCATATGCTAAAGACCTGGAGACCAACCTCTGATGCTCTTGGAAGGTGGTAGGAATTTTAGGAGGTGGAGCCTGTGGAAGAAACATATGTCATTGGGAGCATGCCCTTGAAGGTGATATTGGGATCCAGACCTTTCTTCTTTCTGTTTCCCAGCCACCATGAAGTGAGCAGTTTTGTTCTGCTACTTGCTTCCTGCCATGGTATGTCATCTTGCCACAAGCCCCTCCAAAAAATGAGTCAACCAACCATGGACCCATACTCAATACTCTGACTACGTGAACCAAAATAAACTTTTTCTACTGTTAAGTTGGTTTTCTCAAGTATTTTGTCCCAGTAACAGAAAGTTGACTAACACAGCTGCACTAGATGAACTGAGGATAAAATAAAATATAAATTGATGCAGTGCTGTGTGCTGGGACATAACAAAACATTCATAAATGTTTGTTCTTGTTCCCCTTTACTTTCATTATAAAATATTCCCACTAAGATTTTGTTGTCTTTTTGTAGCCTCTGATGAGATAAGAAGGGGTAGCCTTTTTGGTGGAAGTAAGATTTAAAATATCAGTGTCAGCTTCAAATCATGAGCACTTCAGCAGCAATGTGGAATGCCATTGATTTGGTTTGAATGTCCCCCAAATTTGTTACAGGAGTCCCCAGTATGCATGAATGAGGGGACTCTCACTTGGATTTATTAATGTTCATACTTGGCTTATGACAGGCAGAACATTTTACGTTCTTCAAAGAATTAAGGCCTCATTAATATGTTTAATAAGAACCAGACATGACATCACTAGGGTGTACCCATTAATTCCTGTGGATATTGCCTGTATGGAAGTGTTTCTTTAGGTGAAGCATTTAAAAATGAATTTTAGAACTTGCCTGATGGTGAAGAATAATGAGTCTTTTGCCTTATTGGGAGCAATATTCTCATAATTTTCTAGATTAATGAGATAGATGCTCAAGTTCTCTTATAGACTTTCAGATGTGCACCTAATCTCTCTATTAGCAGGTAAGTGGATTTCTTTCTCCAAATCAAATTATACTAATTTTTGCCTTTCTTTGCCTAAGCTATTTCTTCTACTTGAAATAACCTGACTCCTCCATTTTTCTAATCCACATAATTTTCTGTTTTTCAAGCTCAACCTTCACTATGAAAAGTTGCAAAAAATTGTAGGCTACAATTACCTGGTTATTTTTTGATTACCTAAAGTATGTTTTGTTATTACAGTTCATTCTTAGATTATGTTCAAATTATTACTTAATTTCTGCCTTTCATGAGTTGACAAGTTTGTCAGTCATACCCTTTCTCTGACTGTGTTCTGCATGGAGACATAGATCATGACTCATGTAGCTCAGTGGAGCCCTCATTATGACTAACACACAGCTGAGCAGACAGTGGGTGCTCAGGATGTGTTCGAATGTGTGAACAAATGCACATCTCATATTCCATGGCACCATCATTACTGGGTCTCTGAGATGAAAGGGGGTCAGGAATGTCCTATGCTTCTTCATCTCACTTTCTTGACCCAGTGTGACCCAAGGGTGTTGTACAATCAACTGTGGAAAGGAATTCACTCCCTTGCCCCCCTCTCCCAAAGCCCAGAGACAGTTTTAGACATTTTAGCAAGAGATTATCTATGAACAGTCAGAAGGGTCATGCCTGCCTTAAGAAAGTTCTGTGGAATCTACCCCTCAACAAAGAGCAGGACACAATTAA